>NW_022589762.1:7857496-8175881 GCF_004348235.1 Phoca vitulina
CCCGCGTTTGTAAAACTGTCCCCACGAGGGTTTTTTTTTTTTCCCTCCATGTTTTTTCCCCCCCCCCCCCCCCCCCCCCCCCCCCCCCCGGTGGAGGTCCTGTGGCCAGAAGTGGCCCAGTAGCAGGCCAGGAGCTGTTTCTCAAAAGGAAAGTAGTTATCTGCAGAGGATGTCAGGGCTTTGCTCCAAAATTCTAAGGGCCTACACTATGATCCTCCTATAGGGACCCGCTGAAGGCTCCAGACAGCATCACCATATGCCACTAACACTTTCAACATCATTGGATCTGCTGGATCTTCTGCCCAAGTGGCAGAGCAGCTCACACAGCAGTCTGGACCAGTTGAGGAGTCTTCTGTTATTCTGGACCCCACTCAAAACTGCAGCTCTTGGAGTCACTTGGTAAATGGGCTAGAGTAACAAACCCAAATGTGGGATATGTTACCTCCCAAATCCAAAGAGGCCCACTAGGTGTCATGCCTCTTTTTTGCTTGTAGAAGCCAGACACAACTTATCCTTTACTTTTAATGGGATGTCTCAAGGTGTCCCACATCATTGGACCCCCTGGAAATTTTACTGAGGAAAAAGGTCCTGAAATTTTGTTGGATTTATGCCTCGCTCTCTGACATGCAAATGTCTTATCAATAAGTCTAGAGTGGTGGCTGCTTCTTGCTCATTAAGTCCAATCAGCATCATGTCATCAATATAATGGACAAGTGAGATTATCTTGTGGAAGGGAAAGGCAATCAAGATCCTTGAGGACTTAATTATGACATAAAACTAGAGAGTTGATATGTCTCTGGGTAAGACAATGAAGGCTTTGTTGTTGACCTTGTCAGCTAAAAGCAAAGTGCTTCTGGCTGTCTTTACTAACTGGTATTGAGAAAAAAGTGTGGGCCAGATTAATACCTGCATACCAGGTGCCATAGTGTGAGGTGATACAAAATACGTGTATTGGTCTCTGCCTGCAGTTCCTGGCACAGAGCTCCTAAAACCCTTGTAATTTCCTAAGTGATAAGAACACCAGGAACATCTCTTGTTCTAATATTGGTCTTTGACCTCTTTTCCTGACATAGGGCTCCCAAAACCCTTGTAATTTTCTGGGTGGCTGGTATGTCTTTTGTTCTGATGAGGCAACTCTGGATGGGCTCCTGGAGGGCTCCTGGGGTGAGGGCTGGTCCCAGGAAAGACCAAGCCATGATTAGAAGCTTGGAATTTTCAACCCCGCCTTCCCATCTCTTAAGAAGGGAGAAGGGCTGAAAATAGAGGTAATAATCAATCATGCCTACATGATGAAGCCTCCATAAAAATCCAAATAGAATGGGATTCCAAGAACTTCCAGGTTGTTGAACACTAGTGGAGATTCTAGGAGAGTGGTGCACCACTTCCCACATGCCTGGCCCTATGCATCTCTTCCATCTGGCTGTTTCTGATTGTATCCTTTTATAATAAACCAGTGATCCAGTAAGAAAAAGAAACCTCTGGAACAACAAGACTTGATGAGCTTCGGGCTTGGTTAACATATCCACATCTGGGGAGGGTGGTGCACCCCAATTTCGTGGGGACAGAAGATCCTGCACTCAGGACTCTTCCAAACCTTGCTCTATGTACCTTTTCATCTGGCTGTTCATCTGTATTCTTCATAACATCCTTCATAATAAACCGGTGTTAAAAAGAAAACCATAGGCCCAACATGGTGTCACTTAGGTTAAGGCTCCAAGTCAGTAAAACCAACACTTAATCCTTAACCTACCTGCAGTTTCAACCCCCGAGGAATATAAGCTTTAGCCAGTCAGCATGGAATTCCCTGGTCAATACTAGGAAATTTACTGATAGACCCTTACCACTCCCCTTAGGAGGGCAACCTTGCCTAACCAATGCATTCCTTCCTAATAAATTCCTTTCTTCTTCTTTTTTTTAAATGCCCTCTCTCTGCCTTTATTTTTTTTTAAAGATTTTATTTATTTATTTGAGAGAGAGAGAAAGTGCACGAGCAGGGTGAGGGGCAGAGGGCGAAGCAGACTCCCAATGAGCAGGGAGCCGGGTGCGGGGCTTGATCCTAGCACTCAGGCATTCCGCTCTCTCTGCCTTTAAAACCTTTCTTTTGTCAGTGGAGCTCCCCTCTACTTGCTAGATGGGATGCTGCCCAATTCATGAGTTATTTAATAAAGCTGATTAGATCTTCACATTTACTTGGTTTTTAACTTGTTTTTTAATGCTGGTAAACAGAAGTAAATGTTTCTCTGAGTTCTGTGAAGCACTCTAGAATATTAATCAAATCCAGGAAGGGGTTGTGAAAGCCTCTGATTTACAGCCAGTCAGTCAGAAGCACAGGTAACAACCTGGACTTGCAATTAATGGGGGCAGTCCTTCACCTATGGGATCTGACACTATCTCCAGATAGATGATGTTAGATATAAGTTTTGTAGGACACCCAATCAGTGTCCACTGAGCACTGGAGAATTGCCTGGTGGTATTACATTGAAGGCATGGAGAAGGATGAAGGAGAGAATCCTGGAGAACATCAAAATGTACAGGGGAGGTAGAGGAGCTTGAGAAGCAGCCTGAGAAAGAGCACAAGCAATAAGCAGGAAATCAAGATAGAGTAATACCAGGAGAGTCAAGAGAAGACAGAGCTTAAGGATAGGGGAGTTCCTTTTTATTTTTATTTTTTTAAAAGATTTTATTTATTTATTCATAAGAGACAGATAGAGAGAGAGGCAGAGGGAGAAGCAGGCTCGCCGCTGAGCAGGGAGCCCGATGCAGGATTCGATCTCAGGACTCTGGGATCATGACCTGAGCCGAAGGCAGATGCTTAACCATCTGAGCCACCCAGGCACCCAAGGATAGGGGAGTTCCAATAAAAGATGGTGGAGTAAAGATTTACTCACTCCCTAAAATACCAAAATGAATGCTAAAACGAATATTAGAAAGGAACACTCCCTCTGCAACAAAATTAGAATGTGGTTACAGCCCAAATCACTGACTATAAGGAATGTCGGCCAAGTATTGCAAAAACTTGAACCAAAACAAGAAAGGACACCTGGAACAGATACTTCCCAAATATCAAGAGAGTCATACATTTCTCTAAAAGTAAGTGAGAAGGCCCTAAGAGACCTATTTAAGCGTCCTTGGCTAGGACAATGAGGATTAGGAGCACAGGTGTGTCATGGTTGAAGCAGAGAACACTCTTCAGCAAAGTCCCAGCATGCACCACAGCTGTGGAGGCAATGAGGGTGCCATCTTTATTTTGCCTGCTGTTTCCCAGACTCTCGCTGGGGAAAAATTGCCTGGAGGGGAGGCAGGGATAGGAAGGCCTGCCTCCGCCAATTTTATGAGCTGTTGATTTTAGACAGTTGAACAGAGATAACTAAACAGCAAATATTTAAATAAGATATACCTGTAAACTCTGAGAGCCATATGGAGAACTGCCATATAGAGCACTGCCTAGATGATGTGCTTTTCCAAAAGTGAGATGGGGGGGGATGCAAAAAAAGAGGAAGAGAGATGTGATAAGAGATGTGATAGAGCAGATGATACATCAGATTGGTTAGAAAATGTCCTGATGCAACAAGATTGCATTGAAACTACCAGTTCCCTCGAAGAACATCCTTTACTCTTTCCCCAACATTATTTGAGAGCCAAGATGAGAAATACACAAACAAATCTGAAATGATACCTATGAGCAAAAACCATTCCCCAGTGAAAAGGGAGAAATGACTTCAGTAGAAAAGAGAGCACTGACAGCCCATGGTGGGATCTGACAATAGAGATACACAAAATATCTCCATTGAATACTCTCTCTCTCTTTTTTTTTAAAGATTTTATTTATTTATTTGACAGAGAGAGACACAGCGAGAGAGGGAACACAAGCAGGGAGAGTGGGAGAGGGAGAAGCAGGCTCCCCGCTGAGCAGGGAACCCGATGCGGGGCTTGATCCCAGGACCCTGGGATTATGACCTGAGCCAAAGGCAGACGCTTAATGACTGAGCCACCCAGGCACCCCTCTCTCTCTCTTTTTTACAAAAGATTTTATTTATTTATTTGAGAGAGAGAGAGAGCACACAAATGGGGTCAGGGGAGGTGGGGAGAGGGGCAGAGGGAGAGGGAGAAGCAGACTCCCCCCTGAGTAGGGAGCCCGACCACACAGGGCTCAATTCCAGGACCCTGGGACCACAACCTGAGCTGAAGGCAGATTCTTAACCGACTGAGCCACCCAGGCGCCCCAAGTGTCTGACTCTTGATTTCAGTTCAGGTCTCGATCTCAGGGTTGTGAGTTCAAGCCCCATTTGGGCTACACACTGGGCATGGAGCCTAGGAGTAGTGGGTAGGACAGCAGAGGAGAAGCTGTCTGCAAGGAGGCATTGATGGGTGGGGGCTGTTTTTAAAGGGAGAAAATGAGGAGGTATGGCACCATATGGAATCTTTCCTTTTTTGGTAACTGTGCCTAGTTGTAAGTAGCCCAAGGGCCTATGGCTATTTTGAAGTGGGTCACCTGATGGGTCTGTCTGTATTCAGCCCGGTGGTCTCTGTAGCCATTTCCACATTCCATTGCTCAAGCCTGTTTGCCTAAAAGCAGCCTCTAAATGACCAGGAAATTCCATGTTGACTGGCTAAAGCTTACATTCCTGGAGGGTTGAAACTGCAGTTACCTTAGGTATTAAGTGTTTTACTGACTTGGGGTCTTAAGTGATGCCATGTTGGGTCTGTGGTTTTTTTTTTTTTAAAACACCAGTTTATTATGAAGGATATTATGAAGAATACAGATGAACAGCCAGATGAAAAGGTACGTAGAGCAAGGCCTGGAAGAGTCCTGAGTGCAGGAGCTTCTGTCCCCACGAAACTGGGGTGCAGCACCCTCTCCAAATGTGGATATGTTTACCAACCCGGAATCTCATCAAATTTTGTTGTTCAAGAGTTTTTTTTCTTACTGGATCACTTTTATTATAAAAGGATACAATCAGAAACAGCCAGATGGAAGAGATGCGTAGGGCCAGGCATGTGAGAAGGGGCATGGAGCTTCCATGCTCTTGGTTAGAACAGTCTTTGAGAACTTCCATGTGTTCACCATCCCAGAAATTCCTGTTCAAGAGTTTTTATAGCTTTAATCTACAGTTCCTTCTCCCCTTCTCAGAGGTTGGTAGAAGGGGCTAAAAGTTCTAGCCCTCTAATCATTTGGTCTTTCTGGTGGTCAGCCCTGTCCTGCGGCCATCTATGGGCTCCACCCTAAGTCACTTCATTAGCATAATATTAAAAGTGGTCCCTTATGAAAACCAAAAGACACTTTTATCACTCAAGAAATTCTAAGGGTTTTAGGAGCTTTGTACTTGGAACTGGGGACAAAGACCAAATATATTTCTTCTTTATTTTTTTAAAGATTTATTTATTTGAGAGAGAGAGAGAGAGAGCACATGTGGGGGTGGGGTGGGGGTGGGAGGAGCAGGGACAGAGGGAGAGGGGGTCACGAGTAGACTCCATGCTGAGTGCAGAGCCTGACGCAGGGATTGATCTCATAACCCTGAGATCATGACCTGAGCCGAAACCAAGTTGGATGCTTAACTGACTGCGTCACCCAGGCACCCCTATATTTCTTATTATATCACACCCCTCAACCCCTATTTTATATCAGACCCCTACCTACTTTACTTCAGAGCTTACAGAGCGAGGCAGATAATGTGAAAAAGTGAAGTAGGTCATATATATATATATATATATATATAGTTCCTATATATACTATATACTATATATATAATATATATATATATAGTTCCTATATATAATATATATGTAATGGTGTCTTCAACAGAACCTTTTTTTCATAGAAATCTGGTAGGTATATTCTTTACTTCCATGAAGAAATAGGTTCTCTCCCATTTTCCTTAATCTTGTTAACTTGTTTTGTTTTTGGTTTCCCACTTTTGATAAATACAGGGCTATAAACATAGTTCCCTTAAGTCTTTCTCTAAGAAAAGTACAGCAACAAATGACAACTGACAATTGACAGGGACAATAAGGAGTATAGAGACCATGGAAAACAGTAGTGTATGCCTCATGTAGAACTTCAGGCTAGATATTCTTTCTCCAAAAGAGTTTGGAAATAAAAGCGTGTGTGTGTGTGTGTGTAACCTTCTGTTTTCAATGTTGACCACTAATTTAAAAATCTTAAAAATGTTACGTAGGCCAATAGGACATAAGGCAAACCAAACACATTTACTGGTCAGGTTTGGTCACAGTCCATTAGTTTATAGCCTCTGCTTTGACATATTTTCTCTCAGTGGCTTCATCCTTTCTGATGGCTTCACCCATGTAGTGGGAAGCTGAGGGTGGTGATCCCAGCCTAACCTGGCATTCAGACAGGTCTATTTCTCGCTGGTGAATGGGTGAGGTGGGCATATCAGTAATCTATTTTCACTAGGAGCCTACTGGAAGAGAGCTCACCCAAAGGGAAGAAGGAACTTGGCTATGTTGAAATCAGTAACAAAATCTCAGGGTCAGAGGTATGTGAGACTCTCCCCAAACTAGACTGTGACTTCTGTGAGGACAAGGACTGTGTCCATTTTGTTATACTGTATATCCAGAGTTTAGCAGAGCCTCACACATGGTAGATACTCAATGAGTATTTGTTAACTGACTGACTGACTTACCGAATTCATGTTCAATGCATGTCACTCCAGTTGATCTTCACCTCAGGCCTCATGAATTCATACCTGGATCCAGGAGGCTGTATGTAAAAACTGTAGGAATTATATCACAGAAAATCCTGTAAGACTTTGGTACCCCCCTACACACTGCCTTGGTACTCTTTAGAAGGAATAATCAAAGAGAGAAGCAAGTGTTTTTCTCTCTTTATATGACTTTTGTCAAATGAGTAGTGAGTTTTGTCACTTTTACCAAATTTAGTAGTGAGTTGATATTTTTTACTGAAGAGAAAACAATCCATGGATTGGGGGAGTATAGTGCCTCAGAAGCAGTGGAACGCTTTCCAGAGGGATGTTTGGGTAACAGCAAGTTTTATAGAGCACCAGCAGAAGCTACTCATGGTTGGCATGGAGGTCAGGGATTTCCTTATTCCTACTTTTTAGGGTTAGGTAAGCTGAAGCTGACTGACTGGGAAGATTGTGATTGGTGTTAGGTTTCTTTGACAGTGAGGCATTTCTCCTTATTTTTAAAATTTTATGTATGTATGTATGTATGTATTTATTTATTTATTTAAGAGACAGAGAGAGGAGGGGGAGGGGCAGATGGAGAGGGAGAGAAAGAATCTTAAGCAGGCTCCACGCCCAGTGCAGAGCCCAATGCGGGGCTCAATGTCATAACCCAGGGATCATGGCTTGAACCAGAATCAGGAGTCAGACACGTAACTGATGGAGCCACCCAGGTGCCCCAACAGTGAGGCATTTTTCTGTAAGTGCAGGCTGACTTAGGTTTAATTTTGTGACCTGGGCCAGGCCACTGGAGCAGCTTCCATTTTGTGGGTCTCACTAATACAAATTAACTTTTTCACTTTCCTCACTTTACATTACTGTGCAGATTTAGCCTTTAATGGGCTTCTGTGTAATAGCAGGAGGTTCCTTCCATCCATCCTTCCAGGATGTTACAGTCCCTACAGTATATGGTGAAGTTGCCAGGTGATAGCAGACAAGAGTGTTTGTGAGCGTGGGGCTGGAGATCCAACATAAGTGGGTAGAGGCCAAGAGACAGAAAAATGTTACCGGGACCTCATCTATATCCACAGCTTGGGGAAATATGCCTTATATCTGGAGGCACTGGCAGAGACTACTAGTGGCTCATCAAATTCCGGTCTCTTCATCCTTCTGGGCACACAACCCACAGCTAGGCATGACTTCATGATTGAGTTCTAGCCAACGGAATATGAGTAGCAATTATGTGGCCCACACCCAGGCCTGGCCCATAGAAATCTCCCACTGTGTGATGCTCCAGGTTCTTACTTGCAATGGCCCTGGAAAGAATGTATTGAAAATGGTCAGGACTTTAAAGCTGCCTTGTTGACCTGGCACCATTTTGGACTGTTTATGTGGGTAAACAATAAATTTCCATTGTATTTGAGCAAAAATAGTTTTTTAGATTTATTTGCTATTTCATTAGCCTACCTAATACAGGACTTCATCTAATATTTGTATATGTCCTGCCACTGTATATACCTGCAACATGGGTGTTTGGAATGGAAATGGAGGCTCAGAGATCATTGCAGATTTTGAGAATACTAGTTAGCTGTAAAGAAACTAAGGTTGAAGAGATGCCCTGGGCTGGTGTAGGAAGCTTGGCAAGAATTTCAAAAGGAAAGAAAATATGGATGCAGTTTATAGAGCTTCCTAGGAATAACAGCAGGAAATGGGGCTTCCTATAAAGTGATCAAAAGGGCTCTAACTCGGACAATGAATTTCAAAAAAGAACAAAGATCTTCCTAGAAAAAGACATGCAAAGTGTTAGATGGAGCAAAGTGTGAGTTTGGGATCAGGACCAGAGTCCCTCACCTGAGTGTTTCACCAGGAAGATAGGCTGCATATTGGGTTGTTGGGTGTTGGGGAAGGCTGCTCAGCTTCCTGTGGAAATGATGAAGTAGTGGGCATTCTCTGAGGATGAGTGCCCTGACTCAGAGATGCTGGGACTCAGGGGTTATTGTCTTCCCTCACTCAAATCTGGGATAGAAATACTTCCATACACTCGTGTAACATCTCATTACTACTGCTATTCCAGTTAGCTATTGCAGAAAAATTAAATCACTTCAAAAACTCAATGGCTTAAAACAAAAATACTCTTTTTTCTAAACATAATCATTATGAAAAATCAACGCATATGAACTTATAATTTAAGAAACTATATTAAAATCATTGTTTTACTTTCACTATTATCCATGCTCTTGATATTTTCCCACCTATTGTAACTATATGGTGAAAACAGTATATAATGGTGTGCTATGCACAATCCTTCTCAACTCTATGTTCTATAATATCATGTTGGTACCTTAAAATTGGCTGTGGTGGAAAGCTGTATACCATAGAAATTGGCAAACACTGCATATGAGGGCTTGATTTATTGCTTTGTTGATTATCTAGACTTAAGAGAGTGATGGAAAAATATTAATAACACAGAATAAACTATAGCTGTAACATTGCATACAGGAGAAAAAAAGTGATGAAATATTCTTTCAGTATTTGAAAACTATTATCTGATTAAAGAAATAAATGCTTACATTTTTGCTGAATGGATGAAGTTCTGAATTATGTCTTACTTCTGTTTGTTTTTACTTCTTTATTTATTAACATAAATGAAAATATCAACCCCAAAATGCTTTTTTTCTTTATTATCTCTCATAGCTCTGGATGTTCACTGGGCTCAGCTAAGCAGTTTGCACCAGGGTATCTCACATGTTTACAGTCAGATGGGGCTGGAGTCTTCTTGAAAGCTTTGTCACTTACATGCCTGGTGTTGAGGTTGGTGCTGATTGACAGCTGCAACCTCAGTGCACTCAGCCAGAACACAAACTTGTGGCCCCCATGTGGTGTGGACTTCCCCACAGCATGGCCTCTGGGTTCCAAGAGTGAGTGTGCCATGAGGACCAGGTGGGTTCAGGATGGCCTTTTCTAACCTAACTTTAGAAGTCATGCAGGATCAATCCCACTGCACTGTCTATTGTTGGAGTAGTCACAAGCCCTTAGCCACATTTAGGGGGAGGAGACATAGGAATGTCAAAGAATTTGGGGACACATTGAAAAACCACTACAACTGGGATCATAGGACTTTGACACAATTTTCTTGTCTTCCTCTCCTACTAGAAAGTAAGTTCCTTGAAGGCACTGGGATTCTCATTAGTGTTTGGATTTCTCAACAAATATTAGGCATTGAACAGCTGTTTGCTGGAAGAATGAATTAATTAGCATAGCAATATTGGAGGTTTCAATAAGCTATCATTAGAGAGAAGATGTTCTGTTTGTGAGAAGTAAAACATTTGGAGGAACTGCCTTCTGTCATTGAATTCTGAAGACAAAGGGAAGTCTTTAAAGTTTTAAAAAATGTAATTAGATTTGTCATTAAGGAAGATTAATTTTTTAGTTTGTGTAGGACAGATTTAGGGATGGTGAGCAAGGAGGAACGGGGAAGTTTGAAGGCATCTATCCATATGAGGTGTAGAGGCTCAGACTTGGACTAGAGGAGTGGATGAATGACAGTGAAAAGGCAGAAACAAGCCTCAGCAAGGACTGGGGATGAGGAGAGGAAGAATGAAAATAATTAAACTTTTGAATCTGGATGGCTGGGAAAATGGTAGGGTCATTAACAGACAAAGGGAAGGCAGAGTAGGACCACAGTTGAAGTGCTAGCCGGTCAAGTACCATTTGAAATCTCAACTCTTCTGTGGAGCCTGTCTGATTTCTCCTTGGCCAGGTGGAGTATCTTTCTCCTTGTCATTTGGTTATATTCTGTCATGTTGCTTGACTTCCTCTACCTTGTATGAGGATTCTGACCCTATCACCTTTGTGTCCCATGTAGAATTGATGAGAGAAAAACTCTTTAAAGGCCTGATATAAGGGAGGCCATTTTAGATTTCTTTCTAAGTCAGCATGACTGTACCTAAAAATTTGTTTCAACCAGAAGCCTGATTTATGGCCCATCAGGTATGCATTGTACATCTGCTTTATAAATGAGTAGCTTATAGGAAAACATCTTGTCCTTAAGATATTGATCAATGCTCCTACTCCCTACATTACATGACATTAAAACTAGTGATTCCTGCTTACATGTTAATCTAATCTCTTTGAAAGAATTTATCTCTGGCATACCGATTTACAGATTTTTATGTAAAAAAAGTATATAACCGTGTTAAAACTGTTCATTCCCTGGAGTACTTTTCCCCCTGTGAATATCATGTTTCCTGGGCAGCTGTCCTAATCTGTGTTAGAACAAAACTCTCTCTGTTTTTTTAAAATCATATTAGAGTTCTTTCTGGTCAACTTGCATGGACATTTCTTGGCTTAGTTGGTAGGATATCAGAGAAATCCACCTGAGGCCACCTGAGGTCTGCTTGAACCTGACACTTGGTACCAACATGGGCCCTTTGGACCCCTGTGGCTTCTCAGCAAACTTTGAGTGGCTCAGTGAGTTCTGATATCCAGACCTCCTTATTTTAAGTTGACAAACCTGACTTTTATTCAAGCAGTTTTTAGACTGATTTTGTTTGTACCAGTAAGATTTTTTCTGGGTAGGAAACCTATGAACAAGGGCATAAAACGTGGGTTAGCTAATTCATATTTGGCTTTGATTTGGCAATAAAACTTTGAAGACTGGGGGCGCCTGGGTCATTCAGTCAGTTAAGCATCTGCCTTCGGCTCAGGTCATGATCCCAGGGTCCTGGGATGGAGTCCCCCATCGGGCTCCCTGCTCAGTGGGGAGTCGGCTTCTCTCTCTCCTTCTGCCCTTCCCCCTGTTCATGTTCTCTCTCTCTCTCAAATAAATACCATCTTAAAAAAAATAATAAACATTTCCTGGACCCTTTAGAAGATGCCATTGCTTTGCTGGAGAATTCAATTTGGCAGTTAGGGCATATGAACCTGGATATTCTGACTTACACCAGCTTGCGCATATGCTCGTATCTGAGAATAGAGCAAAAGGATGGATAAATAAGGCAGAATGGAAAACACCAATGGGAGATTTCCCTAGACGTGAAACAATTGATCTTGAAAATTGTAGAACTGCCCGTAGTTTATATCGGGCAGTCCCTGAGATTTTCCCAAAAAAGGTAAATTGGGCAAAAATTCAGCAATGTAAACAAAAGCCTGGAGAAGCTATTTTTGACTATTTTGAAAGATTCAAAAAAACATTTAAACGATACTCTGGAATGAATCCCAAGAGTTTTCAAAATCATCAAGGCAATCCTCTTTCTCTCTTTTTTTATTTTATTTAAGATTATTTATTTATTTATTAGAGAGAGAGCACAAGCAGGGGGAGAGGGAGAAGCAGACTCCTCACTGAGCAGGGAACCCGATGCGGGACTTGATCCCAGGATCCCAGGATCATGACCTGAGCTGAAGATAGACGCTTAAGCAACTGAGCCACCCAGGAGCCCCAAGGTAATCCTCTCTTAAATTCAGTCTTTCTAGAAGGTCTAGATGAAGAATTGGCTTTGTTAGTAAAGTGATATGACTTAGGATGGGCAACATTACCTGTTAATGCAATTGTTTCTCTTGAGGATCAACTTTTTAAGAAAAGAAAAAAAGCAGCTAAAGTTGTGAATTTACAATTACAACAACTTAATGGTTCCACTAAACTGCTTTTCCAAAAACCCAATCAAAACAAAATGACTGCCTCTGCTATTATTGTAAAAAAACCCACAAACCCTGGACATTTCAAGTAAGACTGTTGCAAATTTAAATGGGATATCTCAACCCTACCTTTCTTCATTGCCTTCAGAGTAAAAATTCAGTTCAAGTGGTAGGGGTTTCAAATCTGCCAATTTGAGTATTTAAATCAGAACCAGTAACTTTACAGTTAGGAAATATTACAGGAAATCTTGTCTTTTTGTTGGCCCATTGTGTCCCAATTCATCTTATAGGACAAGACCTTTTAGAAACATATAATGCTCATATCTCCTTTTCTCAAAAAGGTGAAATGTTTTTAGATTTAGAAGACATAGATGACAGATCACAATCCTGTGTCTGAAAACTTAATGATTACCAAAACAAATAGATCAAACAAACCAACAGGAAGATAACCATTTGTTATTACAAATTCCCCCCCAAATTATGGTCCTCTTTTCTTTCTGATATTGGAAAAATTAAATCAGCAACCCCTATTAAGGTGACTGTCAATAACACTAAACCATTACCTAATATTTGATAATATTCACTCAAATCAGAAGCATTAAGCAAAATAGGACAATTATCCAAGAATACCTTAAAAGGGGGGCTCATAATTCCTTTTTAAAATTATGTTCAGTTAGTCAGCATATCATAATTCCTTGTACTTTGTAAAACATCTATTTTACCAATAAAAAGCCAAATGGAAAAAGTTGGAGATTTGTTCAACATCTGAGAGCTATAAATAGTATTGTGGTGCCTTGACATTCAGTGGTTCCAAATCCACATACTTTGCTTTCCTCGAGTCCAACCAGTATTCATTACTTTTCATAGTGATAGATTTGTGTAACTCCTTCTTCAGTATTCCTGTAGATGTATTAAAATCCATATTAACTCAAGCTCCTGCCCAAAGACACCCCAATTATGACCTGCCTTTCTTCATTTTTGTCCATGAAAACAAAGCAAATGCTCTAAGTGTACTAACTCAGAAACATGGTGATCAACATCGACCTGTAGGATATTATAACTAACAGCTAGGTTCAGTGGTTAAAGGACTCCCACCTTGTATGAGAGCAATTTTGGCAATGACACTCTTACGCAAGGCCACTGAGGAAATAATAATGGGCTCCCTTTAACTATTTATATTCCACATTCACTTGAATCTCTTCTATACTCTCATCTTATTCAACATTATTCTGTCAGTTAGTTAACCTCTTAAAAAGTAGTATTACTCTCTTGGGGCGCCTGGGTGGCTCAGTCGTTAGGCGTCTGCCTTCGGCTCAGGTCATGATCCCAGGGTTCTGGGATCGAGCCCCGCTTCGGGCTCCCTGCTCAGCAGGAAGCCTGTTCTCCCTCTCCCACTCCCCCTGCTTGTGTTCCCTCTCTCGCTGTGTATCTCTCTGTCGAATAAATGAATAAAATCTTTAAAAAAAAAAAGTAGTATTACTCTCCACACCTAATAGTACTCTAGCTTGATGAAATAACTTTAACCCTGCAACTTTACCTCCAGATCTACATGAAGACCTTGATCATGACTGTATTTCATTAACTGATTATCTTCTTACTCCTAGAAATAACTCATGTGAGACTCGCATTGATAATGCTGACTTAATTTGGTTTACAGACGATCATATCTTTTTTTTTTTAAAGATTTTATTTATTTATTTGAGAGAGGGAGAGCGAGTGAGAGAGAAAGCACAAATTTGGGGGGCGGGTAGGGGCAGAAGGAGAGGGAGAAACAGACTCCCTGTGAGCAGGAAGCCTGGTTCAGGGCTGGATCCCAGGACCCTGGGATCATGACCTGAGCCGAAGGCAGATGCTTAACCGACTGAGCCACCCAAGTGCTCCTACAGATGATCATATCTTAAAGATGAACATTATTGAGCTGGATATGCAATTGCTTCTTTAACAGATATAATTGAAAGTTCTTATTTACCCAAAATAAAATCTTCACAATCTAAATTAATTGCACTAACTTGAGCTTGTCAATTGGCTAAAAATCAAATAGAAAATATCTATACTGAGTCATTATGCCTTTGGAGTAGCACATGACTTTGGAATGTTATGGAAACAATGAGGATTTTTAATTCCTCAGGACAATCTATAAAAATGGAAAGCAGGTTGCAGAGCTATTAGATGTGATACAACTACCAAAACAACTTGCCATTATTAAGATGCCTGGGCATTCTAAATTTGATACCATAGAAGCAAGAGGAAATCATTTGACTGACGGAACTGACAAATAAGCAGCTCTAGACACAAATTTTGTCCAGCATCAAGAATGTTCATTGATCCTTGATACGAATTCCATTAAAAGATCTTCTTTTACAGACTCAAAGGGGGAAAATTCATCCCTGTCACTCAGATATGGGTTGGGCTTAACAAAAAACCTGTTGTTCCCTTTGGAGCACAAATACCTTTACTTTCACATACTCATCAATTGACTCATTGGAGACCTAAAAAATGATTTTATGGGGTAAACAATATTTATGCAAACTTGCTGCTATAGCAGCCTGTCAAGGGTATGCTTGCTGTGCTATTTGCCCAATATATAATCCTGGAAAGCTAGTCCATGGATCACAAGGCCATTTCTCTCTTCCCAAAGGACTATTTGAAGTATGGCGGTTGAATTTTGTCTAGATGCTACCATCTCAAGGATATAAATATGTTTTGGTTATTATTTGTATGTTTTCACATTGGTTTGAATCTTTCCTTGCAGAAGAGAGCTATGGCATTAACAGTATGCAAATTATTATTAGAAAGAGTAATTCCTGTTTGGGGAATTCCCTTTGAACTACATCGTGATCAAGGTTCCCATTTTACTGGACACATAATTAAAACCATTTGTAATATTTAGCCGACAATGCAACATTTTTGTTGTGCTTACCATCCGCAATCCTCAGGACTGGTGGGAAGAAAAAGTGGTACCATTAATATTTAATTGGCAAAAATTTCAGGAGCTTTTAAACTTCCATAGCCAAAATCTCTCCCACTAGTACTTCTAGGTCTTGGATCTACTACCTTTTGAAAATATTGATTATCCCCTTTTGAAATAACAACTGGACAACCCATGAGGTTAGATGAAGGGATGTATGAACCAACCTTATTAAAATTATTGACATTACTGTCAAGGTCTCATTATAGCTCTTAAACAAAATGGAAATTTGATTAGCAGTTTCTTTTACAGCGAGCTCTGGGGAGATGAAGATTGCAACCTGGGGATTTTGTTTATTGGAAAAGACATCAAATAAAAGTCTTTACAACCTTGCTGGAAGGGACCTTATCAAGTATTACTAACTAATCCTTGTGCTGTTATGTTAAAAGGTATAAACTCATGAATCCACATTTCTCATTAAGTCCCCTTCACCAGAGTGAACTTCAACTCTTGTCTCTGACACCTGGCTCTGACTGACTAAGCAATAGTTGCCAGGCCAGGATGAAAGTAGATGACATCAGGGTAGACTACATTTCCCAAGATTTGGGACCAGGCCTATATTTTTACTCTTCTTTCTTTTTTGATTTGTAATATTAGAATATAGTAAACCTATTTGTTTGCTTTCACTTCCCTCTTTTTTACATCCTGATAAAATATCATGGTTACCTGTGGATTTAACTAATATAACTTCGAATACTACCCTGTACTTCACTATGATAACTTAGATAAAATGTTCATGATCCCTTGGACAGGCTCTAATCTTCCTTTAGCTTCTGATGCTTGTTTTTTTTTTTTTTTTTTAAGGATATATATATTATAAAGGACTTCTATTAAGAAAAGCCTTTCAAAAAGTACTACCTAACTCAAATTTAACCTTCATTGTTTATGACACTCAGCAGATTGACCATTGTGTCTCTATAAACTTAGATGATAATTTATTAAGAAAGTCTCCTGGGTACAATGGGAGACACTTAGGGCAGCTTGTCCAACATGCCAAAATATCCAAGGTATTCACAAACCATGTTTTTGTGGATGGAATGGCCTAACACACACACACACACACACACACACACACACACACAAGATGGGTGTCTATCAGAGATGCTACTTTAGGAGTGACTTGGTGGATTCATCTACCTTCTAAATCTAACTTCGCCGTATGACCCAGAAGATTATGAGAAGCCTTATGGCATACTTAGAGAAAATTACATTTAGGAGTTCCTACTACTCATTTAACACTAGTCTGGGAAACCCAACATTTTTGGGTTCAAAATGTTTATCCTAATTGTACTAAAGCTGTTAGTTTACAATGGCAACAACACATCTGGTGGATAACTCAGCATCGGCCCCAGTGAAGAAAGTGAGCTCCGGGTGCCATAAAATCAGGTCTGGGTATCTTTGGTCAAGCTGAGTTTGCCTTTAATAAAGATAGGCCAAAGAAAAAAACACTCTTGCCGAAAAAGGAAAATTAGACGGGTTTTTATTTCAGGAAGAAGGTAAAGGATGGAAATCTGTTTGGGTTGCTAATTTAGCATTAATAAAATGGCTAAATCAAACAGCATATTATGACCAAAAATGCTCATATCCAACAATGGGGAAAAGCATATACTTTGACCCAAGGGTTCCTAGCCATGCTAATCCAAATGGAAGCGGAGGTATCTATGGGCCAATGGCCTTCTTAACTGCAGAAACCCAAAATATACGTTTATGCAAATTACATAGCTCTCCTAATCTGTGTAAAATCATTAAAGCCTCTTGTAACTTATATAAATGTTCAATTACTGCCTTAGTACCCAAACTTACGGCCGACCAGACTTATGATGTTGTTCAATTAGTAGAACAGGAACTGTTGTAAATACCACCAGAATTCTTCCCACTGGAGGAAGATGGACCTTAATAGCCAATGATTCTTTTTTTTTTTTTAAAAGACTTTGTTTATTTGACAGAGAGAGACACAGCGAGAGAGGGAACACAAGCAGGGAGAGTGGGAGAGGGAGAAGCAGGCTCCCCGTGGAGCAGGGAGCCTGATGTGGGGCTCGATTCCAGGACCCTGGGATCATGACCTGAGCTGAAGGCAGACGCTTAATGACTGAGCCACCCAGGTGCCCTGTTAGCCAATGATTCTTATTGGATTCCAATACCTACTGACATCTGTGAATTCAGGCAAAGTACACGGTTATGCCCTAACAACAATGGAACCCTGAATTCACTCCAACTTGGCCTGTAATGGCTATGCCTGGTATATGGGAAAAGGAGGATTTTGTTAGGAAGATTTGTAAAACACTTCTGTAGTACTCCTTGATTTATTTTGTAACAAGAGTACTTTTAATCATAACACTACTGCTATATGGTGTAATACTGGCTTTGCAACTCAAATAGAATTGCCTGATGCTAACAAAAAGTATACTAATATTGGTATTGATGACCAAATGTTTTTGGGAGAATTACAACCACCACAAGATGTAGTATCTATGGAAACTAACTGGCCAGAGAAATTGTTACAGATAACAGAAAATTTAATTACCATTTTAAACAAATCAGCTCAAACATATCACAAAGCACAAATAACCATAGATAAAGAAGATACTCAAATTAATTCAAGATTATCAAAATACCGGCGCCTGGGTGGCTCAGTTGGTTAAGTGACTGCCTTCGGCTCAGGTCATGATCCTGGAGTCCCAGGATCGAGTCCCAGGATCGAGTCCCGCATCGGGCTCCCTGCTCAGCGGGGAGTCTGCTTCTCCCTCTGGCCCTCCCCCCTCTTGTGCTCTCTCTCTTTCATTCTCTCTCTCAAATAAATAAAATAAAATCTTTAAAAAAAAAGATTATCAAAATACCTGCAACGGATTTTTTTTTTTTTTTGATTCTTCTCTTGTCTTTCTAATTCTGTACCTATTCCCCGTTGGTTGCTTCTAATGTTATTAATTGGATTTTTATTACTATTTCTGTATTTATGTTATGAACGTTACAAAAAAGGCAAAGGGAAAAACTCACCACAAAGCACATGTACAATGTTTGCACGACAGTTTGATCTCATTGAAAAAAAAATCAGCTGTAATATTCCCAGTTAAAAGCCATACTGTTGACCCTCATCCCTACCCCCACATAGACTCCTAGGCCACCTAAATCAGGCCAAGCATCAAGGGACATGATGGACCCGTGGCAGATAAGGAATCACCCTGACATCAAGGGACAAAATAACTATCATCATTGCTTTCTGCCAGAAGATTATTGATCAAACGGGGCGGGGGGTGAGGTGGGCGCGGGGAAGCAATGAGAAAAAAACTCTCTAAAGGCCCTGATATAAGGGAGGCCATTTTAGATTTCTTTCTAAAGAGAAAGTCAACATGACTATATAAACTTTGTTTAAACCAAAATCAGGCAGGCCTGATTTAAGGCCTGCCAAGCATCTGCTTTACAAATGAGCAGCCTGAAGGAAAGCCTCCTGTCCTTAAGATGTTGATCAATGCTCCTACTCCCTATATTCTGTGATGTTAAAACTCATGATTCCTGCCTACATATTAATCTATAACTTTTTTGAGAAACGGTACCTCTGACATATTGATTTATGGCTCTTTATGTAAAAAAGTATATGACCCTGTAAAAACTGTTCATTCCCTGGAGCACTTTCTTCCCTGTGAAAATTGTGTTTCCCGGGCAGCTGTCCTAATTTGGGCTCGGATAAAACTCTCTCTTCTCGTATTAGAGTGCTTTCTGGTCAATTTATGTTGACAGAACTATATAGCACTTTGTATTTTATAAGCCATAAGTACATGTACCTTTAATGTTGCAGTTTAGGCGGGAATAGAGGACCTCCCAAATTGGCTTTGTTTCTGTCTTAGTCCATTTGGACTGCTATACCAAAATACCACAGACTGGGTGGCTTACAAACAACAGAAATTTACTTCTCACAGTTCTGGATGCTGGAAGTCCAAGATCAGGGGCCAGCATGGTTGGGTGGGGGCCTCTTTGGAGTCACAGAATTTTTGTTGTTCTCACATAGGCCTAGGGAGCCATCTGGGTCTCTCTCTCTTCCCCACCCCTGGGTCTCTTTTAAAAGAGCACTAAGCCCATTCTTTTTTAATTTTTTAAAAAGATTTTCTTTATTTATTTGTCAGATAGAGAGAGAGAGCAAGAGAGAGAAAGAGCAAGAGAGCGAGAGAGAGAGAGAGAGAGAGAGAGTACAGCAGGGGGAGAGGCAGAGGCTGAGGGAGAAGCAGGCTCCCTGCTGAGCAAGGAGCCCAATGTGGGACTCCATTCCAGGACCCTGGGATCATGACCTAAGCTGAAGGCAGATGCTTAACCGACTGAGTCAGCCAGGCATCCCACTAATCCCATTCTTGACCCTCATGACCTAATCACATTCCAAAGACCCCCACCCTCTAACACCAGCACATTGGGCATTAGGATTCCCACTTGTGAATTTGGCAGGCATAATCAGACTATAGCAGTTACTGCTTCTTGTCAACATTCACTTCTTTTTATCCCTCTCCCCTAGTTACACTTTATTTGTTCTGATATAGCTATACTTGTTTTTTTCCTTAGGATTTTTCTTTCTTTTTTTTTTAAAGATTTAATTTATTTATTTGAAAGAGAGAGAGCGAGCAAGAGAGCACGAGCAGGGGGAGCAGCAGGGCAGCAGGGCAGAGGGAGAAGCAGGCTTCCCCCTGAGCAGGGAGCCCGATGCGGGACTCGATCCCAGGACCCTGGGATCACGACCTGAGCCAAAGGCAGACACTTAACTGACTGAGCCACCCAGGCGTCCCTGAGGGAGATGATATTATCCCCATTTTACACATGATAAAGCTGGAGCTCAGAGGGATTAAGTAACTTTTCCAAGGTCACACTCCCAAAAGCAGCTAGTAAATGGTCTGAACTCATTGGCTCATTCAGTCAGTCATTTCTCAGATACTCACTGAGCATGTTTATCAGCCATTGTTCTTAGTTGCAGGCAACGGAAACCAACTCTGGTAGATTTGAGCAGAAGAGGAATTTATTAAAGGGATCCTGGGTTGATTGCTCAGAGAAATGCTGGGAGCACTGGAGTACAAACTGTGGAAGCTTCACAGCAGGAACAATGGTCAGACTATGGCTGCCTTGGGGCACCTGGGTGGCTCAGCTGGTTAAACATCTGCTTTTGGCTCAGGTCATGATCCCAGGATCCTGGGATCGAGCCCAGCATATGGCTCCTTGTTCAGTGAGGAGCCTGCTTCTCCCTCTCCCTCTGCGTGCCACTCCCCCTGCTTGTGCTTGCTCACGCTCTCTCTCTGACAAATAAATAAATAAAATCTTAAAAAAAAAAAAAAAGAATATGGCTGCCTCTGCTGCCCTGTCTTTGCTAGGCCCTAGACACTTCAGCTTGTGACGCTCACCCACTGGTTCTGGACACTGGAAGCTGTTTGTGAGCACTGCTTCCTCCCTCATCTTTTTTTAAGATTTGTTTATTTATTAGAGAGCGTACATGTGCGTCAGTGGGGGGAGGGGCAGAGGGAGAGAGAATCCTGAAGCAGAATCCCCGCTGAGCGCAGAGCCTGTTGAGGGGCTCAGTCCAAGGAGCCTGAGATCATGACCTGGGCTGAAATCAAGAGGTGGCTGTCCAACTGACTGAGCCACCCAGGTGCCCTGGTCTCCTTCATCTTACTGCAGCCACCACTGTCCCCAGAGTCTCCATAGTTTCTTGGTATGACAATCTCTGGATTCAAGGCCTAGGCAGATGCCTCTGATGAGTGGAGCGTGAGTGCATGGGCTTGTTCCAGAGCTGCTGGAGTGGGGAGCAACACACTTCTTGCACTTGCATCTTCTCTCCTGGGAGGTGGGCTCTATTCCCAATCATATGATAAGGAACTCTCCAAATGTCGTAAAGACATTCAAACCCTGGGCAGCCAAAGGAACATCAAACGGTCATATGTATATCTACTATACGAATGGCACCGCTAGACATGGTGGAGAATGCAGAGATGAATCAGACCCTGAACCTGCCTTCAGAGACCTTATTGACTCATAATTCTCTTCCTTTCAATGTGCACATTTATTTGGCACCATAGTTTGCAAAGCTCTTTCACTCTCACTATTTCATTAGATCCTTCTGACAGCCATGTAAGACAGGCAGAACTGATGTTATCTCCATTTTATACTTGAAGAAGCTAAAAAGTTAGGTAATGAGCCAGTCCTCTGACTCCAGGCCCAGTGCTGAGTGAGTCAACCAGCAATTAATTCCAAGGCATGTGGTTTCCCCATTTTTAAAAAAAGATTATATTTATTTATTTGAGAGAGAGCGATCGGGGGGTGGGGGGGTTAGAGGGAGAGGGAGAAGCAGGCTCCCCGCTGAGCAGGGAGCCCAACTCGGAGGCTGGATCCAGGACCCCAGGATCATGACCTGAGCTGAAGACTGACCCCTAACCCATTGAGCCACCCAGGCGCCCTTCCCCTGACATTTTAATGCTCCTGAAATCAGGAGGCATCTTATAATCGATGGTATATCATAGATTAATTGGCAGCCTCATTCCTAGTGGTATGTAAACTAAGGGAGCATCTTCAATTGGTGTAGATTCATTGGAATGCAGTCACTAGATAAGGGTAGGAAGTAAAGTAATAAGGGGACATAAAGGTGAGCCAAGAGATCAGGGAAGACTTTGTCGGGGAATCGTACAGCGCACCATCCCTTGGTTCCTTATCTACAACTCTGAATTCCAAAAGGCTTTTTTTTCCCCCCAAGTTTGGCACCAAAACTCATTTGTCAGCAAAACCTGACCTGAACTGATGTGAAGTAATTTATAACTATAAGGGATATGTAAATATAATATATAATTATAACCAAATAATAATTTTAATTATTCTACTTACCATGAAGATCAATATGTGTAGCAGCAGAAATATTAATGTTTGATAATGGAGCATTATTCCAGCCCCTCGAGGGGAGGGAGAGGAGGAGGTGTTACCTAATATTGGGTCCATGTACTGCACTGTCTTTTTAAAATCTGTAAAATTCTGAATTTTGAAACTCATTTAGACCCAAGGGTTATGGATAAGGGACTCTGGATTGTGTCTGACCTGGGGCTTGATTGGTGGATAGAATTTAGATGTTTGGAGATGTGGAGGGGATTTTAGGAAGAGGAAGAGCATCATCCCACACCAGCTTAGGTCTAGGTCTAAGTCATTATCCAAGCATTAAACTTGCTTTAAGAGCAGAGATGACTGGCATCTCTCCCTTAAGTCGTGATTCATACATTGTTGGAGGGTTGGACTTTCTGGGTTTGGCTTTTTCCCCCACAGTATTAATCCCCTCCTTTTCCCACAAGTCACCTGACTTCTCTGAAAACTCTTAACACACCCTTTGGCTGGAAAAGAACATTAAGCAATCGGTGGAATTCCCCACTCCTTCTTTCTCCCCCTGGAGCCCTGGGTGAAGGGACCTCGGGCATGACAGAAGTATGCAGTTCTTGTTTCAAAAGCAGAGGGAGCTCCAAGATCGAGGCTGAGTTACCCTTTCCCTTGTCATGGTCTCCCAGCCCCCTCTTTGTTTAGATCAGGGAATTTCAGACATGCACCCTGGGATAGAGAATCAGATGAACAGAACCAGGACAGGGAGGCCGGCGGAGTTCCTGCAGAGGGAGCGACCAGGCCCAGTGCTGCTCTCCCTGGGAGCCGGCAGGGTTGCCCAGCATGTCCACTGGCACGAGAGAAGGGACTGACCCACTTGTTCCCATCCGCTTCTGAAGGTAAAAACCTTAAAAACTGAAGAGCAGAGCTTTGGTGGAAGAAAAAGAAAGGCAGAGAACTTCACATGGGAAGGTTTTGGGCAAAGACCGAGGGCTGGAAGGAGCAAAGTAAAAGAAGGCAGAATATAGGCAACCTCTTTCTCTTAGGTTGTCCTCCCCCCTCCCCTCGCGGTTACCCCACTACTTACCATCGTTTTCAGGGTTAGAAACATTTTTGGCAAGACTCTCTGAGGAACTATGGAAAGATATCTCATCTTTTTTAATAAAGGAAAAAACCCCAAACCCTTTTTAACGTAGGAATTAACGTAGGAAATTGAGGGGATACATTTCCTTTCCTTTCTTTTTGTGTTTCTTGTCATTCAGCTGCCCTTTGTCTCATTCCCCACCCAACCCTGTCTCAGACCACTTCTCCCAAGGTCACTGCCTTCCCCTAGTAAAAGAAGCTCATCCCTCCATCAGTGGTCATTGGGAGCACCAACAGAAATACGTGCAATAATAAACATAGTAAAGAGAGCTGGTATGAAGTGATAAAGGGGATCTTTGCCAAAAGAGGAGGGAGAAATGTCCTAGGTGGATAGTCATGATGGGGAAAGACTCCTGAAAACCTGAGTGGAAATGGGGATATTGTTTTGTGAGGGCAGGAGAGAGACTGATAGAGTGGGGGCAGGGGTCACTGGTGGGGGTGAGGGAAGAGGAGGAAGAAAATTGGGAGAAAGAGCTCATGTTTTTTTTGGAGAAAAACTGGGAGAAGATCCAGAGAAGCAATGGGAGAAGGATAAGATCTAGTTTTAGTCTAGAAAGTGAATTGAAGTAGAACCAGGGAGGGTATGAGATGACAGGCATCCTGTGGTGATCAGTGTATTGCTTTGTTTAACCTGTGTGTTACTCTTATGAAGGTGACACTGAACCCCAGGTGACCCCCATCACCAAAGCAGGTGCCTGTGTTTGTTTGACAAATACAGCCAGCCCTGCCACCCCTTTGCTCCAAAGTCCAGAGGTGCAGAGAGCCAGGACCTAGAGGCGTGCTCTTCACCAGGGATGAACAAATTGCCAAAGATGTGGTAAGTGATCACGAGTCTACAGAGATGTACATGGACTCTAGTCCCTTTATCTTCTCTAGAAAACAGCTCAGATCTGAAGCCCAGGTTTTGGTTTGACCTAGGCCTTTTTGCTCTATTCCAGCCTAAGATTCTCTTCCACGTGCTGTTGCCCTTCTCCCTTCTACCTATTTCCCTCCCTTTCCCCTCCCTTCTACCCATGACAAATGCTAGGGCACTGCACTAGTCTGCCAGTACCTGGGTCACCCCCCTCTCCATATGTTTTTTTTTTCAGGTGCATTGTGCTATTTTCCCTTTTGGCATCCGTTTATGCTGAGCCTACTATGTATGGGGAGATCCTGTCCCCTAACTATCCTCAAGCATACCCCAATGACATAGAGAAATCTTGGGATATAGAAGTTCCTGAAGGGTATGGGATCCATCTCTACTTCACCCATCTGGACATAGAACTGTCAGAGAACTGTGCATATGACTCAGTGCAGGTATATTATAATAAGCACATAAAGGATAGGGCTGGGGGGGTGGTGGTGGTGGAATGTTCTATTCTTTCTGTCCCCTTCTGTGACCTCCATGCCAAAAATATTACCCTTTCTTAGCTTCCTTTTGACTCTTTTCTTAGATAATGTCAGGAGACTTTGAAGAAGGGAAACTATGTGGACAGAGGACCAGCAAGAATCCCAACTCCCCAATTGTGGAAGAGTTCCAAGTCCCATACAATAAACTCCAGGTGATCTTTAAGTCAGACTTCTCCAATGAAGAGCGTTTCACTGGGTTTGCTGCATACTATGTTGCTGTAGGTAAGGCTCACCCTTCTCTATGTTCCTTAGTGATCCAGCCAAAAGATTAGAAGCAGAACAAACACTGAGAGATTCCGTGAATAAGGATTCTGTTTATAATTATAACTCTTATGAAGTGTTGACTGGACTTGGGTATGTCCATGAATTGCCTTTGTGAAATTCAAATACAAGATTATATCTCAGTGATGATGATGATAATGATAAAAATAGGTAATAAATAGTAACTTATTGAGAACCACTATAAATTGGGCACTGTATTAGGAATTTTATCTATATTAACTTAATCTTCTCCTCAGCTCTTCAAGCTAAGTATAATGATCTCCACTTAAAGATAAAGAAAGTGAGGACTAGGGAAGTTAAGTAACTTGCCAAGAATCACACGAGGAATGCATGATATTCAAACCCATCCAATGGCAAACAAACCTTCAAATTCTGTGTGCTTCTACACATAACTCTAGGTTAAAGTGAAGTTAGAACATCTCATAAAGCCAAACTATTGTTTGGATTTGACAGAAATGCCCAAATCCTCTAAAGTGGTAAGCGTACTGATTGCACTTCCCCTCAGAAGACATTTAATCATGTTTAGCCTATAGAGTGTTGTCTCTGGAACTGAAATGCTCTGTTTGTGAGAAAGGCCAAGGGTCTCTGGCATTGAGAGCTCCCTTATAGCCATGCAATGACAGGGCTCAACTCCAGAATCAGAATCATGGAGAGTAATATAGAATAATACCATCCTGAAATGTGATTCATTCATTCATGTTAGCAATAGGCCTTTCCTAATTTTTCTTACCCTTGTAGTTTTGGGTTTAAATTCATTCTTCCTTCTATGTCTTTGTTCTTGACTTCAATCTTTCTCTACTTTTTCTAGATATAAATGAGTGCACAGACTTTGCAGATGCCCCTTGTAGCCACTTTTGCAACAACTTCATTGGTGGTTACTTCTGCTCCTGCCCCCCAGAATACTTCCTCCATGATGATATGAAGAATTGTGGAGGTGAGCTTGGCATCAAGTGGGGTGCATGTTCCCTGGGATTTGGAATGGCTTGAGGCTTCAGTTATAGCTTTGTTGACCCTTCCAATTTTGACTAGCCTCAGCCTTGCTTTGGCACCTATCTTTAGTTACCCATAAGCTGCGGGGGAGCCACAAGAGCGGAGGAAGACAAGACTACAGGGTCAAGTTAAATAATTGGAGAGGAGAGATAGATGCCTGTGAAGAGTCTACCTGGGACTGTTCATAACCATGAGGGGCTCTATCATAAACAATGTGATGGAAACCCAATAGGCATTGGGTATCTCTATTGATTTGTATCGGGTGTGTAATTGTGGCATGTGGGCTCCAGTCAGGGATGCTCAGTTCATGAGAAGAGTCATAGAATGGGGCAGGATCTCCTTTCCTTGACCCTATATTTGATTCCTCTTTTTTTTTCTTTCTTTTTCTCCCTTAGTCAATTGCAGTGGGGATGTATTCACTACACTGATTGGGGAGATTGCAAGTCCCAATTATCCCAATCCATACCCAGAGAACTCAAGGTGTGAATATCAGATCCTGTTGGAGGAGGGATACCAACTGGTGGTGACTATGCGGAGAGAAGATTTTGATGTGGAACCAGCTGATTCGAAGGGCCACTGCCCTGACAGTTTAGTTGTGCGTGATGATTAGTTTTCCTCCCAACTCACACAGAGAGATTTCTCCTCATAGACAAGTTGTCTTTCTTTCTGTCCCCTCTTTTCTTCCCCTCCTTCTTATTTTATGTTTCTTTCATTACCTCCTTTACTTTTATCCCCTCCATTTTACCTCTTTTAGTTCTTTCTCTCTGCTGATTTCATCATTTCATTTCTTTTCAGTTTGTTGCAAGAGACAAGCAGTTTGGTCCTTACTGTGGTAATGGATTCTCTGAGCCACTAAATATTGAAACTAAGAGTAACACTCTTAATGTCATCTTCCAAACTGACCAAACAGGGCAAAAAAAGGGCTGGAAACTTCGTTACCATGGAGATCGTGAGTAACCTAGAAGTTGCTCTTTGGTGTTACCAAAGTCCTTGGACAATATAAGATCCAAACAGGTAGATTGTTATATGGCTAGGTATCCTGAGAGACTTCACCTCTTCAGCAAGATCTAAACCTGTCAGTGGTTGTAAAAATGCCTGAACCTCTAGGAATCCTTCAACTGGGCTTGCAGGTGCAGACAACTTGGGGTGGTTAGTTAGTATGTACTAACATGGCTGGGTGGATGGAACTGGCTCAATGACTTCCTGGAGTATGTAATACCATATTATTTTAGACATCTCCATTGGAATGTTAGGCCTCAGGATTAAGGACTACTGAATGATTTCAGAAAGTGTGAGGATGATATAAATAGAATAGAGTTTCTCCAACTCTTTGGTAATTTTTCTTTTTCTGTCCCTTCCAAGCAATTCCTTGTCCCAAAGAAGTCACTGCCAATTCTGTTTGGGAGCCTGAGAAAGCAAAATATGTGTTCAAAGATGTGGTAAAGATAACCTGTCTGGAAGGGTTTGAAGTTGTACAGGTAAAGTACTATTAGGGTCTTCTCCCTAATCCTTACATCAGGATGAGCATACTGGAATTGTCTAATGGTTTACCGAATGTCCTTGTTTGAGCAAGGTTTAACACCTTTTCCACAAACAGAACACCTCAGGATCTTTAGTCCTTCCTTGTGAGTCATGGCCAGATTGACACTCTCCTTCTGCCTTTAGTCTTCCTGGGGAAGGGGATTTGATATGCTGGGGCAAAGTTGTCTTTTAGCCTTAACTTCTGGGTGCTTTGGGTCATTCTACTAAGATGTCCCCAAGCTTCTTGTGGTCAGGACTCCTCATTGATCCAAGGCCAGAGATCAATTTCATTTTTGACTTTGATTTCCCATATCTCTCCTTATAAATTAATGGTGATGTGTATTATTCTCCAGGGAAGTGTTGGCTCGACATCTTTCTATTCTACTTGTCAAAGTAATGGAAAGTGGAGTAATTCCAGACTGAAATGTCAACGTATGTATTTTTTTTTAAATGGGACTCTTTCCCCCCACTTTAGATGGGAATTAAAAGATCGGTTCATCAAGATTCAAATTCATGTTTTCCTCTTAGGCTTGTGAGAGAGTGGGTTGGATTTTTTTAAAGATTTTATTTATTTATTTGACAGAGAGAGAGAGAGAGCACAAGCAGGGGGAGCAGGAGGGGGAGATTCAGGCTCCCCATTGAGCAGGGAGCCTGATGCATGAACCCTGGGATCATGACCTGAGCCAAAGGCAGACGTTTAGTCGACTGAGCCACCCAGGCACCCTATGGATTTTGTTTTTGAAGGGAAGCCATCCATGAAGTGTCAGCCCAAATCTGGTCCCAGACTGGCCAGACTAGCAGGTTTCTTTCAAAGAAAGAGGCCATGGGATTGGTAGAGTTAGTAGAACTATAGAAGTCCATTCCTGGCTTCTGCAGGGTCCTCCACCAACCACTGAGAAGCAGGTTCCTCCTTGTAGCTTTCAAGGGCCTATCTGAATTGGCAGGACTCAGTGGTCTGGGGAGATTCATCTCAGGTGCGCTTATGGACGTGGGGGGTGGGAAGGAGTGAGGGACACGGCTGGGAGAATGGAACTGGCTCGGTGACTCTTCCTAGTAGGATGTAACTATCCTAACCATCACTCTCCTGCCTTCTTCTTGTAGCTGTGGACTGTGGCTCTCCTGAACCCATTCAGAATGGTAAAGTCGAAGATCCAGAACATACTTTATTTGGTTCTGTCATTCATTACACTTGTGAGGAGCCATATTATTACATGGAAGATGAAGAAAGCGGTAGGTTTCTTTGACTAGAGAAAAGAGGAGAAAGAATAAGAGTGCTGGAAAGGGAATAGAACAATCTTTCTGGGTTGGAAGAGAGTTTGGAGAGAAATGAAGGATGGGATGGACTTTATCCTCTTGGCTTAGTCTAAAGATATAGTTTTCCTATGGGGATATAGGATCATCCATAGGGAATAACAGAGGTCACTGAGCTCAGCTTCACAACTATGGCAGAAATTCCCCCTACAATATCCATTTTCATGTAGTTACCTAGCTTTTGACCAATTATTTAATGTAGAACATACAGGAGTAATGCTTCCAGTGTCAAGTCACCAATACTATGTGACTGGCTTTCTCAATGGAGAGGCCTTATTAGTACTAGATGAAGGACTGGAAAAGGCACAATATGTACCACTTCATTGCTTTTAATTTATTATTATTTTTAAAGATTTATTTATTTATTTTAGACAGAGAGAGAGAGAGAGAATGAGAGAGAGAGAGCGAGTGGAAGGGGCAGAAGGAGAGGGAGAGAGAATGTCAAGCTGAGCGCAGAGCCTGTCATGGGGCTCGATCTCACGACCCTGAGATCGTGACCTGAGCCAAAACCAAGAGTGGGACCCTTAACCGATTGTGCCACCCAGGCGCCCCACTTTAATTTAATTTAATTTATTTTCCCACTTGAAGCATTTTTCTAATTTCTGCCATAACCCTCTTCTGCTTCGGAAACTGTTCCTTCTCCTCCCTTGGCAGGATAGAGGCCAGAGGCATTGTGTAGAGGGTGTCCTCGATTCTTTTCTAGTTGATTTGATTTGATCCCCTCCTCAAATCTCAGAGGACCTGAGGCTCTGCATGAAAGGGGGAATGGAAAAGAGGAGATGTGGTGGTGAGTGTGTCTTTGTGCTATTCCAGGAGAGTATCACTGCGCTGGCAACGGGAGCTGGGTGAACAAATTGCTGGGCACGGAGCTGCCAAAATGTGTTCCAGGTAATGAGGGCTCAGTCTCGGGGACAGACCATAGACTCAGGTGCCGGTGTATGGGGCCACTCTCTGAAAGTAGCTGCAATCCTCTTGGGAAAGGACTTAATCTGGGTCTAGCTGAGTCTAGTCTAGAGGTGGAGACAACACTGGGCTGGGGGCCTGCCAGGGCCTTGGGGCATTCCTCCAACATTGAGTCAGGCCAACTGACAAGAAATAGAAAGTTAGCCAGTGACGATATCAGATTCGGGGCCAGTTAAGTTTGGTAATGTAGCTGTAGTAAGGGGATGTAGAATTGCTAAAAACAGGACCTGAAAAGTGAGAGTGAGGAATCCACACACAGAAACAAGACAAATTGACTAGCCCAGTTATTATGTAAAAAGTCTATCTGGCAACAGTCTATCTGGCATCAAGAAATGAGTTGCAGACAGATCAGAATTGGATAGAAGAAGGCTTTCAGGCAAAGCCAGAATAATAATAATGTCCTGGTAGTAACAACTAGGGGCTGAGCTAGTTAATTGCATTTATTATCTCATTCCAGTCCTTGCAACAACCCTTTGAGATATGATTAGTCCCATTTCACAGATGAGTGAACTGAGTACAAGGTCACAGAGTTAGTAAGAGGCAGGAGTAGACTTTGAACCCAGGTCTGTCTGGGTCCAAAGACTTTTATGCTCACCTCAGAGTCTATTCAGGCTGATTGCTGAGCGATTTAGGTAAGCTGACTTCATCTGGAATAAAATTCCATTTTAGTTGTATTTGGTAATGGCAAAGTAATCAAATCTGCAATCAGTGGGGAATGAGATGAAAGAGGAAAGAAGAGAACCCTCTCTTTGTCCTACTTCCATGGACTGCTAGGAGGGACTCAGCTGCAATTAGGACTTCAGTAAAGAAGGCGATAAACACTCCATGTGGGCATCAGAAGAAGGTGGGATGTTGCCTCCTCCACCATCTGTATGAGGAAAGAATTTCCCAGCACTGTTTCCAGTTGGGCCCCTGTCCCATGCTGAACCTAGGATGAAGTGCACCTCTAGAGGGGCTGTTCATAGTGTGAGGCACTAGCTCATTTGGACTCAGGAAGTCACACTCTGCTTCAGTTTAACCAGTCTCTTCCACAAGCCTGCCTGTGACTTTGGAAAAGTGAGGGGGAGATGTTTGGTGATTTCATTCAGGATGAACCTGGTACTGAGATGGTTGATCAAATACAGGGTTGGCTATATTGTGCTAGAGAATTCTGATGCCTGGCAGGTTTTTGAGTGGTTGGAGGATTTGTAGGAGGCCAGCGATTTATTTCTTGCTCTCTCTCCACCTTGTTCTTGTTCCTTCCTAGTGTGTGGTGTTCCCAGTAAGCCCTTTAAAGGAACACAGAGGATATTTGGAGGAATCATTGCAGATATTCAAAATTTCCCCTGGCAAGTCTTCTTTTCAAACCCATGGGCTGGTGGGGTTCTCATCGATGAGTACTGGGTGCTGACAGCTGCCCACGTCGTGGAGGGAAACCGTGACCCAGTAATGTACGTTGGGTCCACCTCAGTGGTCACCTCAGAACTGGCAAAAGCCCAGATGCTCACAGCTGAGCGTGTAATTATTCATCCGGGTTGGGAATTCCTGGATGCCCCAGAAACACGAAAGAATTTCAACAATGACATTGCACTTGTGCAGCTGAAAGAGCCAGTGAAAATGGGACCCACTGTCTCCCCCATCTGCCTGCCAGGCACCTCCTCAGAATACAACCCCTCAGTGGGAGACCTGGGACTGATCTCAGGCTGGGGCCGAACAAAGGTAAGAGATCATGTGATCCAGCTCCGAGGGGCAATGTTACCCGTTGCTCCCTTAGAAAAGTGCCGGGAGGTGAAAGGCAAAAATGTCAAAGTGGATATAAATTCCTATGTTTTCACTAATAATATGATCTGTGCTGGAGGAGAGAAGGGTGTTGATAGCTGTGAAGGGGACAGTGGTGGAGCCTTTGCTCTACGGGTTCCCAATGAAGAGACCCCCAAATTCTATGTAGCTGGTTTGGTGTCCTGGGGCCCCCAGTGTGGAACGTATGGAATCTACACACGAGTGCAGAACTACATTGACTGGATAACGAAGACGATACGGGAAAACAGTACCCCCAGAATGGACTAATCCATACATACACTACCAGCCTCTCCAAGGGCTATGACCAATCTGTTGCTTTCTGTTCCTCTCAATATTCCCATTATTTCACCATGATTGAGAGAAGACTTGGGAGTATGATTTAAATAGAACTTGATTATTGGGATACCTAGCTGGAAGTAGTGTTTGCATTACATCGTATTGGTCACTTGGTGTGGTCTGATTCTGTGGGGTCCTCTCCTTTGAATTCCAACTGTGGATAACAACATGAGAAAGGTGCTCCTATCTTGCACTGTTCCATAGGGAGTCCCCTTTCCTGATGATTGCCTGATGTTACAGTTCTGACTCTGAAATTCATTGTTGGGCATACCCTTGATTTTTTTGTTTCCTCTTTACCTGTTTGAAGTTCCATTTACTTTATCATACTCAGTGTCTACTATCTACTTTTAATAAATCATGGTTATAACCCAGTTCTGGCTGACTTGTCTTATTCCACATCAAGACCTGAGCCCCAGAGAAGGGTGATGAAAGGCTGTGTCATGGAGATTCAGGCATCTAGCAGTTCATATTGAATTGTCGTGAAAACAGGGATTTCAGATTTTCTCCTCTCTTCCAATTGAGATTTATTGTGGATCAGCATGAACATCATCAACACAAGGTGCCATATTTTGCTTTTAAAACTTATGAAACAAACCTGAACCTCGTTCAGAAGTCCGCATACAGAATTGGCTGTTTAAGATCTTCAAGTATAAAATTTTGAGGTATAAGTTGTTTCGACATCTTCTGAAAATTAATTTTCTTTTAATACATTTGTATCATATAATATTTTTTTGTATAATACAATATTACAACTTAATAAAAAGAAAAAAGAGAAATTGAACATGCTCTCATCAGCTTGCCTCATGGTTTTGATCAATTTGTCAGTCAGGCAACAATGTCTTCTCCGGGTTAAACTCTGTGCCAAGACGTTACAGCTGAAAATTCTGGTGAGGATGGACCCAAAAACTCTCCCTTCTATTTTTTTCCCCAAGGGAATGGAAATTAAAAAAAACCTTCTTTCTCACCACAAATTGATTAGTAATGAAAAATGACCACACAATTGAGACTAAGTATTTTTAAACTGTGGACAGGAGGCTTCTTTAGGGTGGCGGTTGCCCCAACAAGGTGTCTTATGAAAGCCACGGACTGAGAGTAAGAGTAGGAGTTCAGGAAGACTCTGGTCTGTTGGATGGGACATGAGGCTTTCAAGGGAGGAGTTTTTACCAGAAGGCAAAAGGTGTGTATTTGGGGCCCATCAGGAAAGGACTTTGATTTTTCGTAGACCAAAAGGGCTAAATTCAACAGTTGACCTTAGACTGAAGGTTAATACATGATGAAGTAAACAGAACTGTAATTGAAAGTTCTGAAGAATCAAAGGAGAATTATAATAAGGAAACTTGGAAGGACTGTGTCAAGTCAACCAAGCAGCATAAAGCCATTTACATTATTCCTTGACTGTGTACCTCATAACCACTCTTGTCTACCTGCTGTCATTACATATGCAATGGAATTGACAGTATAACCTGGACTACAATGTTTTGGGTGGGAGAAGGGTGATTCCTCTAGAGAAAAAAAGCATTGAAAAAATACTAAGAAACTTCCTCATGATGTAGAAACTTTCTTTTTAAATAATTGAGATAATAGAAAAAAATAACCTGGAATCAGACAAGTAACAGATAAAGGAAATCCATCTATGCCAGGATCTTCAGTCTATTTGGGTTATTCCTTTACAGATGACCTGGGGTATTAGTGACAGAATCCCCTCATTGTTACTGCCTTATACAGTAGGATGGTTATGGTTAACTTTACTACAAGATCATTTCTCTGAGTGAATGGCAGAGAGGGGTTCTAAATGAATCATCATCAGAGACTTCAGAGCTGGGAAGGACTCATCACCAAGGCCTTGAAGGGCTAGAGAATCACTGATTGTGACTTAAAGAGTATCAATCATATCGCCTCACGCGTCACTTGGGAACAATGTGTGTCTGCTTCACCTGAAACTCAGGAAAAGACAACTTTTAAAAGCGGGTGAATTGTCACATTTCTTTGGTCAGAAGAAAATGGACTGGTGGATCAGTTTCTCATGCCAGGGTGAAAAGGTGGTATCCAGGGGCCAAGAGGATTTAATGGAAGGAACCTAATCGAAACTGGACTCACACAGAAGGCACTGGCAGGATTTCGGGACCCTCTAAAGTTGCTTTTAGTGGGATACCTTGAATCAACAACATATTCTGTAGAAATGTGATGTTACATTTTCCGCATACCTGTTTTTTTAAACTAAAAATAGGAGAAAACTGTTTTTTTCAGCTTTGTTGAGGTATAATTGACAAAATTGTAAAATATTTAAAGTATGCAATGTGATGATTTCATATACATATATATTGTGAAAGGATCCCCCATCACATTCATTAATTCATTACCTCACATATTTACCCTTAATAATATTTTTTTTGGGTGGGAACACTTTAGGTTCTAGTCTCTTAGCAAATTTCAATTATATGATATTGTGTTATCAACTATAGTCACCAAGTTATGCATTAGATCCTCAGACTTTATTCATCTTATAACTGAAAGCTTTTACCTTTTTACTGACCTCTCCCTATTTCCCCTACATCTCACCCACTGGCAACCACTTTTCTACTCTCTGTTTCTATGAGTTTGACTTGAAAAAAAAAATTTTTTTTTTGAGATTCAACATAAAAGCAATACTATGCAGTATTTGCCTTTCTCTGGTTTATTTCACTTAGCATAATGCTTTCCAGATTTGTCCATATTGTCACAAATGACAGGATTTCCTTTTTTAAAAAGCTGAATAGGGGTGCCTGGGTGGCTCAGTCGGTTAAGTGTCTGCCTTCAGCTTGGGTCGTGATCTCAGTGTCCTGGATTGAGCCTGCATTGGGCTCAACTTTCAGCGGTGAGTCTGCTTCTCCCTCTCCCTCTGTGCTCTCTCTTCCTTTTGCTCTCTCTTAAATAAATAAATACAATCTTTTTTTAAAAAAATAAAAAGCTGAATAATATTCCATTGTATGTAATATACACCATATTTTCTTGATCCATTCACCTCTTGACAGACACTTAGGTTGTTTCTATACCTTGGCTATTGTGAATAATGCTGCAAAGAACATTGGAGTATAGATATCTCTTTGAGATAATGGCTTAGTTTCTTTTGAATATATACCCCGAGGGGGTACTCCTGGATCATATGTATTTTTATTTTTAAGTACTTGAAAAACCTCCATTCTGTTTTTCATAGTGGTTGTACCAGTTTACATTCCCAACAACAGTGTACAAGTGTTCCCTTTTCTCCACATCCTTGCCAGTATTTATCTTTTGTCTTTTTTCATAGCCATCCTAACAGATTTGAGATGATATTTAATTGTGGTTTTGATTTGCATCTCCCTGATGATTAGCAATGTGATGCTGAGCACCTTCTCATGTACCTGAGGGTCATTTATATGTCTTCTCTGGAAAAATGTCTATTCAGGTCCTTTACCCATTTCAAAATTAGGTTATTTCCCTTTTTGCTATTGAGTTGTACGAGTTCCCTGTATATTTTGGATATTAACCCCTTATTGGATATGTGGTTTGCAAATATTTTCTTCCATTCTGTAGTTTGCCTTTTCATTTTGTTGATGCTTTCTTTTGCTGAGCAGAAGATTTTTAGTTTGAGGTAGTCCCACTTGCTTATATTTGCTTTTGTTACCTTTGCTTTTGGTGTCAAATCAAAAAAGTCATTGCCAAGATCAATGTCAAGGAGCTTACCCCCTATATTTTCTTCTAGGTGATTTATGGTTTTAGGTCTTATGCTCAAGTCCTTAGGATTAAAGACCTTTTTTTCAGTTGATATTTGTGTATGGTGTAAGATAATGGCCTAGTTTTATTGTTTTGCATATGGCAATCCAGTTTTCCCAACATCATCTATCGAAGAGACTATCCTTTTCCCATTGTATGTTTTTGGCTCCTTTTTAAAAGCTTAATTGCCATATGCGTGGGCTTATTTCTGGGTTCTCTATTTTGTGCCATTGATCTATGTGTTTGTGTTTATACCAATACCATACTGTTTTAATTACTATAGCTTTGTAATATAGTTTGAAATCAGGAAGTGTGGTGTTCCAACTTTGTCCTCCTTTCTCAAGATTGCTTTGGATATTCAGGATCTTTCATGGTTTCATAGAAATTTTAAGATTGTTTTTTCTATTCTGTGAAAAATGCCATTGGAATTTTGATAGGGATTACATTGAATCTATAGAAGGCTTTGGGTAGTAAGAACACTTTAACAACATTAATTCTTCTAGTCCATGAGCATGGAATAGCTTTCTATTTATTTTTATCTTCTTCATTTTCTTTCATCAATGTTTTTTTTTTCGAGTTTTCAGTGTATGGATCTTTCACCTAAGTATTTTATTCCTAAGTAGGTTTATTCCTAAGTATTTTATTCTTTTTGATGCTATTGTAAATAAGATTGTTTTCTTAATTTCTGATAGTTTGTTGTTAGTGTATAGAAACAGAACTGATTTTTGTTTATATTGATTTTATATCCTACAACCTTACTGAATTTATTTGTTAGTTCTAACAGTTTTATTTTGGTGGGATTTTTAGGATTTTTAAATATAATTTCATGTCATCTGCAAATAGAGACAGTTTTACTTCTTCTTTTCCAATATGAATTCCTTTTATTTCTTTTTCTTGCCTGATTGCTCTGGCTAGGACTTCTAGTACTATGTTGAATAAAAGTGGTGAGAGTGGGCATCTTTGTCTTGTTCCTGATTTTAGAGGAAAAGCATTCAGATTTTCACTGTTTAGTATGATGTTAGCTGTGGATTTGTCATATATGGCCTTTGTTATTTTGAGGTACATTCCCGCTATACCCAGTTTGAGAGTTTTTATCATGAAATGATGTTGAATTTTGTTAATGCTTTTTCTGCATCTATTGAGATGATTATATGATTTTTATCCTTCATTTTGTTAATGTGGTGTATTCCACTGATTTGTGAATGTTGACTTATCCTTGCATCCCTGTAATAAATCCCACTTGATTATGGTGTATAATCCTTTTAATGTGCTGTTGAATTTGGTTTGTTAATATTTTGTTGAGGATTTTAGCATCTCTGTTCATCAGGGATTTTGGTCTGAACTTTTCTTGTTCTGTTTTGTCTGGCTTTGGTATCAGGTAATGCTGGCTTCATAAAATGAGTTTGGTACTGTTCCCTCCTCTTCTATTTTTGGAAGAGTTTGAGAAGGATTGGTGTTAATTTTCTTTAAATGTTTGGTAGAATTCATCAGCGAAGACTTCTGGTCTTAGGACTTTTGTTTGTTGGAAGGTTTTTGATTACCAATTCAATCTCTTTACTAGTAATTTGTGGGTTCACATTTTCTTATTTCTTCATGATTCAGTCTTGGTAGATTGTATATTTATAGGAATTTATCCATTTCTTCTTAGGTTGTCCAATTTGTTGCCAAATATTGTTCACAGTAGTCTGTTATGATCCTTTGTATTTGTATGGCATCAGTTGTAATATCTCCTCTTTCATTTATAATTTTATTTATTTGAGTCCTCTCTCTTTTTTTCTTAGTAAATCTGGCTAAAGGTTTGTTTGTTTTGCTTCTTTTCAAAAAACCAGCTCCTAGTTTCTTGGTAAATCTAGCTAAAGGTTTGTTTTGTTTATCTATTAAAAAACCAGTTCCTAGTTTCATTTTCTATTGCCTTTTTAGCTTCTATTTTATTTATTTCTGCTCTGATCTTTGTTATTTTCTCCCTTCAACTAAATTCAAGCTTAGTTTATTCTTCTTTTTCTAGTTCGTTGAGGCATAAAGTTAGGTTGTTTATTTGAGACCTTTCTTGTTTCTTAATGTAGGCATTTATTACTATGAACTTCCCTCTTAGGGAATATTCTGTATATATATATTTGTATGAGATACTATTGAATGAAATTGGTGTGAGGTACTGTTATAGACAAACTGAGGCTCAGAGAGGTTAAGCAGCTTGCTAAGTTACCATGGGTAGAAAGAGACTAGGCCCCTTGACACAAGAGTGAATTCCCTGAACTAACATACCCTCTTGCAGCTTAGTCAGTTGGTGACTGTCTTTTTCTCCCCCAGCCTCCATTCTATAGGGCCTGGCAGTGTGTGACTCCTTGAGCCTCATTACCATGTAGAGACCATTCTCTTCCTTTTGTGGTCTCTTAGTGTTGAAGCTCATGGCATCAGACTATGTCATTTACATCTACTCATTGTTGTAGTCCTCTCCTGGAACCTGGGTCATTCCCCTCATTTTCAATGATCTTGGTTCCTGATTCACTGTCTTTCTAACACTATTCCTGTCATAGTTTTCGGCAATTTCAAAATACAGATAGACGATCCTTCTAACGCTTTGGCCTTATAGTTCCACAAATCTTCTCCAACACTTTATCTTCCACTTCATCTCAGCCACACACTCCCATGGTCATGCTTTGATAAACCGTTTCATTACCAGTAACTGCAACCTCTTCTATTATCTCAACTTCGCACATCCCATTCTTTTGCCACCACCTCCTATTTTTCCAAGTCAATTCCTATAGGTCTACACTTCCTATATCCTATAATACCAGAAACCCTAATACATCTATCCTACTACATATTTACTGTCCATTATCCTCACTGTACTTGGTCTCCTCTTTATCCCACTTAAATTCAATATAATAACTCTCTTGCATACAACTTGGACTCCTGTGCCCTTCTATGGCTTCAGTATACTCACTTGGCAAAATGAAACCTGCCTCCTCAATGCCCGTATAGGTGCAGCTGAAAGTGGCTAGGGAAAACATACAACCTAACTCATACAACTGTCTCACAAAGGTGAGAACAACCATCTCATTTTATTTATTTGTTTATTTATTTTATTTTATTTTTATTTTTTTAAAAAGATTTTATTTATTTATTTGACAGAGAGAGATAGAGAGAGCAGGAGCACAAGCAGGGAGAGTGGGAGAGGGAGAAGCAGGCTCCCTGCTGAGGAAGGAGCCTGATGTGGAGCTCGATCCCAGGACCCTGGGATCATGACCTGAGCCGAAGGCAGACGCTTAACGACTGAGCCACCCAGGTGCCCCAACAATCATCTTATTTTAATTCATGACCATGAATCTCAAGTGGACCCTAATGCTCCTAGGCAATCAAAATTCCCTAATCCATTCTTTCTCCCACTCTCCTTGATGATTATTCATTCTTTCTTCTCTCTCCTCAAACCCCCAAATCCTTCATCCACACTCTCAGCCAATAACCTTATTTTCTACTTCACCAAGACAAATGAAGAATTAGAGAAGAACACCTATGGAAATACCAGCATCGTATAATCTGCTTGCCTGTCTGTTAGCATAGATAATGCATCCATGCTTCCAACTGGATTCTATCTCTCTCCCACTTCCACTGGCCATCATCATTTCCCCTCTCTATTATGTAATTCCCAACAGGCTGTAGACATGTTGTTACTTCTCTAATTAAAAAACAAACAAACCCTTCTCTTGACTCCAGTTCTTCCAATAGCTTGCCCTGTTTCTTTGTTCCCTCTTGCAGCAAATTCCTTAAAATAATTGATTATACTTTTTGTCACTAATTCTTCTTCCACTCTCTCTCCAACTCCAGTCTGGCTTTTGCCCCCATCATTCCACCAAACTGTGCTTTTCTGGCTCTCCAGTGACCTTGGCATTGCTCTATCCCAGGATCAATCTTGTCTTCATCTTGACCTATCAGTGGCATTTGCTCAGTCAATCAGTTGATCACTCCTTCACCTTGATGCATTTTCTTTCCTTGGGTTCAAAATTCTGAGCTCTACAGGTTTTCCTCCTACTTCAGTGGTCACTGTCTTAGTCAGCTCAGGCTGCTATGATGAAATATTATAGACTGGGTGGCTTAACCAATATCTCACAGTTTTGGAAGTCCAAGATCAAGGTGCTGGCATATTCTGTTTTGGTGAGGTCCCTCCTCCTGGCTTGCAGACAGCTGTCGCACTGTGTGCTCATGTGGCCTTTTCTTGGTGCCTATGTGTGGAGAGAGATCTTCACTTTCTTATCCCACCCTCATGACCTCATCTAAACCTAATTACCTCCTAAGGACCTCAACTCTGAATACCATCCTGTTTGGAGTTAGGTCTTCAACATATGAATTTTGAGATTCAAATTTATTCTATAACAGTCACAATTTCTGAGCCTCCTTAGGCTGATTTTTCCTGCTCTCCCAGGCTTTTATAATGGCATGCCTCAGGGCATAGGCATTGGTTATTTTCTCTTCTCTTTCTCTTCTCTATCAATCTTCACTCCCTTCACTCCCTTGGTGGCTTCATTCGACCTTGTGGCTTTAAACACCCATCTATATACCTACCAATGACTCCAAACTTTGCATTTTTAGCTTAGACCTCTCCCTTCAACCCCAAATTTATACATCAAGCAGCATATTCAGCATCTCTTTTTGGGTGTCTAGTGGACATTTATTTAATTTTCTGAACACATAAGATGAAGTTATAGCAATTGTTTTAATGTCCAGTCTTCTAATCTTACATATGTCAGTTTTTGCTTGGTTTTGATGGATTTTTCTTCTCGTTATGGGTCATATTTTCCTGCTCCTTTGTATGCCTCATATCCTTTGATTGGTTGCCAGATTTTGTGAATTTTATCTTGTTGGGTGCTGGATATTTTTGTAATTCTATAAATATTCTGGAGCGTTGTTCTGGGACTCAGTTAAGTTACTCGGAAACGGTTTGATCCTTTTGGGTCTTACTTTTAACATTTGTTAGATAGGACCAGAGCAGCATTTAATCTAGGGCTAATTGTTCCCTACCACTGAGGCAAGACCTTTCTACATCCCCTGCCTAATGCCCCATGAATTCAGTCTGGCTGGTGGGATCAGCACTTTTCCTAGCCTTGCTGATTGCCTGCTACTGTTCCATATAATCGTGTCATACAGCTTTTTTCTCTATCCTTGAATAATTTTCTCACATATGGGTGAGAAAATTGTAGGACTCTTCTGCAGATCTCTGGAGTTCTCTCTTTGTGGCTTTCTTCTCTCTGATCCTCAGTTCTGTGAATTTCAATAGCCTTGGTCTCCCTGCACTTTTGGCTCAACCCAGGGAGTCATCTAAGTGCTTCCTGGGTTTCTCCTTCCAGTACCTCAGCGTGGAAACTGTCTCAAGGAAGTAAGCTGGGGCAATCATAGGGCAACCATTGTCCTTTGTTACTTGAAATTTAATGTCTCGAGAATTATTGTTTCATATATTTGATGTTTTTGTTGTTGTTACTGTTGTTTGTTGTTTCAGGAAGGTGGGTAAATCTAATCCCTGTTACTCCATCTTGGCCCTAATCTAATAGGCATCTGAAATTCAACATGTGCAAAGGGACCTCCTTATGTTTTTCATCAGACCTCCTCCTCTTGTAATCTTCTGCATCTAGTTGACTTCTCTCTTTTTCTCATTCAGCTCTCTCCAGTATATTTTCCATCAGGAAACCTACTGGTTCCTCCTGCAAATTTTATCCATAATATGACTACTTTACATCACTTCCACTGCTACCACTTGGTCTGAGCTACCATCACTTCTTGCCTGTATTATCGTAATTGCTTCCTAACTGGTCCTCTTTATGCCCTTTCCCACCTGCAATCTGACCTCAATTCAGCAGCCAGAGTGAGCCTTTGAAAATGTAAGTTCACATTATTCTGCATCAGCTGCCTCTGCAATTCTCTAATGGATCAAGCATATTCTTGCCTCAGGACCTTTGCACTAGCTGTTTTCTCTTCCTGGAATGTCTTTTCTTAGATCTCTGAATATCTTTTTTTTTTTTTTTAAAGATTTTATTTATTTATTTGACAGAGAGAGTCAGAGAGCACAAGCAGGGGGAGCAGGAGAAGGAGAGGGAGAAGCAGGCTCCCCACTGAGCAGGGAGCCCCATGCAGGGCTCGATCCCAGGACTCTGGGATCATGACCCAAGCAGAAGGCAGACGCTTAACCATCTGAGCCACCCAGGAGCCCCTAGATCTCTGAATATCTAACTTCCTTCAATCTTTGCCAAATGTCTACCTTCTCAATGAAGTTACCCTTTTGAATTTTTTTTAAATTAAAGAATATCTTAATAGAGCTCTATTTCTCTATTTTTTGACTAGATAATGCATCTACATGACTCAAAATTTGAAAGATCAGAAGAGTATAGAGTAATAACTTTTCTTCTTACTACTGCCCTCCCCTAGAAACCACCATTGTTTCTTGTATATCTTTCCAGCAATATTTTATACTTATAAAAGCAATGTACACCCACTCTTTTATATAGTAGTACTTTATACACACTGTCCTGCTTTTTATGTTTTTCATTTAAAGATTGAATGGCTACATTGTATTTCATTATTTGGATATTCCATAATATAACTGAAACTTTGGTACCAGACCTTTCAGAATTCAGGATTCTAATGCTTTGCTATCATATGCAGTGCTTTGATGACTAGCCTTGTACCTATGTCATTTATCTCATTGAGAATATCTGTGAGAAAAATTCCTAGAAGTGGAATTGCTGGGTCAGAGGCATGTGCATTTGTGGTTTTGATTGCATGTTGCCAAATTGCTCCTTACAGAGTTTGTACCATTCACACTCCAACAAGTAACGCATGAGTGACTGTTCTCTCTACATCTTCACCAACAGAGTATATTATCATTGCCAATCTTACAGCTAAAAAGATGGTGTCTTAATTTAAGTATTTTCTTTTCTATGAGTTAGCTTAAGCCCCAAAGCTTAACCTTAATTTGTATTTTCTTTTCTGATGTCTATTCATAGGACATTGGTTTTAGCCTTATTTTTTTTGTTCCGGTCACTTGAAGGATAAGCTGCATAGGACTTTGGAGGAGGGGCATGGGGTCCAGGAGGATCAGAGCAGTCACTGGACTCTGCTGGGATCACCTTTGAAGACTACAATAAGGACAAAGAACTCAGAATCTTAACTTTGCCAGGAACCTTAGAAATAGTTCAATATTTTCATTTTCGTTTCAGTTTCTGTTCTCACCACTTCCGGCTCCTTCGCCACCTCCATTCCCATCTCCATTGGAATCCTGGAGGTGCTTCACTTCTGAAAAATACTAAGTTACTGAAATCAGCGTGTGCTCCTCAAACACACTGCATACCACTTGTGGATGCTTTTGTGTAGACTATACAAGAAAATGTTTTCCTGTCATTTCTGCCATGTCCGCAATCCTGAAGTCCACAATCCTGACCTCTGAAGTGCTCTTAAAAACTGAGAGTGTTTTAATAGTTTGGCACCAAAAGTTATTCAGTGGCAAAACCTGACCTGAAGGGTAGCTGTTTAGAGTCTTTATCTATCTCATATACTGTGAATATTAAAATGTTTTTCAGAAGAATTATTCCTCTGTTTTGTTGCCTTAGAGTGCTACCCTAGACCCTGCTGGGGACATCACATAATAGACAGTATGTTACATTTCTGAATCCTGTAAGATCTTGAATACTAAAGGCATTTGGCCCTGAGAGTGTCAGATAAGGGATTGTGGACCTGCATTTGGACTTAAAAATTCTCATTACTTGGAAAAGGCTTTGACTCTGCACTGGTCTTCTAATTTTTTACTTATTTTTATTTTTTATTATTTTAAAAAGACTGGGCGCCTGGGTGGCTCAGTTGGTTAAGCAACTGCCTTCGGCTCAGGTCATGATCCTGGAGTCCCTGGATCGAGTCCCGCATCGGGCTCCCTGCTCGGCAGGGAGTCTGCTTCTCCCTCTGACCCTCCCCACTCTCATTCTCTCTCTCTCAAAAAATAAAAAATAAAAAAAAAAAATCTAAAAAAAAAAAAAAAAAAATATATAAAAAAAAAAGACTTTATTTATTTGTTTGTTTGTTTATTTAGAGAGAGAACATAAGCAGGGGGAGGGGCAGAGGGAGAGACAGAATCTCCAGCAGACTCTGTGCTGAGCGTGAAGCCCGATGTGGGGCTCGACCTCAAGACCCTGAGATTATGCCCTGAGCCGAAACCAACAGTCAGATGGTCAACTGACTGAGCTACCAGGTGTCCCTGCATTGGTCTTTTTAAATTCAGGCCTGTGTATGTCAGTTCATGTAAAGTTGTTCAAACAAGTCCAGAAGAGTCAGTTGTTCGATAGCATCATGATAATATTCTATTATAAATACCTACAATGCTTATCCTAAGTTTTGGGTCTTTCTCTGACCTTTAAATATGCCTCAAGTAATACAAGTTATTTGAAAATATTGTTAATCTTTCAACTTGGAAACAAAAATTTCATACCACTCCTCTTCTTATAGAATATTTAGAGGGGCGCCTGACTGGCTCAGTCAGCGGAGCATCTAACTCTTGACCTCAGAGTTGTGAGTTTGAGCTCCACACTGGGTGTAGAGATTACTTAAATAAAATCTTTAAAAAAGAGAGAGAGAGAAATATTTAGAGATTGGAAAGTGAGCTTTTTAAAAAAACCTGTTAAATTTGCAACTACCTGCGTGGGAAAATCAGGATTTTCTTCATATCATACAATCAAAACAAAATTAGAAATCAATTGTTATTGGGGCACCTGGGTGGCTCAGTCAGTTGGGTGTCTGCCTTCGGCTCAGGTCATGATCCCAGAGTCCTGGGATCTAGCCCGGCATCTGGCTCCCTGCTCAGCGGGGATTCCACTTCTCCCTCTGCCCCTCACCCTGCTCTAGTGCTCTCTCTCTCACTCTCTCTCTCAAATAAATAAATAAAATCTTTTAAAAAAAGAAATAAATTTTATCTACAACCCTAATTAAAAATGTGTGCATAAACTTTTTTGTTCTTATTTCCTTCCTAAGTATTTTTTTTTTTAAGTAGGCTCCACACCCAACGTGGATCCCAACGCAGGGCTTGAACTCACAACCCTGAGGTCAAGACCTGAGCTGAGATCAAGAATGCTTAACTGACTGGCCCACCCAGGTGCCCCTGCCTTCCTATTTTAAATACGATCTTACTAAATATTTTTATATCGATTGAATACTGCTTTTAACTCATTTTGCACACTGGAATTTCTTTCTTTCTTTCTTTTTAAAGATTTTATTTGTTTATTTGCCAGAGAGCAAGAGAGAGAGGGAGAGAGAGCACGTGCGCCCAAACAGGGGGAGAGGCAGGCAGAGGGAGAAGCAGACTCCCTGTTCCCTGATGTGGGCCTCAATCCCCGGACACAGGGATCATGACTTGAGCCGAAGGCAGATGCTTAACCTGAGCCACCCAGGCATCCCAAGCACACTGGAATTTCTCATAAAATTTTATTTGGAAAGAGTTTCAATTATCCAATGGTACAAAAATGGAAGAGAACAATGATAAGTAGAGATTGTGGAATATATCTTCTGTAATCCTTAGAGGAAAGAAAGGTGACTTTTGGGTTGTTTTAGGTGACAAACAGGGATGGGGTTATAGAAAAGAGCACTTATTTCACACGGGGTTTTTCTGCATCAGTGATTTTAATATGGATTCTTAGTGGTTATCAATAACTGGTCAGATAATTTTTTTTTTTTTTATGCACTGCCCTCTGGATTCTGCCCTAGTGAATTCTGGGCTCAGTCCTCCCCCTCCATCTCCTTCTTGATCCAGTCCACATAGTTGAGTAATTTGGTGTAGAAGCCGTAGCCCCTGCTGCACCCGATGCCCCAGGAGACTATGCCCGTGGCCACCCAGCGATCGTTGTGCTCATCCTTCACTGCAAAGACCCCTCCACTATCCCCCTGACAGGCGTCCTGCTTTAGAGATGGGTCCCCAGCACAGAACATGTTTTGAGAAAACACATCGTTCCTCTTGTTTTTCCGGAGCCAGTTCTCACATGCCTCTCGCTTAGCTACGGGCAGGCGGATAAACTTGAGGTCATAAGAAAGCCTCTCCTCCATTATCCCAAAGCCACTGACGTAGCCCATGAGGCCCCTGTCATAGAAGGTCTCGTTGTCAGGGAGGCAGATGGGGAGGAGGTTGGGGCCCAGGGTGACACTATTTTCCAGCTCCAAGAGGGCAATGTCCCCCTCAAAATTGTGGGACTCATCCTGGCGGTAGTCTGGGTGGATGCTGACCCTGCGGACAGGGTGGTTTGCTAGTTTCGTGATCTCTTCCACGCTTATGTGGCCCAGGAACACATCCACGGTGGCATTGCCTTGTGCTTCATGATCCTTGGGGTAGAGGGTGTGGGCAGCTGTGAGGATCCAGCGGTCGCCCAGCAGGGCTCCACCCCCTCGCCCATAGATGTTGGTGAAGGCCTGCCAGGGGAAGTTGCCTAACTTGGCTTTTTGCCCCCCAATGATACGCTGCTTCTGTTCCACAGGGTGGACGGGTTTCCCACACACTGGAGAGGAGAGACAGGGAAGGCAAGGACAAGTCAGGCTGGGCCCACCCTCTTCCCTTCTGTGGTCAGTCAGTTCCCCCTATAACCCCTCTTTCGGCTCTGGGCTCTTTCCTCTTTCTCCTCCCATTCCCACACCTGCTGTCTTTGGTCTTTTGTCAGCCTCTTCTCCTTGTTCTTTTTATTTCTTCCTGGGGGGTTTTCTTGCTATTTTTATTCCCTGACTTCGCAGCTGCTCAGTGAAAAAGCAGGAATGTCAGGACTGACTCTGGTTCTCTGGGTTCCTTTCTCCCTTTCTCCTGGAATATCTCCTCCCCTCTTCCCCTTATTCCTTTTTTCTATTTTTGACCTCAAGCTGGAGTGTCTCTCCATTCACTTTGTCTTCATTCTCTGTGCATGCTTTTCCTGAGGCTCTGCAGGGCTGCAAAATGCACTGGGGATGGCCCTGGAGAGCTTCCACCAACCTGGCAAACACCGAGGAATCTTCGATCCTTCCCATTCATTCTTCCATATGCCCTCCGCTGTGCAGGTATAGGCCCCTGAGAGCAGAGGGGGCTATGATCAGGCTGGGAGGTGGTGGGCAGGGAAACCAGGTCCCAGAGGCCAACGAGCACTGAATATGTGGGACGGGGAGACGGGAGATTCGGAACCAACAAGGACAAGGATCAAAGGGAGAGGTTCAAATACATAAGGATGGACTATCAAAAGTGTGGAGAGGGGAAAGGCTCCCTACATATATTTTTGTTTTAATGTTCAGTGAAAAAATCAGAATACTTAACTCTATGTTTGATGTGATCCCTATTTGTGAAAGTAGACATAAAAACTGGAAGGAACATATGAAAATCTTATCAGTGACTGCATCTTGGTAGTGGGATAGTAGATGATAATGGTAGCTACATGCTCTGATTGCTGACAGTGTACCATGCTTGTTGCTAAGCACTTTGTCTATATTATTTCATTTAAGCACCACAGTGACACTTTCAGGGATGCATTATTATCCTCATTTTTTTGGATGAGGAAACTGAGCTTAAATAATTTGCACAGGGTCACATAACTTCTAAGTCCCAGAACGAAGATGCAAACTGAAGACTGTCTGACTTCAAAGCTAAGCTCTTAAATAATACCATATAATCTATATATAAGACTTTTTTCTTTTTTCTTTTTGATGTTTTAAATCTATGAAGCATGTGATTTATTTCATTTTAAAGAAAAGTTTTGAAGATGAGTTTGAGAGTCATTTGTTGCAAAAAAATCACAACATAGTAGCCTGAGGGGTATGTGGGGAGAATGTTGGGGAAGTCCCACATAGCTGCAGTGTGGTTGTGGTGGTGGTGGTGATGCTGGTGGTGATGGTGGTGGTGGAGGTGGGGGTTCGTCATGATGGTGGTGTGGCGATGATGGTGATGATGGTGGTGGAGGTGGGGATGGTGGTGGTGGTGGTGGGGTGGTGGTGTTGATGGTGGTGGTAGAGGTGGGGGTTGGTCATGATGGTGGTGATGATGGTGGTGGGGGTGTGGTGGTGGTGTTGATGGCGGTGGTAGAGGTGGGGGTTGGTCATGATGGTGGTGGTGATGGTGATGATGGTGGTGGAGGTGGGGATGGTGATAATGATGGTGGTGGGGGTGTGGTGGTGGTGTTGATGGTGGTGGTAGAGGTGGGGGTTGGTCATGATGGTGGTGATGATGGTGGTGGGGGTGTGGTGGTGGTGTTGATGGTGGTGGTAGAGGTGGGGGTTGGTCATGATGGTGGTAATGATGGTGGTGGGGGTGTGGTGGTGGTGTTGGTGGCGGTGGTAGAGGTGAGGGTTGGTCATAATGGTGGTGGTGATGGTGATGATGGTGGTGGAGGTGGGGATGGTGATAATGATGGTGGTGGGGGTGGGGTGGTGGTGTTGGTGGTGGCAGAGGTGGGGGTTGGTCATGATGGTGGTGGTGTTGGTGGTGGTAGAGATGGGGATGATGATGGTGCTTGCGGGGGTGGCAGTAGTAATGGTCATGGTGGTGGTGAGAGGGAGCTGACTGTTTATGAAATTTAAGACTTTCTTTGTATCAGCTCAGGTGCCTCCTTCAACCCTACTAGTTGCCTCTCGGCACTGTACTTTAGGCCCCTGAAGCCAATGTCCAGGGCAGATACCTCAATATGCATCCCCTAGGGATTATGTTGGAAAAATCTCAGAGGATGTCTTGAGAAGATGGAAGGGAGAAGGCTGCCATTTGCATGGGTCCCTACCTCGCGCGGTCTCGCTGATGCCGCCTCTGGTATGCATCTTATAATATGGCTCCTGGCAGTAGTACTGGATACGGGCCTGGTAGGTGTTCACCCCCTTTGTGGTGGCGTAATTGAAGGCCCCGTTAGTCAGGCTTCGGGGTGGCCCACAGTCCTTGACTTGGAGAGAACACAGGGCCGTATGAGAGCTGAGAGTGACGGAATTAGAACGTCAGTGGGAAGAACCTGAGTTTTCTGCCCATAGAACAGGTTGAGAACCTTAGGGAAATACGGTCAGTGGCGGGGGGGGGGGGCACTTGTGAAGGATGGGAACTAGATGGAGTGAAAATCAGTTCTGGGTAGAGCCCACCAACACTGCTCACTTGAGAGTTGACCAGTTCCTGAGGTGGGCCATAGGCTTCAAGGGACAAGTGAGGGGGAGGGTGTTTTGGGGAGAGGCTTAGTCCACATCCTCTCTTCCTGCCACAGCCTAGGTCTCCATGACTGGGGTGGTGGTGGGAGCTCCCCAGGGGCAGACACCTGCTGAGTTGTGACTTACTCTTGCACCTGGGCATGGCACGATGCCAGGTGCCATCATCCTGACAGACAGCTGTGAAGGAGAGCAGCACTTGGTTTCCCTGTATGAGAAGAGGCAGAGAGAGATAGAGGTGTCATTAACACAAGGAGGCACTGTGGTTCCCTACCTGCCTTTCCCGCACTGGAGCAGCAGGGAATGCAAGGCTATCTCTCAGGCTCTCAGACCTCAGCACCCCCATGGATGTGGCTCCTTTGTTCTTCTCAGACCAGAGTTGCAGATGAGAGCACTGAATCACACAGCGGAAAGTCAGAGCAAGGGCTGATTGTCAGACTCGATAATCCTCTCTCTAGACTCTTGCCTGCTTCCACTACGGTCCAGTTGACACCCACAATTTTGTTTTGTTTTATTTTATTTTATTTTATTTTATGTAGGCTCCATGCCCAACATGGGGCTCGAACTCACGACCCTGAAATCTAGAGTCGCATGCTCTATGGACTGAGTCAGCCAGGTGCCCCTGAACCCCACAATTTTAAATTTAAAAAAATAACAAGCTTGGTAGCCTCAGGGGTCCCTCCAATTGTATATATTTTTTTAAATAGCATTTTAGTTTACCAGCTTTTGTGAAATTAACCAATAAAGCCATGGTCTTTCCTGAGCCTGCAAAGCTGAGGACATGGTGGTGGGCCCAGGGTGAGAACACCATCGTGCATAAAAAAGCCCTGGGGCACGAGGTAGGAGATTTGGTTCTAGTTCCTGCTGTACAAAATCACTGTGATGTTGAGTGAGTCACTTCTTGCACTCCACCCTGCCTTGTCAGTTCCTAAATCCTACCATTATTATGCTAGGCAGTAGTTCACAAACTTGGCTGCACATTAGAATCACCTGGGTAGCTGTAAGTAATCCTAGCTGCACTCCAGACCAATGGAATCAGTCTCTTGCAGGGGACCCAGACAACAGTGTTTTTAAAATTCGAAGTGTTTTCAGTGTGTAGTCAAGTTTGAGAGCAGGTAGACCGGGTGATCTTCCAGCTCAAACATGTGTGAATCCAGCTGGGGCTGAGCCTAAATCTGATATGAACCTACCCGCCTGAATTGCTCCTAGAGGGCTGGGCCAGCTCTCTCCCGTCAGCCTCAGGCTCTTACCTCCACGAGCTGGTAGCCTTGTTGGCAAGTGGCGATGAAGTAGTCACGGAACTGGTATTGCGGCTGTAGGTTCTGGATGATGGTGAACTTGTCTAGGGTCTTGGGCTGGGGGCACTTGATGACTGTTGGGAGACCAGAGGACATGTTTATTTCAGAGCCACTGTCCTTCTTTTGACCCATCTGATTCTGCCCTGTTGCTGGCCAGTGAGAGAGGCCCCCAGGCAACCTTACTTTCAGTGGTATAATGCAGCTTCCAGCCTCGGCTGTCCCCCGAGTCATCTGTGAAGAACAGCAGATCCACCGCATTGCTGTTGCTGTCAAAGTCAGCGGGTCTTTGCTTCCCACAGAACTCGCCGATGTTCTTCCCGTTGGCATAGATCTGGTGGGGAAGATGGAGGGCCATCTCTCTAATTCAGACATTTTCCCACTGGGCTAGGATGGTGGTGGTGGTGGGAACTCTGCTTTGTGTGTATGTTTTCAGCTGGAGGAGAAAAGGGATCCCCAGGATCCACTTGCCTAGCCTGTGTGTGAGGTTGGTCATTCCTGTCCCAATTGGCCAGAGGATATAGCGGGAAGCAGGGATGCGGGGAGTGGAAGGGGAGGAAGGGAGAGTCTCAGGGAGTAGGATGGCTGTACCTGTAGCTGGTCATAGGGGCAGTGTACTTGCTGGTGGTCATCGATTTCAAAAGGCTCCAGGAACTTGACGTGGAGGGTGAGGCCGCGCTCCACCCGGATGCTGTAGTTGCAACGCAGGTCAGGTGGGTAGGGCTGGGGGTACTCCAGGCTGGTAATGTACCCGGATGGCTCTGTGTACAGCTCACTGCTGCACTCGGCTGTGAGAGCAGAGCCGGATGGGGGTCATTGGGCGCTCTCTGACTGGCCCCGCACGCCCTTGCTCGGTCCCTGCCTCCCTCCCACAGTGCCCCAAGCTTACCCTGGCAGGAATGCCTGTCCTTCTGAAGCTCATAGCCTGGATGGCAGGAACAGAAGTAGCCACCAACATAGTTGTGACACAGGTGCTGGCACTGGGGCTGGAGATTCTCCTCAACTGAGTTTCGCTGGGAAGCACATTCATCGAGGTCTGGAAGACATTCCAGAAGGAAGGGTTAAATTCCTGCCGGGGACTTCTGTCATGGCTCTGCTCTCAGAGAGGTCAGTCACCAGAGGCCTAAAGACAAAATCATCTCCTGGCCACCTGGAATCATCTCCAGGCCTCTCTCTCTCTTTTTTTTTGGGGGGGGTGGTGGTGGTGTGGGAAGGGACAGAGGGAGAGAGGAAATCTTAAGCAGGCTCCATACCCAGTGCAGAGCCGGACACGGGGGTCAATCTCATGACCTGAGATCATGACCTGAGCCAAAACCAAGAATCAGACACTTAACTGACTGAGACATGCAGGCGCCCCAATTTCAGGCCTCTCTAATGCTTTCTGGGAACTACCCCACCGTAACAGAATCTAGTTGGCAGTCCTCTCCTGGAAAAAGCTCTTTTGAGGAGAAAAAATAAGGAAGGACAGGCTTCCTGCTTCAATGGATTCAAGATTCCCCTTTTCTGGTCCCCATACAACATGCCTAAGGCCAGGAAAAAAGGCACCCGGGGCCACTCACCCACAGCTTGGTAATAGGCCAGGAAGCCCTTATAGAACATAATGGTGCCATTCTCCTCATTGGAGAAGTCCGTGTGGAAGGTCAGCTGCATCTTGTTCCCTTGAGACATAAATTCCTTTGCTTCTGGGGCGTTGCCCAGTGGAGAACCCACTTGCCCACAGAACCTCCCCAGAGTTTTTTTGTCAGCAGAGATCTGTGGAGAAAGGACAAAGGGTGGGAAGAAGAGCAGTTGAGGAGACATGTCCTGGGTGGAAGGTCAGCAGAAGTCTTCCTCTTGTCCCAAAGAGTGAGTCGTGCCCCCCTGCTGGACCAGCTTCCATCTGGTCTCTACCTGCGGGGCTCTGGCTGTTGTAAACTGTCTCTCCATGACTTGCTTTCTTTTTGTTCCCCCGGTGACTTCCACCTGTTGAGTCTTTGGTGGCTAACTCCTGGCATGTTATCCTGTGCCTGGTACATCGCCCCTTCCCTGTTCTCTGTCCCCTGGCATGTTTCAGACCTTCCTTTGTCTCCACCACCTCCCATGCTCATCTTCCACTGGAATCCTGGTTTTCTCCACACAGCCTTTAGCATCCCTTCATTCCTGGATCCCTTCATTCCTGGAGCTTCATTCCTAAGTGGTCTGCTTTATTTTCTGTCCAGTTATCCCACCTTATGCAAACCTTTCACGTCCAGCCACATGCCTCCTGGTATACTCAGCTGAGTCGGAGCCTCTCCAGCCTTCGCATGGGCTAGCATCACCGGACTTCCCTTATCTCTTTGCTCATAGGTTCTTTAACTCCTCAGAAGTGGAAGACATCCTGCCCCCACCCCATCCCTCACCATCCCTGCCACCAAGACCCCTCCCCCCAACCCTGCAAACTTCTCCAGTCCTCTGGGCTAGAAGATGTATCATTTTCATGTTATTCTCTCATAACCTCCAGAGGGTCTCCTGGGAATGGTATTTACTGCATGTGTGTAGACTCTACTTGAATCCTGAATCTAGAATCTCATTTTTATTGATATAGAAAGTTGAGACTGGGAAGGCACACTTGGCTGTCACAGAGGTGAGGAGACTGAGCCCATTGACCTTGCTGAAGCTTATTCTTGAGCTACCACCACACACGTTTCTCTTCCCCATATTCCTGTTTAGGAAGGCAGCCATGGTGATATTCTACACGGAAACAGGGAAACTGGGGCACAGCAGTTTTCCAAAGACTCCCAGCAAGTTAGCTGATGGAGAAGGTTTTTCTGACTCCTATAGACAGTAAATTTCCTGGAAGTGGGGCCTGCACATTCCCTCCTCTGTGTTTCTCCCTTCAGTGCTCACCGAGGGCCTCTAAATCCAGTGGACACCCCATCCATGGTGTCACCAGACTCTCCGAACTTCACTTGGCCATTAGCTCTTGCAGGGCTGGGGCTGTGTCCATGGGTGGGGAATGCTATCCAGGGTGATTAGAGCACAAGTCCTCAGTTTCCAGAGACACCCAGCTCTCCCTCTGCCCTCCCAACCTGATTCCCTACCTTGACATAGTCATACAAACAGCCTTCAGAAGGCTCCAGGTCAAACTGCCAGAAGATGAGCTTCACTCTGAATCCTGTGGGCACTGTGATCACAGTGGTTTTCTCAAAGTTGTTGGGGTAAGGCTTGGGGTACAGAGGAGATGTCACCTCCCCAAAGAGCTTCTGCGAAATGGGGATGGAGCCTCCCACGCGGCAGAACAGGATGGGCACCAGGAGGTATAAGAGGCACCTGCCGACAAGAAAGTGGGTGTCTAGTGCTGGAGGGCTGCGGCACCCTGCCGTTTGGGCAGTGACTGGGGTGGGGGTTGGGACGGTCCTACCGCTTGGCATTTTCCTTTCTGGCCATTCTAGGCCTCGTAGAGATGTTCTAGGTGGGGGTGGTGAAGTGGAGAGCCTGGCCTCTGCAGCCGCTGCATTGGGTGTTCCTCCCCCTGGGTAATGTCCAGTCTAGAGGTCATCATACTCCCTGTACCTCCCTCCCCATCCTCCTCCCCTGCCCTCTCCCACCACTCCCCTCCCCTTCCTGGAATAGGGCTGGCTTGGGACCAGTTAACGGAGGGTGAGGGTTTCCAGTCATGGCTCTCTGATGGGGCTCCCAAAGGCTCAGCAAAGACCTCTGGGAGAAACGGCCTATGGAATATGGAGTCATGCACAGAGCACACCCCTCCTGGGCACAGTGGATCCCTTCATCTTGCTGCTCCCCTGCCATGAGTTAGGAGGAAGAAGGGAACATGGCCATCGCCTCATGGGTCTAAGGTCTCCTCCTCAGGAGGAGGGATGGTGGGGTATGTGTTTGCATAAGCACGTGTGTGCCTACGGGAATAGGTAAGGCATATGGGGAGGGAGGGGTGTTCCCGTCCCCCTGAATGAATTTGGGAGCAGGGTTGCCTCCCATGCCCAGGATTCTCTCCTCTGGCTTCTCCCACCCTCCCGGGGCCCCATCAGCCTTACTCACATTTCTCAAGTCTTGTTTTTGGATCCTGGACTCTCCTGACAGTGTCTTCATCCACTCTGTGTTGAGGGAGAGAGCGGTCATGCAGGGGAGGCAAGGGGGAGGGAATGACTGTGGAGGGGAAGGAGGGGACCATTCCCGGAGGAATGTTGTAGGGAAGGAACTATTTGCATAAACAAAACGGAAAAAAAATCTTTCCAGTTTAATGTAGTTTTGGTTTTGAAATCTCTGATGGTGGTGCCACCTGCTGGCGTGTCTGGGGAAGGCTAAGGAGATGGGCCCGAGTTTTTCAGAATGGAGAAAGCCTTTGGTTGGAAACCCAGACTTCTCGGTTTCTATATCTGATCTGAATTCTCCCTTTCTTCAGGGACTGCTGCTGTGTTTACAAGGTCCCGATGCCAAAGGGAACGGAAATCGCAGTTGAGGGGGTACTCTCTTTTCTGCAGTGCCCTGTTCCATTAATCCGGTTCTTCCTGCCCTTACTCACCCGGGAATGGCCAGGGTTTTAATGTCCAGGTTGGTGTGACAGGAACCACGAGGCAGAGAGGGCATGGCAGGAGCGGACAGAAGAGAACGGAGTTTGGTTGCACTGGGGCCCCAGCCTCCTTTCCCATGAATGACACTTAAACATGGGACACGGGGTGCTTATCAGGGTGACCCTACAGCAGCACTAGGGTCTGTCTTAAGACCCTTCCTCCTCACTTCAGTGAACTCAGACCTGCCCGTGAACTTGGTTCTTAGAGAGGCAAGGGAAGCTGAGCGAGGGTAGAAACATCCCCTTCTTCTCGGCATCTGGTCAAGTGTTTGAACCCCTGAGGGTCACGGTTGCCTAGGACCAGGCAGACAGTATGTCTGCACACCGACAGTGACTTGGTCTTTTCTGAAAGAAAGTAGGCCCCTGGGAGGGAGGGAGGTTTTGTCTCTCCTGTGTTCCAGGCCATAGTCTCCTAATTTGAAAGTTTGCTCGCTGTGGAAGCCTTTCTTCCTCAACTCTCCATGGCTCAAATACCCTATGGCGTTCGATTCCAGAGGGAGGCTCAGGCAGAGCTGGCCTCCGAGTCGTGGACCTTTGTAGTCTATCCTGCTTGTTTCTCCAATTGGATTAAACCCTCTTTCCCTCCACCCGCCTACCCCCTCATTCATCCATGTATGGACTACCTATTTAATATGCCAGGTACTTTCCCAAGCAGTGGATTGCAAGGACTCACAAAGATGGGGCAGTTCACCATTAGGCAATGACCAAGGCCTCACTGAATGTGGTTAGAGAGCAGGTACAGGAAGATGCGAAGTCAACCAAGGTGTGGAGGTTCCTCCAGCAGGCCTAAATGTCAGAGCTGAGAATCGAATCTGATGGCAGGGCTGATCCATGACATAATCTGTGACATGACCCATGACCTGGTCAGGTCAGAAAAGACAAAAGATAGAGGAGAAGGATAAGGACTAGATGAGGAGACGAAGAAGAAGGGGAATTTTTTTTTTTTTTTAAGATTTTATTTATTTATTTGTCAGAGAGAGAGCTCACAAGCAGGGGGAGCGGCGGGCAGAGGGAGAAGCAGGCTCCCGCTGAGCAAGGAGCCCGATGTGGGGCTCGATCCCAGGACCCTGAGATCATGACCTGAGCTGGAGGCAGACGCTTAACGACTGAGCCACCCAAGCGCCCCAAGAAGGGGAATCTTGTCTCGCAAATTGCACATTAGCATTTTGACAACACTGTGTGTGCGTGTGTGTGTTGTGTTCATAGTGGAGGCAATATGGAGGAGATCACAGGTAGGAGCAGGTGGTCCAGGAAGGTAATTCTTAGCTGAAGTTCTCCTATTCATCCCAGGGATTCTGAGTATCATACAACATGGCTGCAAAGTGACAAACCTGGGCTTCATCAGCTCAGTCCCAGGCCGGCCTCCTCTCTGCCGGGCCACTCAAAGGAACCTTTACTTGCACATTTGTCGTATACTGTTGACTTACACCAAGGACAGAAAGAAGAAACAGCCATATGAAGATTACTCCTGCACTGGTTTAAAGATCAGTATCAGGGGCACCTGGGTGGCTCAGCCGTTGAGCGTCTGCCTTCGGCTCAGGTCATGATCTCAGGGTCCTGGGATCGAGCCCCACATCGGGCTCCCTGCTCGGCGGGAAGCCTGCTTCTCCCTCTCCCACTCCCCCTGCTTGTGTTCCCTCTCTTGCTGTGCTTCTCTCTGTCAAATAAATAAAATAAAATCTTAAAAAAAAAAAATATATATATATATAAAATAAAGATCAGTATCAGGGGTGCCTGGGCGGCTCAGTCATTAAGAGTCTGCTTCGGCTCAGGTCATGATCTCAGGGTCCTGGGATCGAGTCCCGCAACGGGCTCCCCGCTCAGCGGGGAGCCTGCTTCTCCCTCTCCCACTACCCCTGCTTGTGTTCCCTCTCTCCCTGTCTCTCTCTCTCTGTCAAATAAATAAATAAAATCTTAAAAAAAAATAAAGACCAGTATCGAAGACATTGTCTATTTTATTGTTTATTCTTCTTAGGTTTTGGTTCTGGAGAAAAAAAGTTTCTCTCTTAAAGTAATGGTAGGTTACCTTATGTGGATATATCTAGACATCTAGATCTATATAGATCTATAGCTATAGATATATATTTTTTGCCTTGGCAGGGAGAAACATCATTTTTTAATAATAAAAACAAAATAAAACGAATACATGCTCATTAAATAAAATTTAACAAAGTTTAGCAATTACGGAGGAATAGGGGAAAACAAAACAGCCAAAATTTTACCACCTAACACAACTTCTGATTAGTATTTTAGGGTGTTTTTAAAAAAGATTGATTGGTTTTAAAGATTTTATTTATTTATTTATTTATTTATTTATTTATTTGACAGAGAGAGAGAGAGAGAGTACAAGCAGGGGGAGTGGCAGACAGAGGGAGAAGGAGAAGCAGGCTCTCCTCTGAGTAGGGAGCCCAACTCAGGGTTTGATCCCAGGACCCTGGGATCATGACCACAGCCAAAGGCAGATGCTTAACCTACCAAGCCATTCAGGTGCCCCAAGATTTATTTCTTTTATTTTAGAGAGAGAGAAAGAGAGAGCAAACACAAGTGGGAGGAGCAAAGGGAGAGAGAATCCCAGGCAGACTCCGCAGGGATTGCAGAGCCTACGTGCGGCTCAATCCCACGTTCCTGAGATCACGACCTGAGCCAAAACCAAAAGTCAGACACTTAACTGACTGAGCCACCCAGGCACCCCTTAGGGTGTTTTTTAATAGTCTTTTATACTTAGGTTTAAAAATGGTTTAAAAAAATCGAAGTAACCACATGTATGTACAACTTTGAATCCTGCTGTTTTTCAAAGATCAATTTTTTTTTAAAGATTTTAGTTATTTATTTGACAGAGAGAGAGATAGCGAGAGCAGGAACACAAGCAGGGGGAGTGGGAGAGGGAGAAGCAGGCTTCCTGCCGAGCAGGGAGCCCAATGTGGGACTCGATCCCAGGACCCTGGGATCATGACCTGAGCCGAAGGCAGACGCTTAACGACTGAGCCACCCAGGAGCCCTCAAAGATCAATTTAACCTTTAACCAGGTAAACTAACTTGACCTTCAGTGCTAGCAGATTTGCTCTCTTCTGTTTTATGGTATTAATTATCTATTTCCATTTGAACAATCGTATTTTACTCGTGTCTTTCACTGTAAATCACCTCAAGACCTTATTAAAAGTTAAAGAGCTGGTCTTCTCAGGTGGAGCCCAGACCCAGGTGTCCAGCAGCACTGGGGGGTGTCGGCCCCAACATCCAGCCCGGTGCTGGGCTCAGCTGGGGGTCTGCAGGAGACGGGGCTAGCAGGGAAGTGTGAGCCAGGTGTTGTCATCTTCAGTGAAGCAGGAATTCCCAGGGAGGACCTGTAAGGATGTGGGGATTGGGAAGGGGAAGCAGAGCAGGTCTGGAGGACAATCGGGAGGTATCATGGTGTCCTGGGAAGCCCATTGCCTTGGCAGTCCCGTCCCAGCTGTGGGTTTTGGGCAAGCCACTTTATCTCCCTGGGCTTCAGTTTCTTCATTTGTGAAATGTGGGTAATAACAGCTCCGTTGCAAACTTGCTGTGAGGAGTCAATGAAATAACCCGTGAAGCTCCTGGTATGCAGAACATGGGCTGTTTACTAGAATTGCAGCTAGGAGATACCGTTGGCAGGGGGAGGGGGGTGAAGCCAGTAGTTTGAATGCGTGAAGGCCAACTAGAGGGGCTTTGGAATGTTTCAGAAATGAAAACAATTAAGACCACAACCCCCAGACCCCACTTGAACTTGGGGATGAGAAGGTGACCGTCTCCCAGGAGAGTACAGAAGAAGCCGTGTCAGCAGGAGATGAAGTTTAAAGGGAAACTGGCTGAGATGTCCAGGGCTTTCCTGGGTGGAGCGCAAAATTGGGCAAGAAGGTGGAGAAGGGGGGGGGGCACTGGGAAGGAGGAGGAGCTCTCTCGCACAAGGGACAGGACAGGAATAGGGGTTCCCTGCCCCCAGCGCCATCCCTGAGCCCAGTCCTCCCTCCTAACCCTCTCCCGGATCAGGGGACGCTCCACAGCTGGGTGTCACTGTTCAAGCGCCCCCAGGGTCAGTCCTTCCCCTCCATCACTCCCTTGATCCAGTCCAGGTAGTTGAGCACTTTGGTGTAGAAGCCATAGCCCTTGCCACAGCCCACGCCCCAGGAGACTATGCCCGTGGCCACCCAGTGATGGGCGCGCTCATCCCATACCACATAGACGCCCCCGCTGTCCCCCTGGCAGACATTCTGCTGCCTCATCTTATCCCCAGCACAGAACATGTTGGCAGAAAACACCTCGGACCTCTGCTTCTCTTGGAGCCAGGCCTGGCAGGCTGCGCGCGGGGCCACGGGCAGCCTGGAGTATTTCAGCTGGGTGGTCAACCAGCCCCTGTCCACGCCGAAGCCACTGACGTAGCCCCACACGCCGCTGCGGTAGAGGGCCTGGCGCTCGGGCAGACAGACGGGCAGCAGGCTGGGGCCCAGCCGCACGCTGCGCCGCAGCTCCAGGAGCGCGATGTCCCCGTCGAAGCTGTGGGACTCGTGCTGGCGGTAGTCCGGGTGCACCACCACGCGGCGCACAGGGTGGCTCCCCAGCCGCAACATCTCGTCTATGCTTGTGTGGCCCAGGAACACCTCCACGCTCCGGTTCTTCCCGAGAAAGATGCCGTCCTTGGGATAGATGGTGTGGGCGGCCGTGAGGATCCACCTGTCGCCCAGCAGGGCCCCGCCCCCGCGGCCGTAGATATTGGTGAAAGCTTGCCAGGGGAAGTTGCCCAACTTGGCTCTGGAGGAACCCAGGGCCTCCTGGTTCTGGGCGATGGGGGTGACCGGCCGGCCACAGACTGGGAGAGAAGAGAGACAGAGAGACGTACAGGGGACATCAGCAGCTGCATCAAGATGCATTTGTTAAAGACCTGCTTCCGTGAAGCGCTCTCTCTCCTGCGCCTCCTCACACGATTTCTTTTTAAATAAGAATCACTCTTATTTTACCTTAATAATAGGATTTTAAAAAAATTAATTCCAGTGTCATTAACACGCAGCGTTATATTAGTTTCAGGTATGCAATATAGTGATCCGACAGCTCTACAGGGTACTCGATGCTCATCACAGTAAGAGTGCTCTTGGTCCCCTTCCCCTGTTTTCCCCATCCCTCAGACATTTTAAGGCCACTTCTTCAGACTCTTGGTGGGGCCGTCCTGAGCAAAATCATGCAGCAAGCAGTTTGTCCTCAGTGCCTGTTGCCTGTTTTCTGTGTCCTTCCTCATCGTTGACATCTTCCACCATCACCTGCCCTCCAACCCACTGCCCAAACACTGCATCAGCCTGGCCTGAGAGCTTTCTGAGGGTCAGGAGCGAGATCTGAGAAATGTATTCGGATTGGGTTAGAAAGGCAATGCTTTGACTAAAAAAAAAAAAAAAAAAAAAAATGGATTTCAAAAACAGTGAACTTGAACCCTCATATCTTGCTGGTGGGAATGTAAAAGGATGCAGCCCCAGCGGAAAACAGCCTGGCAAGTCCTCAAAAAGTGACACCTACAGGTGTGATGTGATCTAGCAATTCCACTACTAGGGATATGCCCAAAAGAATAGAAAACATATGTTCACACAGAAACTCGTACACGAATGCTCATAGTAGCATTTATCCCTAAAAGGCAAAAAGTGAAAACAACCCAAATGTCCTTTAATTGATGAATGGATGAACAAAAGGTGGTATATCCATGGAAAGGAATGGAATCCTGACACCTGCTACAACATGGATGAACCTTGAAAACAAGCTAAATGAAAGAAGCCAGACACAAAGGCCACATGCTGCATGATTCCCTTTATAGAAAATGTCGGAAGAGGCAAATCCATAGAGACAGAAAGTAGATTAGTGGTTGCCAGGGGGTGGTGGAGGGGAGAGTCTGAGGTGCTGGGTTTCTTTTTGGGGTGATGGGAATGTTCTGGAGTTAGTGGTAATGGTGGCACGACATTGTGAATATACTAAAAATCACTACATGGTATACTTTAAAATGGTTAAGATGTTGAATTTTATGTTACATAAATTTTATCTTAATAAAAAGTATTAACATGGCAGACTTCCTGGCACTGTGGCATGTAGGTAGGGAGATGTTTTGGGGACAGAGAGCCTGTCTGTGTATCCTTAAAGCAGACCATCCCAAGAGAGGGGTTTCTCTTCTTTCCACTCTTCTGACCCTCTTCTCCTTTACTGTCCCCTCTGATGAACTTCCTTTATGCTTTTACTTTCTCAGTTATCTCTTGATCCTGAATAAGGGACAAGATTCTTGCTTCTCCTTTTCTGGGCCTTCTTGGTTCCCCTCTTCTTCTGCACCTTCTGCCTTTATCTCTCCCTGTCGACCCTAAGGCTTTCCTTTAACCCCCTATGTCCTGCTCCCGCGGGCCACACATACAGCTGAGGTTTCTTCGGGAAGTGGCCACAGGGTCGGCGCTGGGAGGTCCCTACTCACCCGGGATGCAGTGAGGAAGCTCCTCCCTGTCTTGCGTCTCCTTCCAGGGGCCCTGGGGTGTGCAGGTGAGTGTCCCTGGGGAGTGAAATGAGGGGAGGCAGAGAAACAGATTCACAGTTGGGAGGTGGGGGTGCTAGGTGCCCAGAGCGCCTCTTGCTGGGAGTGAGGCAAATAGGAGCTGGTTCCCCAGCAGGCGGGACGCACCTGCTGGCGCGGCCTGATAATAGGGCTCCTGGCAGCGGTTCTGGGTCTTGGAGGGGCTGTCTCCACGTGTTCTGGCCTCAGAGGCTTCCCTGGTCTGGCTGACGGGCTGACTGCGGTTCACACCTGTAGGAAACCAGTGGTCAGGAGGACCCCGAACTGGCAGCCCTGGGACTGATTCCGGCCCAGGGCCGTATTTAGTGTGACTTGCACAGTCTTTTATTTAGAACATCTGAACTGTTTTTCACTGATAAGATCATCCATGATAAAAATGATTAAAAAATGGAAAGTAACGGTGATAAATAGGCTGTAGGGGATACAGGCATCGTCATACAGGGCTAGTCAGTGCATGTTAGCAAAACCTCTTTGGAGGGAAATTCAGCAATGCTGAAACTTAAATTGCAAATGCCTTTTCACCTACCATTTCTATTTCTAAGAATTTACCCTCATACACAGGCTCAAAGATGTACATACAGGGGTAGCCATAGCAGGACTGCTTGTGGCTGCAGAGTATCAGCAGGACTGGCTGCACAGATTATGTGCATCAGTCACAGGAATACTATATGGTCCTTAAAAAGAATGAGGCACTGCTAACCACATGAATATGGGATGATCGTTAAGACATATTACTGAGGGGCGCCTGGGTGGCTCAGTCGGTTAAGTGTCAGCCTTTGGCTCAGGTTATGATCCCAGGGTCCTGGGATCAAGCCCTGAGTAGGGCTCCCTGCTCAGTGGGGAATTTGCTTCTCCCTCTCTCTCTGCCCCTCTCCCTGCTCGCGCTCTCTCTCTCTCGCTCCCTCTCGTTCTCTCTCAAATTAATAAATAATCTTTAAAAAAAGACATATTATTGAGTGAAAAATGCTAGATTTAAGACATTGTGAATATTAGGCATCCCCCCCACTCCGCCGCATAACAATTATATTTGAATGGCACCTAGAGCGTCTTTGGAAGCATACCCAGGAAATGGACAACAGGGTTGTTTCCAGACAGGGTAGCCAGGGACTAAGGGCCAGAGATGAGAGGAAGACTTACTTCTTATACTATTACCATATTATATTATTTTTTAAAAAAATTATCATGTGCATGCATTATCTTTCAAAAAAACCTGAGTTATGATTTGAAAATCTAGAATTTCACTTAAAAATCTGGACTCTTGGTTTCTTTTGAAAGAGGAGATGATCTGCAAGCATTCAGCCTATAAATCTGCATGGAAACAACTGCTGGAGCTGAGCCACGCCTGCCCCTTTAATTGGGCTGCTCAGCAGCAGGGGCATAGCTGGGGCGGGGGTGGGGGGGGGGGGGGGGGGGGGGGTCGCTCAAGCTTCCACTTGTCCCTTCGGAAGATCAGGGGCCATGGCTCGGGGTAGAGGCTGCACCGCCAGGAGGGACACTCACCCACAGCTTGGTAGAGGGCCAGGAAGCCCTTGTGGAGGCCAGTGGTCCTGTCCTGAGAGGAGGCAGGGGCTCGGAAAGTCAGCCGCAGTCGGTTCCCCGGGGACACAAACTCCCTCTGATCAGGGGGGCTGCCCAGCGGGGAGCCCTGCTGCCCACAGAACCGACTTGGATCCATCCCACTGGCTGTGATCTGAAAGGGGAGGGTGGGCAGGCAGGTGTGGGGTGAATCTGCACCACAGGGTCACATCCTCTAGAAGGTCTGCACACCTCTGGGCTCAGAAGCTGTTCCTCGGGGAGCTTTCCTCAAGTAGCGTCCTGTCCCATTACTGACCCCCAGGATTCTTTTATCCATGACCAGATACCTAATGTATTTCTTTAGCTTACTGTGAGTATCTCATAAAGCCCACCATAGTTGCCTACTTTCAAGAAGCTCCTTAGCAACCCCAGGGTTTCTCCAAACAGTCCGCTGAATCATAAATTCTAAGAAGGCAGGAACCACATCTATTTTGCTCACCCTGACTCCCTGATGCTCCAAATGGTACCTATGGCGCCACAGCCTTGAATTGACAAATATGCAGACCTAAATCCTTCCCGTCCCACCTCCTCCACCCCCATCACCTTCCACTTGTCCGAATAACTTCCAGTGGCCAACATCTGTGAAGCAATAAGACTCTTTGCAAAGACTGAGCCCCTTGGGTTCCTAGCCTTTCCTGTTCTCCTTCCTTTGGAATGTTTCTCCTCTTACTCCAGAAACTGTAAGTGAAGCCCCCCACAAGGTGCGAAATCTACGGACACAAAATGTACACAGTGCGTGTACCCTGGGTATTGATGCTTTAGTATGTTCTTGAAGCAGGTTGTCTCTGCTTCTGTTCCTTCTGCCTGCCTCACCTCTGCTCAAATCCTTTAATGTGGGTTCCCCAACCCAAGGAAGGGCATCTTGGAAGGAGTTCCCCTGGCCCTTGCTTCATGCCTAATCTCTTCTCTGGGCACGCAGCTCACTGGTCAGCTCATTTGATTTCTGACCTTCATATTGACCCACATACCCTGGGTTCTTGCTAGCTCTTTGTTCTCTCGTTCTCCCCAGATCGCAAATTTCTTTAAGCCTCCCTTCAGCCCATCTCTCCATGATCACAGTGACTGGGGGGAAGTTGGCATAAAGAAAAGTTTTCAGTCACCTGGAATGTCTTGCTCGGGCATGTCCCAATACTTTTCCTTCCTTAGGACATCAACACATTTAATGTCCCTATTTAAGAGACCTACCTCTTGGGGAAGAAGCATTTTAACCTAGGAAACTGTCCTTTACTGCTACACTTGGTTGTTAAGTGCTCCAGTTTTCTTCTTACCCTTCCTCATGAGTTGTTGGCTAAATAAAATAACTTAGGAGTCTAATTAGCAAAGTAGAATGAACACCCGAGTGAGAGTCCTCAGACCTATGTTAAATTCCAGACTCTGCCCCACCTCCTTGTGTGACATGGGGGGTTTCTTAACCCCCGTTCTCGGTTCCTTCCTATAAAATGGTCCATGAGGCCTCTTCTAGCCAGGACAACATCACGCCCTATGGCAGTTCTCCAGAGTCTACACGTGGAACAGGGGTGAGGATGACACTAAACACCTGCTCATCCCAAATTCATTCTGTTGTGTGTTCTACAGAAGCTTGGATTTCATCCATCCATCCATCCATCCATCCATGCATCCATCCATCCATTCCTTCAACAGGTACTGATTATGTTCTATGTGTGAGACACTGTGATAGGTGCTGGGGGTACAGATATGAAGAACAGACCGTTCTGCTACCAAAGAGCTCACAGGCCAGCTGAGCATACTGACGAGTAAAAATGGAACTAGACTCCAGGGTCTTAAGTTCTGCATTTGCGGTGTCCGTGTGATTTGCTCTGGAAGCAGACAGGAGGGAAGGATCCTCTTCCTGAGCTTGAACTCCCTCCATGACAGGGAAGAGTCAGGCCAAGATGGAAACTGCCCGTGGCTGAGAAGAGCAGGGCTCAAGGTAGGTGCTCAACAGACATAGGCTGAATTAAATACAGTCCCGACTTCCAGTAAAATCTGAAGCAGTAAACACATGCATTTATCTCCTTTCCCACCTCAAATCCCACCAATGTCACAGCAAAGGGATAAAATGGTGTACGTGATCAAGGCAAAAAAGCGAGAGGACGTGACAGCAGAGGAGGGATGTCAACATTTTGGAAGATGGGTTGGAGATGGACAAATGGCAACGAGTCTTCAAAGGTGGAAGACAACATAAAGCAAGCAGGTTCTCACCACAGAACCCAGGAAAGTTTCAGAAATTGGGGTAACCGGGCACCCCTGAGGATGAGGATGGAGGAAGGGCTGACGGAAAGCCATCGTGGGGAGACCTCAGAACTCTAGGTTCCTTTGCCCATGCTGTGCATCCGGGCAACCCCCTCCGGCTCACCCTGGCAGAAAACCTGAGCGTGAGTCGGACACCCTGGACTTGGGATCCCCTGGCACACTCAACAGAGGAGGTGAAGACCAGTGTGGAAAACAGAGGGCTTAGGTGAAAGTCTACATATCAAACAGTGCAATTCCCTCCTCTGCTTGTTTACCAGAACGTTGGCCACCCTGAACAGGAGACCCAAGGATTCCGATCTGAGCTCGGCTGTCCCTAAAGAAAATACTTCCGCAAGCTAATATTTGGGAGGTTCCCCAACAGCACAAATAGGTCACCTTGTTGATAACTTTATTGTCAAACCTGTCACTTCACAAATTTTAGATATCCACACGGAGCATCCAGTGCCATCTGAGTATTTCACTCTTAAATATGAATGGACAGCCAAGGATTCTCAGACATTGTAGGAAAGTTTCTAACACGATAAGCAGAGACCAAAACAAATGAACAATAAAAGGGAACCTGGATGAAGTAGAGATAATATAGGAACAGAAGAAACATTTAAAAATAATCCCTGTAGAGGAAAGGATATTGCCTCTACGAAACAAGAACAATATTCTATACAAAGTTACGTTTAGAAGATAAGAACGAGCTTTTAGACATGAAAAAATACATTAGCAGAAAAAAATTAATAAAAAGTTCATATTTAAGGGGCGCCTGGGTGGCTCAGTCCACTCAGTCCAGTGGCTGCCTTTGGCTCAGGTCATGATCCTGGGGTCCTGGGATCGAGCCCTGCAATGCTTCTCCCTCTCCCTCTGCCCCTCCCCCTGTTTGTGCTCTCTCTCAAATAAATAAAATCTTTAAAAAAAGTTGGTATCTAAAATGAGGAAATCTCCCAGAAAGTGGAACAAAACGAGATGGAAAACAGAACAGAATGGATTAACAAAACTGGAGAATCAGTCCAGAATTTACAACAGCTAAATTTATTTTCTCTTTCTGAAGAAAGAGAAAATAAAGAAGCAGACATCTGGAACTTATATAAAAAATAATACAAGAGCAGTGGGTGGGGAAATGCATGAAGTAGGTGATGGGGATTAAGGAGATCAAATGTCGTGACAAGCACCAGGAGATGTATGAAAGTGTTGAATCACTATATTGTACACCTGAAACTAATATGACACTGTCTGTTAGCGAACGGGAATTTAAATAAAAACTTAAAAAAATGAATACGTGAGGAGAAGAAAAGTACAGCATAAGGAATATAATCAATAATATTATAATAATATTGTATGGTGACAGATGGTGACTACAGTCACTGGTGTAAGCACTGAGCAATGTACAGAATTGTGTTTTCAATATGTTGCACAATTGAAACTAAGATAACATTTTATGTCAATTGTATTTCAGTAAAATAAAATAAAATAAACATAAAAATAAACATACATAGGCTCAGAAGCCTAAAAAAAAAAAAAATACAAGAGCATTCTCAGAATTGAAGGACTGGATTTAAAAAGTCTCTAGATTAGGGGCGCCTGGGTGGCTCAGTCGGTTAAGCGTCTGCCTTCAGCTCAGGTCATGATCCCAGGGTGCTGGAATCGAGTCCTGGGATCCAGTCCATGTGGGTCTCCCAGCTCAGCAGGGAGTCTGCTTCTCTCTTTGAAACTCCCCCGCTCGTGCTTTCTTGCTCTCTCTAATAAGTAAATAAAATCTTAAAAAAAGAGTCTCTAGATTAAAAACCCCTGTATAATGAGTACAAAAAGACTCTCATTAAGGCACATCAGAATGAAAACTTAGAATACCGGCAATAAGGAAAATGTTCCAAATGTCCTAGAGCGAAAAAACTAAGGACCAGGAATCATCCTTGTACCAGGCTTGACAACACTAGAACAAGCAGACCGTATCATCAAAATTCTGAGAGAAAATGGCTTGTAACCCAGACTGCGTCCCAAATCCACTATCCATCAACTGTGAGGGTGGACTAAGACATTCCGGGATATGTGAGATCCTTTACAGCTTATTCCCTCATATCCTTTCTGGAGGAGAATGTGCTCCTCCAAAATGAGGGACTAAACCAAGAAAGAGAATGGTATTGGGTTCAGTTCCAGCACATAACAGGTATAGGAAATGCCCAGAAGGAGGGAGAAAGGAACTTCCAGAACGCTTGAGGCTCTAGAGAGCAAGGAACTCTGAGGAGATGAAGCATCACGAGATCTTCAGGTGGGATGTCAACACAAAGCAAGACCAAGAGATTAAGATTTGTAGTTGATCATGTCGAGAAGAGATTTACTCTCCTGGCTAAGAGTTTGGGGAGCTTAGTTATAGACAGAGCTAAGCATACTAGAATCAAAACAAAAACAAACAGAAAACCCAAAAAACTCCATGAGATTACTGACTCCCGGGAGACCCAAAAGCCAGAGAAGCAAGGACATATAATTATTGTACACCATGTGCTCAGAAGGGAATATTTTAAAGTCATGATAATGTAAATAACTAAAAATGCTAATAATGGTAGCTTGGGAGGATGGGGCGGGGAAATGCAGTGAAGGTCTAAGAGAGGTAAAGCGAGTCCTCATCTTCTATGGTTGGAAATTAAGTGATCATGTGCACAAAAGTAACACAATAAGCATGCTATTTATACACATGGAAGTAAATGCCAGATGGAGCAGCTACATGCATCGCAGGCGCTGCTGCTGGGAGAGGCCCTGGGGCTGGGAAGAAGCCTGGAGACTGCTGTTTTCATTATAAGCCTTGTATACTCATTTTTTATAAGAACTCTGTGCATGGATTATTTTGATACGAAGGAAATTTAACCCAAAAGATAATGTAAAGTGCTATTTTTAAAGTGTCCTTATCCTGCAGCTTGAACAGTCACCTAAGTTTTTGTTAGTATTTAGGCCCAGCTTCCTGATCAGATGGAGCCTGCACTCCACAGATACTTGGTGGATCTTTACTGATGGATGTGTGAGTCCTTGCTGTTTGACGCCAGGGTTTTGCAGTATGTGTGTGTCCCTCGGTACGACTTCCAAAGCAGGGCCTGCCCTGCCACCCTCTCTCTTGCTCTGTGGGACCCAGATGGTAGCAGGGACAAGGGCAGGCCTGAGGGCAGAAGGCAGCGCCCTGGGGCAGACCCTGACCTCCCAGCTAAGCCGCCTGTGCCCCTGACTTGGGCTCTTCATCCATCCTTTGCCATTCAGGGCACAGCCACGTCCCCCTGCCTCTGGGCTCCAGGCCAGGAGGCTCCCTCCCCAGAGTCCCTTCAGGACCCCCACTGCAGCTCACTGTGACAGAGTCCTGCTCACAGTCCTGGGACGGCTCCAGGTCGAAGTCCTGGAAGACAAGCCTCACGGCAAAGCCCTCTGGAGCCTCGATGTCAGTGGAGTTCTCTTGGCCTTTGAGATATGGCTCCGGATACCCGGGGGATGTCAGCTGCTGGGGTAGCTGCTGGGCCAAGAGCACGGAGCCCTGCGTGGGGCAAGCCTGGAGGACTCCCCAGAGGAGTAGCCACCACCTGTGAGTGGATGAGAGCAAGATATGGCCACACACATATGGCCCGAGGCCTGTGGAAGTATGAGGAGCAGGGGCAGGCGAAGCTGAGAGATTGAGAGGCCCCGCAAAGGCATTAGCCCTTGAGGCCTGGGCACGTGTGGGCTCCTCCCTTACTGCCCCTCCTCACCCTGATTCCTTCAGCCTCCTAGCCAGCCGGAGCTTGGACTGGGAGTTTTCCACCATTGCTCGTGTCCCAGGACAGTCTCAATCAAAGGAGGGGGCTGCTTTCTGCTTCGGCAGGTCCCAATCCCACCCTGGGATCTGGAGGAGCAAGGGTGGTAGGAGGGAGGGACATTTAAATATGTTAGCTCTCCTGGCTCGGACCACGGAGTCTGACCAACTCCAGGGAAGGCTGCTAGAGGCTACAGGCAACTTTCCAGTTCTCCCCACAGTAACTGGTTCTGTGTGTGTGTGTGCGCATGTGTGTGCGTGTGTGTGCACGTCCCTGGGTCCCACCTTCCCCTCTCCCCGCCATTGTCCTCTCCTCCAGGCCTTTCCGGTGGGCACACTCACATCTTGCCTGGGCAGCTTGTGGAGTGGGGGCTTCTCCAGTGGTTATTTCCCCACTCTGAGACCAGGCATCTGGAACTGGACATCTGGGACCAGCGGGAGGACGTGCCCCACGCCAGGGAACAGGAGGTGGGGCTGGGGAAGGCCCTGCGGGGGAGGAGGGAGAAGTTACTGGAAATGAGTTAAGTAATTCTCCACAGTTCCCTTTTTCTAGTTCTCTGGGTTGAGTGCCACCTACTGTCTGATTCAGGAATAGTTTGCCCACCACTGTAGAGGAAAAACACCTCCCAAATCCCATTTGCCCTCAGAAAATATCAGGGGGCTGGGAAGGCACTGACTCTTGACCCTTTTGTACTGTTTACAACCAATTTTTAACTCGTGCATGTATCACACAGTAGGGTGGTCCCTTTAATGGGCCATACCCCTCCCTCCCTGACCTTTCCACTCATTTATGTTAAAAGACTGCCTCTTGTAGAGATTGAAGTTTGTGACCCATGAACTTGAGCTGCTCCTTGCTCCTCTCTCATCAAGCATGGATGGGGGCACTCGCTTAGGTAGTCTTTTGAATCCTGCCCACAGCCCCTGGAAGCTGCTTGTCCAGCAGGGTCAGGCCCAGACTCAAACTTCTTTAGACAGATACCAGAGGCCATGGCAGGGGCAGAGGCCGCCCTCCCTGCCCCCCCCCAGGAGAGACACTCACCCGTGGCTTGGTAAGGGGCAGGAAGCCCTTGTGGAGGCCAATGGTTCTGTCCTCAAAGGAGGCAGGTGTGTGGAAAGTCAGCAACAGCCTGCTCCCTGAGGACCTGAACTCCCTCTGACCAGGGAGGGCTGCCCAGTGGGGACACCAGCTCCAAGCAGCCCCCCTGGCTGTGATCTGAAAGGGGAGGGGATGGGGGGAAGCAGGCAGATGTGCGGCGCATCTGCAGCATTGGTTGGCCCAGGGTCACGTCCTGTTGTGGACTCCAGCCCCAGCTAGAAGCTTTGCACACCTCTGGGGCTCAGAGTTATGACATGTGATGGCTTTGTCGAATGATTCTCTCCCGTTCTGCTCACCACAAAGGCTAAGAACGGCTCCTCACACTCCAGTGCTCTTGGTCCACTCTTCGTTCAAGAGGCTCTCCGGAAGCCCTTAGGACACTCCCAAACGGTGCACCAGGCCAGCACGCAGGCCCCATTACGGCAGGGACTGTGGCTACTCGGCTCACCATCACTGATGGCCAACATGGTGCCTAACCCATTGATACGACGGCGAAACATGCGTGGCTGAATCCTGACTATATGGGTAGAAAGTCTCTTAATCGGCTTCTTCCCTTTCCCTCTCATACTGACCCTCAAATCCCCCTTCTTCCAGCCCCTCTATCACTTTGCTAAGTACTTTTCTGCTACCACTCTCTGGGACCTGGCTTTTCCCGCTTCCCCTTCTTCGGCAGGATACCTCCTCCAGCTCCTTCCAGGCTCTCCCTGGGTCATCCCAAATGACCAGGCTCCTTCTCAAGCGCCATCCCTCTGGTTTCTATTCGGCCCTAGAGCATCCTGCCTCCATCCTTAGTCCAAGGGAGAGCTCAGTAGGCAATCCCTCTCACCCTCATTCCAGAAGTAACCTCTACTCTGGGCCCATGCACTGCTCAGGTCCCTGGTCGTATCCTCCTTCTCATTACTTCTTCCTTTATTTGTCCCTCACCCCCATTGCTTTCCTCCCTTTCTCCAGGCCTTTGTGTTCTTGCTTTCCTCCTCCTCCTCCCTGATCCAAGCTTTAGCTCCGACAGCTTCCTCTCCTCTGAGCCTCATGGCACCCCGTCTTCTTGGAGAGCCTCTGGCTTGAGAAGGCAGCTTCCTACTGAACTTGAGAATTTTTTTAAAAAAATATTTTATTTATTTATTTGACACACAGAGAGAGAGGGTGAGTGAACACAAGCAGGGGGAGCGACAGAGGGAGAGAGAGAAGCAGGCTCTCCTCTGAGCAGGGAGCCCGATGCGGGGCTCGATCCCAGGACCCTGAGATCATGACCTGAGCTGAGGGCAGATGTTTAACTGACTGAACCACCCAGGCGCCCCTGAACTTGAGAATGTTTATTGTCTCTCAAGTAATAGGGGCGCAGTGGAGATGGTGACCCCAAATATCATGGTCAGGGCATTTGTTTTCCTTCTATCACCCCCAGGGCAGGGCTGGCTATGGGCCCCACATTCCAAATCCCCTCAAGTTAATTGAACGTGGGGTTGTGCTGCTTCCCCTTTTCCTTTTCCAGCTCTTCCCCACAAGGCTGATCCCCAGCTTTCCTGGTAGATCGCAGGGCAAGGATTTCTCCCTGTTAATTCAAATTATCACAGACTCTTAAACTCTTTGAAAAAGACAAACAGAAGAATGAGATTTTACCTTTATGCTTGAAAGGACAAGACAGTCCCAAAGGTATTCTTCTGGTCTTACAAACAAACAACAATCTCATAAATCTTTATGCCTTTTCGAAATTGAAGAGGTTAATTTAAATAATGTTTTCAGGGATGCCTGGGGGGCTCAGTCAGTTAAGTATCCGACTCTTGGTTTCAGCTCAGGTCATGATCTCAGGGTCGTGAGTTTGAGTCCCGCTTCCAGCTCGGTGCTGGGCATGGAGCCTGCTTGGGATTCTCTTTCTCTCCCTCTCTCCCTGTGCCCCTCCCCCTGCTTTTGTGCTCTCTCCTTTAAAAAAATAAATTAATTAAATATTGTTTTCAGACAAATAAATTATCAATGGCCAACCGGAGTTGCAGACTTTTAAGGTTTACAAATTACATTGTATTGGTCATATAGCAATCTTCTCTGATGTCTGCATGTCTTAAAAGATTCCTTTGTGCAAATTACACTTCCAAAGATGATATAAATATAACATAGAACAGGATTACATATTTTCACACCAGTGGGACTGAATGTTCTTGATTTACCACTTTATCAGAATCAACTCTATGAAGCAGAATCGTGTCTGATTTTCTGCAACTCTACGATAAGAGGGAATATGTTCTCATCTTGCTGAGATTTATTTTATGAGCATTTATGGGGCTTGCTTTTTAAAACTGAGCACCAGAATTTCATTTTAGGGCATTTGGGGGGGGGGGGGAAGGCAAGCCTGAGAAGCTTAAAATGTACAAAAGAGAAAGTTAACAAATGGAATATGAGACACATTCTGGTTTTCACCTATAATTGGGAGACAGGTCCAGTTACTCCAGGGCAAGTGAGAGGGTTTGGCTCAAGCAAGGCAATGGAGCTGTGGCTGCGGAAGGCTCTGGGAGGAGGCAGATTGCTGGAAATATAGTAATTCCCAGCATGACCTTTAAAAAAGTCTCTAGGGTAGATAGCACTTGCCATCTGGCTCAGGGATAGCTAAAATATTGGAGACAGTTTTTTATCCCAATTGAGGCTGGATATCTCTGAGATCAAGAAGACCTCTTACCCACCAACACCCAGACTTAACTTGAAGGAGAAGCTGAAGGAAAGTTCGGTGGGGTCCATGCCAACTGTTTATTTTTTTTTTTTAAACTTCTCTATTTCAAAGACTCGATTTCTATTTATTTATGCTCCTGGTTCTCTACTAATCACTCCCCAGACTGTGGTTGTCTCTATCTGTGCCCTTTCTTTCCAGACCGGGTGCCCTGGGGAGAGGAGACATGGCCATGTGGAAGCCCCGGACACGGCCTCATAGCGGACAGAGGAAGGCTCCAGTGAGGGCGAGTAGAATTCACCTCGGTGGACTTCTCCTCAGCTGCTGGCCTGCACGGCTCACCTCGCCTTGAATTGGAGATCTGGAGATGATACAGCCGCTGTCGGAGGTCCTGCCTTCTCATTGGATGTCAGAGCATGTGAGGTGGCTGATTGTGGTCTGCGTGGGAGGGAAACATGAAGGCCCTTAGAAGTACAGGTTGGACCACTTTATGCCGATTGCAGCAGTGGGAGGAGCAAATGGAGCCCCAGAAGTGGAAGCCTTCTACTGCCCCCTGCAGGTAAAAAACCAGGACCTGCAGGACCTGCTCAGGAACAAGAGGGACCCTGGCATGAGCTCCCACCAGGGATCTGTCCTGGGAGGAAGGGGCACTGAACCTGCCACTGAATCATAAGGTTTAGGGGCCGGGTATTGTGTTCTTTGTCTCTGATGTTCTTTGTCATATTCTTTTTTTTTTTTTTTTTTAAGATTTTATCTATTTATTTGACAGAGACACAGTGAGAGAGTGAACACAAGCAGGGGGAGTGGGAGAGGGAGAAGCAGGCTTCCCGCGGAGCAAGGAGTCCGATGCGGGGCTCGATCCCAGGACCCTGGGATCATGACCTGAGCCCAAGGCAGATGCTTAACATCTAAGCCACCCAGACACCCTGTCATATTCTTTTGATTATGCTTCACTATAGCCACTCCATCATATACCCGTCTAACCACTCATCAGCCCTAACAATACTGGCCACTTCCGCATTTATTTTCACCCACCCTGATTCACTTTATTCAAAGAAAGAAATTCATAGAGGCAGGAGTCCTACTATCTCTCCATCATGGTCATCATCTCCCTGAGGAGGTCTGATAGTCCTAAGAAGATTGCTAGTGCTTTACCCACGAGGGTATTAGCCCTCCCTCTCTTTGTAGCTTTGGTAGACTAACTATCCAATCTTCCAGAACACTCTTTAGGGTCCTCTATTGGGAGAGCATATATCTCAGTTTGGTTGGAACAGTCCCAGTTTACACTGGTTGTCCTGGTGTAATTATTACTAGTGCCCTCCTTCCCCTGGTTTGGACAATAAGCTATCTGGTCATCCGAGGGCAAGGTGCTTTGCAACTACTTCAGTATGGCGACTCTGCTGCATGAGACCTCCCTCTCCCCAGCCCCACTCACTGTCACTTGTCACTGTGGTCGCTACCCCAGTCTGAGCCCTGATTGCCTGGAGCCCTTTCTGGCAGCTCTGTGCTCATTACATCAGTTGGCATGCTTTCATGAGCAACATGATACTCCTCTGAAATCCCACGTGGGACACGTGCTCACCAACATATCTCTGCTCCTTCCGTCTCCACCAAAATCAGAACCTCCCTTCTCTAATACTTAAAAAAATGTCATCTTAATGTACTCAGGTCTGAAAGGTGGGAGGGGATGGCTTGTCCCAAAGTTCTGAGGTCTGTGTACTAACCCCTAAGAACTCATCATGAGAAAGAGGCTGGGGATATCCCCCAAAGAACCTTCCTGCTTCTACCCTGCCAGAGTGGCTGAAAGGGAGGGCAGGGATGAGTCCTCAAAACAGGAAAAAAAGATTGTGCTAGAGATTTTCAGTGTGTTTGGAGTGAGGAAAACCACTGTAGTGGAGTAGTATTGTACCTCACTCTGCCTCTCAGCAGCAGTGTAGACTGCCCTGTCAAAAATGATTCATCACCAGAGAGTGGGGGTTTGAAGCTGAGACCTTTCCCCCACAGATCACTCAATGAAAGCATTTATTTAGAAGTTGGATTGTTATAGAGGGAATTCCTCATATGGGTGGGAAACTATCTGTCCCAACTCCTTTTTCTCCCAGGCCTAAGAAGAACTTACCATTCAGACGCCAAGACATGCACGTGTAGACACATTCATTTATTCAACCAACATTTCTTGAATGTTACTATGTACCAGGTGTTCTAGGTACGTGGAATGTATGGAAATTCTTACATGCCATTTGGTCCTACATTCTACACACACACGCACACACACACACACACACACACCTTTCATATAAGAATCCATTGTTTCTTCCATTTTGAATCTTGTAATGTGGCTCCTCACAAATGTGGCAAATTACAAGACCCAAACAGGGTATGTTCTGGAACTTTGGTTTTTCCAGGCTAAAAAGGTTCAGGAGAGCTATGGTTCATGGCTATGAGGGGATGGCAGGAGAGTGATGGTCAAGACAAACACAATTTACCAGGTACAGTCCTGGTATCAAGTCTACCTCTCTTCATACACCAACACCTACCACACCTGGGAATAATCTCCCTTATCCATCTTTTGAGGAGCAGGCCCCACTGGCCAGGATTTCTCCCCTCTCCTAGGAGCACTGAAACCTGCCCTCTTATATAATAACCCTTAGGGTCACATGGAGCATCTAGGAAGTCAGAGACACAGCCACAGGAGTGAACAATGGTCCAAGTCCATGAGCCATCTGGTGGGAAGAAACCAGATAAGGCTCCAATCAGAGCTGGGGGTTCATCCCTAGATTCCCTTCAGAGCATCATTCCCTACTCCATGATAGTCTGTGATGGGCAGGATTGTACTCTGTTCCTAAGCTTGTGCTCCATTCTAAGAGGGCACATACTGGAGGTTAGCACTTCTGAGAAGACTTTCTTAGAGATGTTCTGGAGGACAGGAGGAGAAAGGCCTTAAAAGAGAATTCCAGGGCACATCAGGTAACCAACTGTTCAACTTGCCTGGGACTGAGGGCTTGCCTGGGTTGTAGACCTTTCAGTTTTAAAACTGGGCAAGTTCTGGGTGAACCTGGATAATGTCCCCTAGTGGCCAAGCATTCAAGAGCTGGGTGGAGGCTGGGTGGGAAAGAGGCAGGGAGCTAAGGGCGGGGGGGGGGGGGGGGGCACAGGGGAGGGGGAAGAGGTAGTGGCCATACTGCTGCTGGTGTCTTGAGCAGTCCGGATCCTGGACGTGGTCCCTGTTTGGAAGAATCTAACACTTTGAATATGAAGGCCTGCCCTCGTCCCACATAGGTGGTGTGGCTGCAGTGAGTGTTGGGGTCAGGGGACAAAGCCTCCACGTACTTGGGGGTGGAGAAGGAGCCTGGTGGCTCTCTGTGCAGCTGGTTGCTGCGGGCCCATGTGGGGCTGGGGCTGGGGCTGGGTAGCTGTGCCTCCATCCTGCATTCAGGACCACCTCCCCTGCACTGGGGCTTCCTCTTTGGCTGGCAGAGACATACAGTCGGTTGTTGCTCTGTAGTTTGTAGCCTGGTAGGAAAAGCAGAAGTGGTTACCCAAGCAATTATGGCATCAATGCAGACACAGGGGCTCTTCAGGGCTGGCACCGCACGGGATGGTACCCTTGCCCACATCCGGGAGTGGGGATGTAGGAAGAATGCCAGGCTTGGGCTCTGGAGCCTTGGGGAGAGGAACATCAGAGGGAGAGCTAGAACTCTCTTCTTAATATTATCATCACGAGACACTTTTGTTTCCCTAGACCTCTCTGGGGGCACAGGTGCTGGGGTCGGCTGTGGGGCTATAGCACCAAGCCTCTGAATCACCTCCACGCACATCACATTGTGTGATGTCTGGCTCATAATCAGGTTGTCAGCTATTTGAGTGTCTCAGGGATTTCTACCCTTGTTCCCCTGAGTCATGAATGCATGGGTCAGACTCCAGGCAGCCTAGCTAAGACTGAAAGAATTCAACTTACATCTGAACTACTGGGGCGCCTGGGTGGCTCAGTCAGTTAAACATCTGCCTTTGGCTCAGGTCATGATCCCAAGGTCCTGGGATTGAGCCCCGCATCATCCACCAGCTCCCTGCTCAGCCGGGGGTCTGCTTTTCCCTCTCCCTCTGCTCCTCCCCCTGCTTGTGCTCTCTCTCTCTCTTTCAAATAACAAATAAATAAAATCTTAAAAAATTTTTTTGAACTACGGCTCTCTCAAGATAGTCTGCAGTTTGAGTTAAGCCAAGCTAACTGCCTACTTGGAAAACAAAAACAAAAACAACAAACACACCAATACTCTTTGGAGGAACAACACAGAATCCATAGTCTTTATAATGTAACCTCATTGTGTCCAGGATACAGTCCAAAATTACTCCAAATATGAAGAAACAGGAAATACAAACCACACTCAAGAGAAAAGACAACAGAGATGTTCCCTGAGATGAGCCGGATGTTGGGATCTGTACACAAGGATTTTGGCACGCAAAGATGCAAAGAAGAATATGCTCATGTTAAAGAGAAAAGATAGGAAACATAAGCAGAAAAATATAAACTTTTAAAAGGAACCAAATGTAAATTTCAAAATTCAAAGATGTAACACTACATGAAATTAAAAAAAAAATCACTGGAGGAGCTTAGTAGAAACATGGAGATAGCAGAAGAAAGAGTCAATGAACTTGCAGATAGATAAATAGGAATTATCCAATCTGAGGATCAGAAGAAAAAATTTTAAAAATGAGCAGAAACTCAGAGATCTGTGGGACAAAACAAACAAAACAAACCCAAACCCTCTAATATATGTGTTCTTGAGTCCCAGAAGGAGAGGAGAGAGAATGAGGCAGAAAAAAATATTCAAGGAAGTATGCTGGAAATTTCCCAACTTTGGTAAAAAACAAACATTTTTAGATTCAGGAAGCTTGGTAAACTCAAAGTGGAATGGAAAGTAAAACCACAACAACAATAAAAGCACATCTAGGAAGAGCATAGTCAAACTCCTACAAGCCAAAGGTAAAGAGAAAATCTTGAAAGCACCCAGACGAAAAGGACACACTGCATACGGAGAAGAACACTTTCAATGTCACTATTTTCTCATCAAAAACACTGCAGACTGGAAGACAGTGGAACATCTTTAAAATTCTGGAAGAAACAAAATAGTCAACTCAGAATTGCTTTTCCAGTGAAAATATTCTTCCAGAATGAAGATGAAATAAAACCATTCTCAGATAAAAGAAAACTCGGAGAATTTGCCTTCAGCAGACCCGCAGGATGACAAATGCTAAAGAGCGTGTAGGGGCTGGGAGGGAAGGAATCCAGGTGGAAGATAGAGTTGCAGGGTGCAGTGAAGAGACATGGTAAATTTGTAGCTAAATAGAAAAATCTGGTTTTTCTTCTTAAATAAAAAAGGCATACCTGTTTAAAGCAAACATTGTAACATTGTATCATGGAGTTTATAACATATGTAGATGTAACATACAGGAAAACTCTAGCATAGTGGATAGGGGTGGACTCCTTCAGTTCTGGGGTTCTTCATGCAATATTAACTCTAAGGAGATGAAAAAGCTGAGGATGTGGAGCAGCAATTCTCTCCAGGGCCGTGGCTCTCAGCCTGTGGTCTGGCAAGCCCTGGGGGTCCCTGAGATCGTTTCGGGGGGGGGTTGTGAGGGCTAAATCACTTTCACAATAATACTAGGATACTTGCTTTTTTCTCTTTCTCTCATGAGAGAACCACGGAGTTAGCAGAGGCCACATGAGGTGTGGCGACATCATCCCCTGGCGTGTATTTGTGCATCCTTGTGTTTTAAAATGTTCGCCGTTTTAATTTCTAATACAGTGACTATGAATAGATATAACCTACACAAACAAAAGTTCTTTGAGGTTCTCAATTTGTAAGGGGATAAAGTGTGAGAAGAACTGCCTTAAAACAACCGCTAGAAATACTACACAAGAAATACAATACGTTGAATACAATACGATATAGCACAATACAATAATTTTTTTTTTTTAAAGAAAGGCAAAGAGGTATAGCTAAAAGACCAATCTATCAATTAAATTAAAATGGAATTCTGAACTGGCTTAATTCGCAGGACTCATTTCTAACAGGGTGACCTATTAGAAATCGTCCTGGTTGGTCTGGGACAGAGCCGTTTCCTGGGATACAGGACTTTCAAAACTAAAACTGGTTCAGCCCCACATAAACTGGGACAATTGGTTATTTCTAGCCCTTCAATCAACTACTTTGTTCCCCTTTCCCTTGGGCAAATGTGAGCCCCTAAAGAGCAAAAGCCACATCCGTGCTATGCGTAGGCCCCCGACAGGTAAGAGGACTGGATGAAGGAGGGAAAGGAAGCAAGCTACGAAATTGTAAGTATACCATGTTCACAGAAATAGAAAACATCCATGAGAACAGTCTGAAATGACTGTGACCATCTTAGAGTAGAGGGATGTGGATGAATTAAAAAAATGTTTCTCTGTTTAGTGAAATTTCTTTAATGTTATTAAATCACTTTAATAATTATAAAATAAATGTATTTAGAGTGATAATTGTGGCCAGGTGAATCTTTCTAAGCCAGACAAGATTAGAAGGGTGAGGCCATGGATCCTGAAGATGATGCTATACCCTGAAGATGATGCTAGACCCTGGCTCTGGGGGCATGTTTAATCTGCATGATTAATGAAGAAGGGCTTTCTGTCCTTCAATAAACACTCAGGCCAGGCACAGATGCTTTCAACCTTGGGGGGCTTCTACCTAAAGACAAATTGATAGCCTACTGTCTCAACTCCCTACTGTGTCTCACACCTTCTGCACCTGCTTCTGGGTCCACGGCATCTTGTTTCTCACTAACCAAGGAGAGGCAAAGGGCAGAAGCAGAGAGGCGGATAGTCTCCGAAGTTGTGAAAGGATCGAGAGAAAGCAAAGGGAGTACATGATGTGAGTGCAGGAATGCAGGAGAACATTTTCAGTTTGAATTTTTAGTTTTCGGTTTAAATTTTGAAATTCCCATTGGTGCTGCCACCTGCTGTCCTGCATCGGGAAGGGCCTAAGAGGAACATTGGGGGCTTTTCCAGACCAGCGAGGTTTTCCTGCAGCCTTCATTAGACCCCAGCATTTGGAGAGGAGTTTACTATTTCTTGGAATCCAAACAGCCATGGGAGACCCTGGGCTGGGGGGGGGGCAGTTTCCTGTTTTTAGACACCTTGCCCCGGGCCAGGACATGTTGGGTCTTTCATGCCCTGTATCAGGTAAGGAGCAAAGTACAGGAAGGGGGTGGAGAGCAGAGGGGGCTGAGGAGGCCTGAGTCAGCTGGGCTGAGATCCTAGGCTTCCGTTCTTAATGGACACTAGAGCTGTGGAGAGGGATGCCTGGGTGGCTCAGTCGGTTAAGCATCTGCTTTCAGCTCAGGTCATGATCCCGGGCTGCTGGGATCGAGTTCCGTGTCGGCCTCCCTGCTCGGCGGGGAGTCTGTTTCTCCCTCTGCCTGCCACCCCCCCCCCCCCCGCTTGTGCTCTCTCTCTCTCTCTGACAAATAAATAAATAAAATCTTAAAAAAACAACAACAACAAATAGAGCTGTGGACAGATATTTAGGGGATGGGAGTGACTCTAACAAGAGTTGAGTCTGTCCGTCAAGCTCCACTCTCCCCAAGTCGTCTCAGGTATGCAAGTTAGGGCCTCGGTGCCCATAGGTTAAGGATATTCGGGCAGAGGCTAAATCAGTCCTGAAGGAGTGTCAGCCACTAGTGTTGGCCCTCCGCTCCACCTTCCCCACTCTGTCAGCTGTCTGTCTACAGCACCAAGTGATCATGCTCCTCCCCAGCTTAAAACCTTTCAGTGAATGCACCCTCTGATCCACAAGGTGAAGCCCAAGCTACTTGACCGTCGTGGCACATTCTTCATTCATAATTGGGCTCTGCTTGCCTTATGCCATGCGGTTCCCTCCTGTCATATGTGTTCCAGCCTCACTGTGATCTTACTTTTGCTAAACATTGCCTTGCATTTGCACAGATGACTCCTTGGCCAATTCTGTGTTTTTCGGGTATCAGAGACCAAGAGGTAGCATAACACAGTGGCTAAAGGAGTAGGCTCCTAAGTCAGATTCACCAAGCTCAAATCCATGCACTGCCTCTTAGAAGCTTTGTGACCATGGCCAGCTTATGACGTTTCTCTGTGCCTCTAAAAGTCCTCACATGTAGAAGAAAGATGAAGACGATGGTACCCATTGGGGTGTTGTGAGGATTACATGAACTAATAACCAAACCTCTTTGGAGAGTGCCTGGTATTTGGTAAACACTCAATCAGGATCTTGCTTAGAAAGGCAGAGTAGTAGCAAAATAGTTGGGTCAATGGTTTTCAACCAGGAGCAATTTGCTCCCCAGGGGATACTTGAAAATATCTAGAAATTTTTGGCTTTCACAGCTGTGGGGGTGCTGCTGGCATCTAGTGGATAGAGGCCAAGGATGCTGCTAAGCATTCTACAATGCACAAGACAGCACCTCCACAATAAAAAATTATCTGGCCCCAAATTTCAATAGTGCTGAGGTTGAGAAACTTGGGTTAGGTGGTCAGACTCCTCTAGAACCAATCTATTTGGGTTCAAATCCTGGCTCTGCCTTTGATATGTGACTTTTGGCAAATTACTAAAGAACTCTGTGTTCCTTAATTTTTGTGATGGTTAATTTTGTGTGTCAATTGACCAGGTCAAGGGATGCCCAGATAGCTAATTAAACATTATTTCTTGGTATGTACATGAGTGTGTTTCCAGAAGAGATTAGCATTTCATTTGGTAGACTGAGTAAAGCAGATGGGCCTCCCACTATGGCTGAGCATCATCCAATCCACTGAGGGCCTGCCTGAATAGAACAAAAAGCAGAGGAAGGGAGGATTAGCTGGGACATTGGTCTTCTGCCTTTGGACTGGGATTTACACCATCAGCTCCCCTAGTCCTCAGACTTTCAGACTTGGACTACAATTATACCTTCGACATTCCTGGGTTTCTAGCTTGCAGCCAGCAGATCATGAGACTCCTCAGCCTCCATAATTGCTTGAGCCAATACCTTATAATAAATCTCTGGAGAATCCTGACAATACAGTTTCCTTACCTGTGAAGTAAGGATAACATTATGTTATAGGATTCTTGAGAGGAGTAAATGAGTTGAAAAGTAAATGTCTGGCATGTAGTAATCATGCCATGGATGCCATCCATTATTATTACTTCCTCCTCGTGGGTCCACTCCTCTGGGAAGCCCTCCTGGAGTCAGGGTTAGATTACTTCCCTGTGCTTATCACACATTAGCACTTATCTTGATGTATGATAACCAGTTGTTCACTTGGCTATCTTTCTTACAAGACTATGAGCTCCTTGAGGGAGGGACTGTTCTATCGGTTTCAATATCCCCAGGAGTGAGCATGACGCCTGGCATATGTATCTGTAGGATGAGCTCATAGGATGAGGTAGAGAGGAAGAGGATGGACCAGGTAAGGAGTTTTCAAGGAAGGTGCCCAGGAGGAAGAGAGCATGTGGTAGATTGGCGGGTCCAGGAGCTGAGGTTGGCACTGGGGGCAGATGCTCCAAGAGAGGATGCCTAAGCCTCATTCCTGTTTTCCTGATCCAGAGGGTGAGGAAGTGAAGTTTACCCTGAGCATAGCCCTGCCCCATTTTCTTTTCTGTAGTGAGAGTTCTGACCATTATTATGTGACCCTGCTCCTCACTGTTGGGTAGAGAAAGCGGGCATATGAATGCAAGGTGTCCTTGAGAGGGCTCAGCTGGCCCTCACCTGGGGGCCCTGGCTACTACCTTCTCTGGTCTTCATTAAGTAATAAGGCTTTGGGCACTGGTAGTAGATCTGGACCTGATGAGTTTCTGCTTTGCTTGGGTGACAGCAGAGGTTATTGTATGCCAGGCTCAGGGGCTGCCCATAGCCAAGATTGTTGGAGAGAGCATAGCAGAACAGAGAGCCATTAAAACCCCTTCCCTGGTGTCCCCCTCTTTCCAGCCATCAGATTTGGCTACACCTGGTGGCCTCTGCACATAGCCTTTTCCCAACTGTGTTTCTCCATTTCACCTTCCCTCTTTTCAACAAAGAAATCTTTGGCTCTGGTATCACCATGCTGGCCTTGGAGGGCTGGGAAGAACCCCAAATATTCCTTACTCTGCGAGGGATATCTGGCCACCCAGGTGTGGCTCTGCCCTGCCTTGTATGTCTGGATACCACCTTCTGCTCATTGCTGCTGGTCTTCAGGACCCTGATGCTCTGTCATTGCAGAATTTGCCAATTAGCTTCCCACCAGCAAAGAACTGATGCTATCTAAGATATTCTCCCTGCCCCTGGATAGGCAATCTCTCTAATGACATGAGGCTTACTGAGTTGTATTCTGCTGCATTTGTCCTATTAAAGCCACAAGGTAAGCTTACACATATGTGAAAGTGGGGGTATTATTTGAAGATGCTGGACATTCTTTTTAACAATTACCTAGGGAAAAGGTGGATTCTCAGAAAGTATTCCGACATGTGGACCTAAGAGAGGAAAGAAAGGGGGCACCTGCTTAGCTCTGAACTTCACTTTCTTTAGACTTCTAGGGTGGCAGACACTGAGACGTGTGTTCCTGGTGCTGGGTACTCAGATGGTGTCTGGGCCTAGGGCTAGAATAGAAGGGCCTAAGACACTGAGTGTAGAGCCATACCTTTTTGTGACTGGACAGGTTTTTACTGCCCTAAGTCACTTGCCCATGTCCTTTTGCCAGCCTGGCAAATATTGAGGCTGTGGTGGTAGGAGGAGGGTCATTTGTGATGGAATTCAAAGCTGAGAATATGTATTAGTTACCTGTTGCTGTGTAATAAATCACTCATACATTTAATAAATCACTTATACATTTGCAGTTTAAAACAGCAAACATGTATTATTTTACATAGTTTCTGAAGGTCAGAAATCCAGAAGCAGCTTAGATGAGTGATGTTGGCTAAGTCTCTCACAAGGCTTCAATCAAGGTGTTGGCCAGGGCTGCACTCATCTGAAGGCTTGGCTGGGGCTGGAGGGTCTGTCTCCAAGATGGCTCCCTCACATGACTGTGGGCAGATCACTCCCACTTCCCTGATAGAGTTTAGGAGGAGAATCCACAAGAATGGGAATGCCAGAAAGCAGGGATCATTGGGGGCCATCTTGGAGATTGGTTGGGTATCACAGAAATAGACATATTATTTTAGTACAATAAATGCAGAAGACCAGTTAGTAGGATGTTATTTTTGCTAGGTATGGTTGTATTTCAGATACATTAACCTGAAACCAGAGTGCCTTTGGGGGCTCTGACCCTCTCCTTCACCTTAAGATCTGAAGGGCTCCCTCACTCATCCCCATCAAGTAGCAGGACCATACAGATCAAAGTATGACCTACAGGAGACCAAACACAAAAGAGGTGAGGCTTTGGGAGGAAGGCAAGGAGTTAAAAAAGACCAAGAAGCTGTTGAGAAGGAGAAAGGAAGAGAAGCAAGGAGGAGCCTTGCTTTTTCCAACCTAAAGGAGGGTAACAATAGCATGAGTCTTAAGAATCTAGGACAACGGTCCCATACCAGCAGATTGTCTAAAGGGACAAGTTCAGAGTCTGGAGATTCCAGTTCCAAATCTCCCATGCCCCATGGGCTTTGTGTGGACTTTCAAGCCTGAAATAAAGTCCTTTAGTAAAGAACTCTTTAAACATACTGTGTGTGTGCTTTGCTTGTTAATAGCAAGGCAGTTCTGTTATATCCTGCACCATCCCTTCCATCCACAATGAGTTTATGGGTGAGGCTGCATTCATACCTCAGATAATTGACTTATATATTACTCTCTGTTCTATTGTGCTTTTGTTTTTTCCAAGACTTTAATAAACCCTTATTTTAAATGGTTCACCTTTGTCCCATCTGTGCTACTCGGTAAGAAATGAGTGGTGGGGAAGCAGAACAGGTTGGTGAGTGGCAGCAGAGGTTAGGGGAGCCACCTTGAAGAGAGAGAGAATGCTTTGTGATCTAGCTCTTCCTTCCCATGTTGGGGTTCTTTCTCCATAGGGGGCATTGCAGGATACGCTTCAGTTATATGAAGGATGACAATTTCCTGACTGCTGGGTCAAGGACAGGGAGCATAGCTTTTCTAGAAACAGTGGGGAAAGAGAGAGGAATCCAAGGGGAGGGTGTGGGTGTGGAAGGCAAGATAGTAGATCAGTCATAGAACATTGAGCCTGAACAGAACGAGTTCTGTGGCACAGAGAAATGAAATAATTTGCCCGAGATCACACAGCGAGGCAGCAATAAATGACTCCTTGAGCAATGCTTTTAGCTCTGCCTTGCTTGTCTGCTTAGGTCAATGAATACCCACTGCTATTGTTATGTGCACGAAGAAAGAGAAGAGTAGGTGCTGGCTCTCAGCAGTCTTATAGAACAGTGGATGAAAAGGCCACACGGACAATACACACACCTCTCCCCACACACTGTCCGTGGAAGAGACATATTGTGAGACAGGCTCAGGAGGGATGCGCACATTCGCATGGAAGGAAGACTGCCGTTGATGCTTAAGTAGACCCTCCTCCTCCTGGCTCATCTGTACCATCAGTAGGGCTGGGGAAGCCCTACTGAGGCTTGAATGGAGGGGTCCACCAGTGCTTCACTAGTGCATGAGGAGGACGGGATGTTCTGCAGGGGATCCGGGGCAGGTGGGTGGAGGCCTCTCAGGCAAGGGGGAAGCATGACCCCAGGGCAGGGGTCAAGGTGCTGGCTGATTTTGGCATCCATATGCAAGAAGAGTGAGGACCAGGGGGGTCGAGGGAAAGTGGCTGCACCTGCAGCTGGTGACCGGAGGCTTCTGGAAGCCTAGTGGGCAGGAGGAGAAGTAGCCGTCCAGATTCCAGCACAGTCTGGGATGGCCCACTTGTCCTCATGGGGATGAGGGGGCCACAGGATTGAGGGAGAGGTTCTGGTTCTGGAGCCCTGGGGCAGATGTTTTATCTGCCTGAATAGCCAAGGGAAAGGCGATACTATCTCTAAATCTCTGGTCTCACTTAACACTTTGGTATAAATATAAGCCACCCTGTGACCTCAGAGGCATTGGCAGTGATGCCTTATCCTTAACTGTAGAGTATAAGGCTTTGTCTCCAGTTAAGAGAATTTCAATCAGCAAGTGAAGAGGTAAGAGATAACAAAACTAATAAAAGCTAAGATTCATCAGTTCTTACTCTATTCCAGGCATTATGCTGAGTGATTTTACATGGAATCATCACGAAATTCCTTGGAGGAAGGAAATGCTCTTGGTATTGCTTTGTATGACCAGCAAAGGTGTCTTATTTACTGAAGTGGTTTATTTAGTGGTTGGATATGCTCACACAGCTAGTAAGATGTGGCAGTTCGACACCAGAGCCTACTCCCCTGACCTCTGTGTAATATTTTTCCCAATTTTGGGTGTGATTTTAGGTTGATCTAGAACTTCTGAGGCAAATGATTTATCCACAAACTCATTGGCCTGGCTAGGCTGATGACCCTCTGCTTGGGCACTGGCCATGGGGGACAGAAAAGAGGCTCCCAGGGCTGCCCCTTTCTCTAGGGGCCAGAACAAAATGGAGGGCAGAGGGAAGTGAGATGGGGGACTAGGTAGGCGGAGGAAGGCAGGAGGTTTACCCCCAGCTAGGTGGAGGGCCAGGAAGTCCTTGAAAGAACAGTGGTCTCCTTTTTCTTGCTGGAAGGTCAGCTCCATCTCAGGCAGAGGCCAATTAAAATCCAAATGCCTTTGGAATCTAAATGGCTTCTGGTGAGGGTGGGTATACAGTGTGGAACTTGTCTGCTTAGGTCAATGGAGACTAAAGGATCCTGTTGGCTGAGATCTAGACGAGGAGGGGGAGGGCCTGATGGATGCTGATTCTGACCCCTGGTCAGACAGGGCCACTGCTTGCACCCTTGGCCTCAGCAGTTTTGGCTCCTTCCTTCCTTCCTTCCTCTCTCTCTCTTTCCTTCCTTCCTTCCTTCCCTCTCTCTCTTTCTCTTTTTCTTTCTTTCTTTCTTTCTTTCTTTCTTTCTTTCTTTCTTTCTTTCTTTCTTTCTTTCTTTCTTTCTTTCTTTCTTCTTTCTGTCTGTCCTTCCTTCCTTCCTTCTTTCTTTTTTTTTTTTTTAAAGATTTTATTTATTTATTTGAGAGAGAGAGAGTGAGAGGGAGCATGAGAGGGGAGAGGGTCAGAGGGAGAAGCAGACTCCCCACTGAGCGGGGAGCCTGATGTGGGACTCGCTCCTGGGACTCCAGGATCACGACCTGAGCTGAAGGCAGTTGCTTAACCAACTGAGCCACCCAGGCACCCCTTCTTTCTTTCTGCCCTTGACACAAACCCAGGTCAGCCCATCAGAGTCCCTCACAGAGCTCCCTGATTTGGCCATCAAGTTTCCTCACTGGATACCCTTTCAGGTCCTGCTATACCTGCAAGGTCTCCCCCATCCTCACCTGTCCATAATCATGGATATAGCACTAAGATGACTCCAGATCAGTCCTTGGGGGCCCTGATGGCCTGGGTGCTGCTGTGATTGAGGGGGTTATAGCCCAGGGAAGTCAGGGGAGACATCCCAGAGAGCTGAGTGGAGGTACTGGAGGTGGTTCTCAGGCTGGGTAGGAGCAGCAAGCTCCAGAAGAGGAAGAACCCGTGGCAGGGAGAGGCAGAAGGGAAGGAGCAGGCCATCCTTAGCTATATCAGGAACTTCTGACCTCATACTGACCTTTGGGTACGTGAGCCTAGACCAGATATAGTTCTTGCCTCATGGGGGATAACATTTGGGTTGGGGAAAGGGGTCAAATGGCGAGGCCTCTGCTCTCTCTTGGGATCCCATGATTTCCAGTGGCTTCTGAGGGTCCCCTGCTTCCAATAAGGGGTCCAACCATGTTATAGGATGGAGCTCCTGGCTGGGATGGCCTTTGTGCTTTAGAATTGAGGAATTTCCTGCTTTTGCCTGAGCTTTCTTTTTAACATTCAGGTCTGGGAATGTGGGAGATAGTGGCTGAAGGGAGAGGGGGCATGGGGAGGGGTACCTCGCTAGACTTTGCTATATCAGGCCAGCAAGGCGGGGCAGAGGATCCTCCCACACAGGCTCTGTCCCCATCCCACACTGAGCCCTCTTCTCCATGACTCTTGCCCCACAGGACTTTTATTCTGAAAGGACCAACGCCCCTGGAGGTGGGGAGGTGTCCAGAGGCTGGAGCTGGCTCTGACCCTGAACAGGCCCTGCCCTCTGGGCTCTTTTCCGGCGTATTCTGGGACCCTTAGGGAGGGGCCATGCTGTTCTCACTTCTCCCTCTTATCCTCTGCCCCGCCTTGCTGGCCTTCAAGCAGAGGATCCCTACAGCCAGGCGTGTCAGTCTTCTCCCTACTGTTGCCTTCACACCCCCATGTCCCTCATCTTCCTAGCCCTTGGCCTTGTATTTTCCATCTGTTTCCCCTTTCAATCTTTTCTAGCCTTCTTGCTGCCTATCCTTCCCAAAGCAAACACGGAGGCTAGGTCACTATTCCGAAGCTTCATAACCTCCTCCAACACTAGACAAAGGTCTCACCCTGTCCCATCCCACTTCCCCAAAATGTAGCATGGAAATATAAGATAGCCAGGATTCACTCAGACATTGGTACATGTGGTCTGTTGAACTCTGTGTGGGTGAGGCCTTGCCTTGGGCCAGGTTCTGCTGAGCACATGCGGCTTTCTTGAGAATAAGGACAGGAAACAGACAAAAGACTCTACCAGTAGTTCCTGTTTAAATTCTTGAACCCCAGTCAAATTTCCAAAAGTTCTACCAGGACAAAATTCTCACTTGTCCCCAAATACTCAAAGCTTAGTTCTTTCTTAGATGGAAAATAAGGGACCAAATGAACTAAAGAGAGTTGAGATCCATTGTTCTCAAGGGGTCTTTCCCCTTTGTCCAGTTCTTTCATCCAGGAGGCCAGACCAGGAATTGGATCTGAGGCCACTACTGAGCAATGGAGTGTGAGGAAAAAGGACTTTGGCCCGGGGGCTGCAAGTTATAGATTAACATGGGGAGGGGTGAGGAGAGAACTGGAGGCAGAGTAAGCGGCCTGAGAAAGGGACTGCTGACCTGGGACAATCTGGGCTTGAAGGGTTATGAGCAAGAGGAGTCTGGGGACCAGTGCAGTCTGGAGGGGCCCTCAGCTCTCCTCTGGCTACTTGACCTTCCTGAAGACCTGCTCGCACACTGCATCCCTTGCAGTCAGTTCCTGGGGACAGAGTAGGAATAATGAGGAGAGAGAAAGAAGGTTCTTACCAGCCAGAGTTCCTTTCTCTAGGTCCCTGAGCTCTGTTTAATCCTTCACGATACAACAGCTAGAGCATCTGATGTATGGGGAATTGTATCATTGTCCCACACCTTCAACTTTTCACCCCCGAGGAAGGAAGGGAGCTGGGTCACGGAATGTGAAATGGCTAGTCTCCATCTTTGGTCAGGATTTATGGACATTCATCTGACTTGTAACCAAGGCCCACCTGGCCCCTGTATTTCTTCCTCTCTCTACTCTTCCCAGGGCTTTTGTTTTCTTTTCTTGGTTGCCCTCCTTGGAGGGGGGCAGGGAGTAGAGTAGGGGACTGATCTGATTTGGGCAAGGGGATGAGTCCTAGCTGGAGGCCCCTCTCCCAGTCCTCACCCAGCTTACCAGATACAACTTCTCTCCCTCCAGCCAGTGTCTCCAGCCTCGGTTGGGGACCTCCCCTTTCTGCACACATACCAGCTGCTCCTCTTCCCAGGTTACAGTGGTCTGTAGGGAAAGCAGGAACAAGGGAAGATTTGGGGGCAGAACACCCCAAATGCATCCAACTCACTCTGGCTGGGCTGCCCCCCCCTTCACACCACAGCTGATACGGTCTTGCTCCAGCCCCTTCATTCTGAATAAGATGACTGCTCTGAGTCAGCAGGACTCCCCTCCCCAACTCCCAAAGGCCACTGAGGGGGGCCCATAGTTCGTCTACAGTGACTGCTAGGGCAGAGCAGGGATGGAGCAGGATAACCAGGGGCAAAATTGGGGGTGGGTGGGTGATGAAGAACAAAGACTTTGTCCTTTGGATACTTCCAGCTGGACTGGAGGGTTTTTTGGGAAAGAAGAGGATTGGTTGGAAGTCCCATCAGGGAATCTCTTTCTCAGTTTCAAGGACAGCTGAAGTGTCCCTGAGAGTGAAGGATCACCCTCCCATCTCTGAATCAGAGTGGGGTGGGCCTGGGCATTCCAACCAGCATTTATTAAACCCTCCCATAGGATAGGCCTGCTAACCAAGGAGCTCAGACTCTTGGTCAGACAGAGCAGAAAACAGGTGCCTGTGATGCCAGGCAAGTGTTGGGCATGGGAATGGGGAGGCAAGAGCTGAGTCTTCAAGGAAGTGAGGAGTTAGTTAGATTGGAGACACTGGGCAATTTCTAGCAAGGAAAGGAACAGCATAGACGTAAGAAAGAAGGTCACATGGTTGTAAGGGGCTCTAAACTAGAGTGTTTGTGGGAAAGACCCTTGTATGCCACAGACCTCATCTGGAATGTAAGGGATTGTCACTGAGAGGGTTTCATTCATGATCACTTTTACATTTTAGGTAAATCCTTGTGGCTACAGTATGCAGAGTGGGTAAAAGAAGGATTAAGACTGGGAGGCCAGATTCAGGCACCAGGCGAGAAATGAGGGCTTGAATGAAGGTGGCACTAGAAAAAGGCTAGGAAGAATCAACAGTGGAAATATAATGGCCCATAAACACAAGCCACATTAGAAAATGCAAGATTCCCAGTAGCTGTGTTAGAAAGGGAAAAAGAAACAAGTGAAATTAATTTTAATGATATATTTTATTTAACCTAGAATATCCAAAATATCATTTCAGCATGTGATTAAAATAAAAATTAGTGAGATGTTTTACATTTTTTTGGTATTGTCTTAAAAACCCACTATGTATTTTACACTTTTTTTTTTTTAAAGATTTTATTTATTTGACAGAGAGAGACACAGTGAGAGAAGGAACACAAGCAGCAGCAGAGGGAGAGGGAGAAGAAGGCTACCCGCTGAGCAGGGAGCCTGACGCGGGGCTCGATCCCAGGACCCTGGGATCATGACCTGAGCCGAAGGCAGACGCTTAACGACTGAGCCACCCAGGCGCCCCTGTACTTTACACTTATAACACACCTCAGTTTGGATTAGTTGCATTTCAAGCATTCAAAGGCCAAATATGGCTAGTAGCAACCATACTGGACAGGAAGAAAAGTTATAAAGACTTCTTGACCAACTAGATGTGGTGTGTGTGTGTGTGTGTGTGTGTGTGTGTGTTGGGGTGCAGGGGTAAGGGGACAGAAGATACTGCTCTGACTCCCAGGTCTCTGGTCTAGCTGGTTATTGCCATTAATGAAGACAGTAAATATAAAAGCAGGAATAGTTTGGGTAGGAAGATAATGAATTTGGCTTCGAGCTTGAGGCATGCAGATGGAAACGTTGTGTTGGCAGATGAAAACTCCACTGTGGAGCTCAGGAAGCAGCTCTGGCTGGAGAATCCATGTCAAGGACAGTTTATAGATGGAAGCAGAAAGCATGGGTATAGATGATTTAGCCCATGTTTTCCTGAACAGACAAAAGAGAGGAAGTCAAGAACAAAATACTGGGGGAAACCCCAGTTAAAGGGATTAATAGGAGAGCTAGGGTCTGCAAAGGAGACCAAAAAGAGGGCATTAAGAAGCAGAAATAGAGGAGAGTGGACTCATAGAGGCTAAGGGAAAAGAGACTCTGCAGTGACCAACAGGGTCACAGGCTAGAGGGTGAGCAAATTATTTCTTCTTTGGACTGAGGGTGACCTGCCCTTTTTGTCCTTTTGGCTGGCAATAAGAGGGGGCAGGAGAGAGCAAGTTGGGGGACTGTTATCTTGGGGACTCTGCAGCCTGCTGTAGTGATCACTTTTCTCTGGCTCTGGCTGGGAAAGGTCACTTCGTTTTGCCCCAGATTGTTAAGAGGCACCTACCTGCTCACCCACGTGCCCTCCCCGAAGCCCGAGGAAAAGTACCTGGCATTTTCGTCCATCCACGATCCTTAGATCCTCCTCAAACTCAACTCCCACCTCGAATTCCAGAATGTAGTTGTGGAACGTGCTGAGGGTCTTCACTATCATGTGGTTGCCCTGATGATCAATCTCCTTGTCTGGCTTGAGCAGCAGTGCTATCTTCCGCAGAGGCATGCTGATGTCTGGGGGTGGGGGGCTGTCTCTTAGCGGGGCTCCTACAAGCCAGCCAGGGGCTCCCCCACCTGCAGCAGCACCACGGGGCTGTGGGCTGCCCCTTAGCTGGGTCTGAGACTGTAGACCGACTCTTCCTACCAATGCCCTGGCTAGAAATGGATCCCAAGTCAGGTGCCACCACCTGAACCTTTCCACAGCATCCAACCCCAGCAGTCCCTTTTCTCAGTGGGATAGAGACAGGGAGGGAAAGGGGAAAGGGGGAATGAAAGGGGTCTGGGAGGGTGAGGCCATTACTTAGGGCTTGCAGGTAGTTCTCCATGTTCTTCTGTGAGACAAAGCGGTAGTAGCCGGTGAGGTTGGGAGGCATTGTCTGGGCTGGCCGAGATGCAGATGGAGATTTCAGGAGAATATAGCTGGCAGGGTGTGGAGGGAGTGGGTGTTGTCTGGCAGGTGAGGCTGAGAGACTCCTGGCCAGCCTAGACACACACACACACACACACACACACACACACACACAGAGAGAGAGACTGTGTAAAGGTCTATGCTTACCAGCATTTTTATAGGGCTGGGCCCTGTTGCAATAAGAGTTCCTACCAGACTTCCTCCCTCCTCCCATAATGAGTATGGGGCTGGTGCCTGCGGCCTGAGGGACGGGTAGGAACTTGGCAGCTTGATGCCTGACCTCGGCTTTTCCTGAGGAAGGAACCTGGAGCAGGATCTGGGGCTGTCAGTCATCCAAGACTTGAGCCTTTTCGAAGGTCAGTTTTGGCTTCCAGCCCATTTTCAACAGGTTTGGGAAATGTCCCAGAGCTCTGAGGGGGGCAGTCTCCCCTGGGAGAGGTCTGGTTTTGCTGTGTGGAGTGGGGACTTCCAGGCTCATCCAGGGATGAGTTCTAACAATATCCTGAGATCCTAGGACTGAGTCAGGATCCTGAAAGGCATGAGGAAGAAGAGGTGGAGAAAGAGGGGGGACAGTCTGCTGGCCAGGAGCCACAGTGAAGGAGAGGCTTTAGTGCTGCCTCCCACAGCTCCCTCAGACAGCTCCGCTGAGCTGGGGCCCTGACTCTGGCATTCCAAACTCTTTGTCCTATAGGGCCATCAGGAAGGAGGCAGAGAAACTGCTCTTCCCAAGCACGGAAGGGGTTGTCAGCTTGATGAGGTGTTGAGTTCAAAGTCTGGGGCAGAAAGTGAGGGAGGAGTTTGGTTGGCTATTCTGGAAAATTTTGGCTTGGGACCCAGGGGTTTCCCTCTCCCTCTGGAGTCACTGATGGTACCATCACCTCCAGTTCCCAGCCTTTGGACAGCACATGCTTACCAGATGTATTACCATGGTGGGGGCTGCCACCTTCACTCACACCCCCTTCTGTGTCTCTCCCTCAAACCTACCAACTTCCTTGGCTTCAGAATCAGCTGAGTTGGTTCATCATGGTTTAAGATGGGAAATTCGGGGAGAGGGAGACAGGGAGCCTAGGCAGTGGAAAAAATCCCACCTAGGAGTGAATTGTCTGGACAGGTGTGGGTGTGTGTGTGTGTGGAATCTCTCACTCTTCCTCCAGTCCCGGAACCCTTTCCACCTCCCTGCTGACCATCCCATGGTTTCCTCAGACACCTGGGGCTGGGAATGGAAATGCTAGGATCTTTTGGGTTCAGGCTGTGGGTTTTGCTTCAAGGCTCCCAGGAGGCACGCAGCAGGGACCTGCTGATGGGCTGGGCTGTGAAAAGAGGTTAATGCAGAGTTGGTTGTGTGTGTGGGGGGGGAGGGTGACGTGATACTGCCCCTCCTCGCCTCCCTCAGGTCTCCGTTGACGTCTCCCTTTCCCACCCCCGGGCTTCTAGCTTCTCCATTCTCCCAACGTCCCTCTTATTTCCCACCCCCTCTACGGTTTTCCAGCTTCCGCCCCAGCCCCCGCAGTTCCCTTGCTCCCCCAAATTGCAGTCTAGGGAAAAAGCCCTAACACAGTCTCCCGCCCCTGCTCCCCAGTCCCATTGGCTCCCTCCCCCCCTGCAGCACCTGGCCCCCCCAGCCACCCGATTGGCCAGCGGCCCCATCAGTCCTCGCCTGGCCGTGCTGACGTCATCCTGCAGTAGCGGGGATGGGGTGGGAATGAGGGAGAGAGTGAGGACGCCCGGCTCGAGAGCGAACGAGAAGCCACTGCAAGTCCCCCACCTCAGCCACCCAGGTTGGGGTCTGACTAGGTCTGCTCTATGGACTAGTGTGGGCGGCAGGCTCTTTTCTCTCCCTGCCCTGCGGCCCACTATCTTCCCTCCCCTCCTTGGAGAGACCCTGCATCCCTCCCCCAAGGTGGAATCAGCCGGCTGGAGGCTCCTGGGGGAGAGCAATCGCCCGGCCCTGCCGTGCCCTGCCCACACCACACCATGACCCTTCTGCTGTTGCCCCTCTTGCTGGCCTCCCTGCTCCCCTCCAGCTCCTGTAACAAAGGTGAGTGAGGTGGGGGGAGGGGGGCACTGAAAGAGGGGTATCCGGCAGAGCCATGTGGGGGTAGGGGTGAGCAGGGGCTGTTGAAGCTCTCTGGCAAATGACAGGTGTGGGTTCTTTCCATCCGTTTTCTGAGAGCTGCCCCCTTCTCTCCCTCACATTCCCTTCCCCACATCATCCTCTCTGGGCTGTTTCTACCCAGTGCTTCTCTGGCTCCCATATGGTCCTCATTTCCATCCTGGGGTCTGTGTCTCCCCCTCCTCCAGTTTTGCCTGCTGGAGAAATCTCAGGTCTCAGAAGGACTTGCCCCTGAAGGGTGACAGACATCTCTGGATGGTTCTCTGTGTTCACTGGGGTGTGCCCGCACTCAGGGTGTGTGGCAGATCCATCTGGTTCATCTCCATCCCATCCTGGGGAGAAACAGTTCCTTGCAGCTCAGCAATTCGGAGCACGTATGTTTTGGCGTGTTCCTCTGCATCCACATCCTGCATACAGCTGGGCTGAGGGTTACCAGAGCTGCCCTCTCTGGCAGACAGCAGAGAAATTCAGCTGGGTGAGGCCAGCACAGGGACCAGGGTGGAGGGGGCAGGGAGAGAGGGGTTGGGGGAAGAGGGCTCAGGTAGGTGGAGAAAGGCAGGTAAGGGGAGAAGTGGGTGTGTGTGTGGGGGTTGCTAAATGAGTGGTGAGAGGGAAAGCTGAGAAGGACAAGGGAGATGAGGCGTGGGAGGGGGATGAGAAGGAGGGTAAAAAGGGTAAAGGTGGAGGTGGGGAAAAAAAGAAAGAAGATTGAAAGGGGAATCAAGAAGAACAGGTGAGGAGAGGGGGAAGGGAAAGTCAAGGAAGGAAGGGCAGGGAGCCAGGAGTGAGTGAAGGAAGTGAACACATGGAGAGTCTGTGGCCAAGAGGAGAGGAACAGAGAGACCTGGGGGCAAGCTGTGGAGAAGGTGCCCAACATTGGCCTTGCTGCTCTGCAGCCCCTTCATCTTCAGGCTGTGATTCCTCACCTCAGTCTCCGACCTCAGCCCAGCTTCTTAGCCTCCTGCCACTTCCTGTGCTTGCTTTCTGAGCACCATCTTGTGGCTTTCTCCTCTGCCATTAGAGAAGGGGGTTTTGGTGGTCATCTGCAAGAAAGGAGCAGGCATTCGGGTACCAGAAGGCTTTTAGTGGTGTGGTTGGAGGAAAGATAGGAAATCAGGATTTTTTATTCACCGTCATATACGGGGCATGTTTCCTTTTGGTGACTCAGTTTCCCTTTGATGATATGTCTTCCTCCACCCATGTTCCACTGACAGGCCATCATGAATGTGCTTTGGGAGCTTGGTGGTTGGCATGGTGGGATTAGATAGAGCAAGCAGTGGCAGTTGGGGTGGGGGGTGGTTTAGAGGGGAAGGGAAAACACTGTGCCTTCCCCGTAGCCCCTCCCTAGGCTAATGGGAGGTCGGTCCTGGGGAGGAGACACAATTGAGTGAGCTGAGTGTGGCAGGAGATGGGGAAATCTAGAGGCTGAGTGAGTCTCGCATCCCTCCTGGTTGGCTGGTGGTTGAAGGGAAGAGGGGTGGGGTAGGCAGGAAGTAGGACTAAGTCATGAGTCTGTATAAAAAGTGGGGTTCAGGGAGTGTGGGGTTTGGTGGTCTTATGGGGGACACAGAGATGTGCTGGCTATGAGTGTGCTCTCTTGCGTGTAGGGATGAGAAGCAGGGAGGGGATTTGTCCTGTTTCTAGGCCAGTTCAATAATCCCTTAGGATGTCAGCTGTGCTGGGTCCAGTCATTTGGCATTGATTCCTCTACTCCATCCCTGCCCCTCTCTGTCCCCCTCCTTCTGTCCTATATTTTCCCTTCTCTTAGGATGAATGGACTTAGGTTGGGGTTTGGCTGGGAGAAGTGCAGAGTGGAGGATCAGGACTGAAATGGGGTGATAGTGGCGGTGGAGAGGGTAAACACTCAGGATCTCAGGAAACATCTAGATCTTCTTTTTCTAATCTCAACTCTGCCCTTAATCTATGCCTTCCCTTTCCCAGGGCCTGCTGATGGCCCACCACTGCTCCCTGAATCTCCAGTCTCCACTCTCTAGCACTTGAAATCCCTAAAGAAAATTCTTCACCTCTGACCACGTTTCCCAGGGGAGAGAGTGGTCCCCCTCCTCCCCCAGGGTAGGCTGTTGCCACGGAAACTACCAATCCTGCCGTAGGAGAAGGCTGTGACCTCTCGCAGACCCTCTGACTCTTTTAATGCTGACTCTTTTAATGCTGATTTCTTGTCCTCAGCCCTTCCTCCTGCAGGTGTTTCTGCAGCGGGTGGAAAGGGTGATAATGCTGGAGTGTGTGTCTGGGTTGTGTGGGAGTGGAGAGCCAGCTCACAGGTGCTTCCTCTCCTCTCCCTGGGTGGGGGTCAGCCAACAAGCACAAGCCATGGATCGAGGCAGAATACCAAGGCATCGTCATGGAGAATGACAACACGGTCCTGCTGAACCCACCACTCTTTGCCTTGGACAAGGATGCCCCCTTGCGCTATGCAGGTGATTGGGGTTGGGGGATGGCAAGGTGGGTAGGACAGAGAAAAGTGGTTGGGAAGGCAGAGGGCAAGGGAGGAGAGGGGAGGAAGTCCCCGGAGGGAGAGCAGTGGAAGTGGGGAAGAGGTCTTGGCAAAGTGGTAGAAGTAGGCTTAAGGATGGTGGCTGAGTAAAGGGAGCCAGAGAGAAGGACGTGGGCAGGCAGGGGTTAACCACATCAAGATTTTGTCAGATCTCAGACCCAGTAGCTCTGAGAGGTTGCAGCTCCAGGAAGCTGGTGTTGGAGCTGTACGTCTGATAATTAACAAATTAACATTTTCACATATGCAAGAGAAGGGCTGGGGTTTGGAAGGAGAGGTGAAGCCGAACCTGAGGCAGGGAGGTTGAGGCTGGGAAGAAGATGCTGAAAGTGGCAAAAGAGAAGGAGCCTCATCCCTCCCTCCCCCCTGGACCAGGTGAGATCTGTGGCTTCCGGCTCCATGGGTCTGGGGTGCCCTTTGAGGCTGTGATTCTGGACAAAGCAACTGGAGAAGGGCTGATCCGGGCCAAGGAGCCAGTAGACTGTGAGGCCCAGAAGGAGCACACCTTCACCATCCAGGCCTACGACTGCGGCGAGGGCCCCGATGGGGCCAACACCAAGAAGTCCCACAAGTGAGGAAGCCCTTGTCTCCTGCTCCCTGCTGCTAGGTCCTCCTCCCTCTTCCTAAGTCCCTCACTGTCCTCTGTCCTTGCTGTCATTGTTACCTACCCCCTCACCTCTCTATTCATTGGGGTCAGGGACAGGGGCCGTGTCCTCCAGGAGCCTTCACTCAATGTGATAGAAACATGTAGTGGAACTTATGGGATCCAATCCTGGTTCTGCATCTTATGACCTTGGGTGACTTCCTTAGCCTTTCTTGGAACATGATGATCCCTATTTCTCTAGGTTGCTGTGAAGGGTAAAGGAGATGGTTTATGTAAAAAGCGTGCACCACAGTACCTGATACATGGGAAAGGCTCAGTACATGGGAGTTATGATGATGAGGAGCATAATGAGAAGGACGATGAGCACCTCAGCACACATCCGGATTCCTTCCACCTGCCCCACCAGTCTGCAGTATGCACATACTCACACACATGGTATACTCATGCCCAGCGCTAGGTGAGGGTGGGCAGGAGAGGGCTCCAGCATGAATGAAGCCGGGGCCTGAGAATCTTATGACTGTGTCCAGCTAACTTCTCATCTGAGAATGGGAGAAAGATTGGCAGTCAGGGTTCCTGGGCCGCTAAGAGGCTGTGGTGATACACCGCTCCTTGTGATTCAGTTTCCCATTTGGAGATAGGGCCCTGCTTCTGGGACCTGGGTGCCTAGATCTTGGTGAGGGGCAGGGCTCAGTACGAAGGGCAGAGCCCCAGGGCTGCTTGCCTCATGGGGCCTGCGTATGGGGGGGCACACCTGACATGCACATTGCACACGGATGCACAAAAGGCAGCACTCCTCTTGCGCTCATATCAGATGACTTATGGCTTTTATATAAATACCACTTCCCTTCTCCTGGTTGGTCTTAAAGATTTTATTTTTATTTTTATTTTTATTTTTTTTAAGGACTTATTTATTTGAGAGAGAGAGCGGGAGAGCGCGCATGAGCTCGCGGCTGGGAGGGGCAGAGGCAGAGGGAGAGAGAAACTCAAGCAGACTCTGTGCTGAGTGGGGAGCCCAATGAGGGGCTCGATCTCAGGCCCCTGAGATCAGGACCTGAGCCAAAACCAAGAGTCGGCCACTCAACTGACTGCGCCATTCAGGCGCCCCATAAGGATTTTTATTTTTTGGTAATTTCTACACCCAATGGGGGCTTGAACTCACAACCTTGAGACCAAGAGTTGGGTACTCCACTGACTGAGCCAACCAGGCACCCCATCTCTTGGTTGGTTTTAATTTGGCTTTTATTCTGTGTCTTCCTTGATTATCCCATTGGATTTGATTATTGTGGAAGAACAACCGGCTGGATATAAAATTCTGTTTTACCCCATGTCTTGGCACCCAACCTATAGCATTTTGTACAGGAGTCCTCCAAGTCAGCTGCTGGTGTCCCCTGGGGTTGTTCCTTACCCCTTCTATCAGTCACCCCTTCCCTTGTGGGGCCTGGTGTCCTGGGGGCGGGGATGAGCATGTCCAGGGCCTTAGGCTTAGGACACACGGGCTCCTGTCTGCTCTGACTCCCTGTCTGCGTTCCTACTTGTGCCTCTCTTTGTGTTTTGAGGCTGGCTGACTCTTGCTTGTCCCCTCTCCTGCTCTGGTACATGCAGGGCGACTGTGCATGTGCGGGTCAACGATGTAAATGAGTTTGCCCCCGTGTTTGTGGAGCGGCTGTACCGTGCTGCGGTAACTGAGGGGAAGCTGTATGACCGCATCCTGAGGGTGGAAGCCATCGATGGTGACTGCTCCCCCCAGTACAGCCAGATCTGCTACTATGAGATCCTCACACCCAACACCCCCTTCCTCATCGACAATGACGGTGTGTCCATCCCCCGCCCGCCCCAGCTGCCCAGCCCTGTACACCCACATCCATCAGAACACCCCGGGGCTGAGCTCTCCACTTGTGCCCCTCAGATCCTCATTCCATAACCTCCTTCCCAATGTAGAGCCTTTTCCCCCAGATACCTCCTTCCCAGCTTCCTGCTGCCTAATTCACCTGTTGCCCAATAGACTCATGAGTCTTCACCTTGCCCCCTAGGCTTTCTCTAGTGCTCCTTACCCTCTTTGTCTCCCCCCACACCCATCCCAGGAAACATTGAGAACACGGAGAAGCTGCAGTACAGTGGTGAGAGGCTCTACAAGTTCACGGTGACGGCTTATGACTGTGGGAAGAAACGGGCAGCAGATGATGCCGAGGTGGAGATCCAGGTGAAGCCTACCTGTAAACCCAGCTGGCAAGGTGAGGAGCTCCACTCTGTGACTCATCTTGTGAATCATCTTTCCCCTTGGTCTCCCTTCTTGTCCCTTCTGACTATTGTACAGGGGAGAGATATTTGGGGGCAGGCTTGCAGCTGTCTACCCTGGCTGTCTACCCAAGAATGTCAGGGGACATGACAAGAGCAGAATGGTTAAGAGGGGCTGCCTTCCTCTCTTCTCTCTCCACTACCCTCTCCCTTTCCCCTATGCAGGCTGGAACAAAAGGATTGAATATGCACCAGGTGCAGGGAGCTTGGCTTTGTTCCCTGGTATCCGCCTGGAGACCTGTGATGAACCTCTCTGGAATATTCAGGCCACCATAGAGCTACAGACCAGCCATGTGGCCAAGGGCTGTGACCGTGACAACTACTCAGAGCGGGCCCTGCGGAAACTCTGTGGTGGGTGTGCCCTCCCCTTTCCAGACCGCTCCCTGACCTTCCTCTGCCTCTTTCCTAAGGCTCTGCCTTACACCTTCCCTTGCCCACCCACAGGGGTATATATCTACAGAGGTTATAGCATGTGGTTAACTCTGTGGCCCCCAAAGCAAATCAATATGTCGTTTGCAAAGACCCATGATCCTAGCACAAGACCATCACCAGGTACGTTGTGGAACAATGGTAGGGAGAGATGAAGAGCTGGAGCATGAGTTAATTGGAGAGCCATTCCTAGAAGAGAGGTCCACCCTCTGGTGTCTTTGAAAGGCCAGAAGAGGCCATGAGACTAGCTGTGGGAAATCTCTCTCCTTCAGTCACTCTTGCCCTGGCTGCTTCCTGTTTCCCCATCTGCTGCTTCTCAGCTCTGACACTTGTGCCTTCTGGGGCTTCTGTAGGTGCTGCCACTGGGGAGGTAGATCTGTTGCCCATGCCCGGCCCCAATGCCAACTGGACAGCGGGACTCTCGGTGCACTACAGCCAGGACAGCAGCCTTATCTACTGGTTCAATGGCACCCAAGCTGTGCAGGTGCCCCTGGGTGGCACAGCTGGGCTGGGCTCTGGACCCCAGGACAGCCTCAGTGACCATTTTACTCTGTCCTTTTGGATGAAGCATGGTGTCACTCCCAACAGGGGCAAGAAGGAAGAGGAAACCATCGTGTGTAACACTGTCCAGAATGGTGAGCCTTCCCCAGGGCACTGGCCTGAGAGTGAGGAAACTGGCCTCTTATCCTGCCTCTGTCACTGCCCAGTTTCTGGCTGTGGACAGGTCACTTCCTCTCTCTTCATTTGTAAGATGGCAGTGCTAGGTTTGATGCTTCCTGAAATTGTGTGACTTACTGCCTGCATAACAGGTTGAGACCCTACTGCTCTCAGAGTGCAATGGGACCACTCGCTGCCCTTCTCACCTGCAATCACCCAATGCCCCTGCATCCCACCATGTGGTAGGCTGCCCCCCAGTCTACTCCCATTAAGCCTGTCCACTGGAATGGAAAAGCCTGGATAGTGGTGTACCCCATTCTTTCTCTCCCACCACCCTCCTATCCTCCTCTTTGAAGGGCTAGTTGGCTCCATTTCCAAGCCCCCCCTTCCCTGGACCGCAGTGGCACAGTCCCTCTTGGCTCCGTCTTGTCCAGACCTTTCATTTCTGCCACTTCTCCAAGCTCACTTTTCTGGACCTGAAAAGAGTTGTCACCCATGGAGTTTTCATCAACCAAAGGACCAGTAGAGATCTGGGTGGGAGCAGGCTGGCCAGTGTTGCACCTTGGCCAATCAGAATGCTCGAGAAACCCTAGTGATCACTTGGACTGGACTCTGTGTGTGTCAGAGGGAAAGAAAGGGAGGAGACTCTAGGGAATACGGGGTGGGGGGAGAGCACCTGAGAGAGTAATGAGAATCCCATGTCCTCTCTCTCTGGTGCTTTGAACCTGTTCTTGCCTCAGGCCCTGTGTTTGACCCCTGTCTCCATCCTCTCCCCCTCAGAGGACGGCTTCTCTCACTACTCACTGACCGTCCATGGCTGTAGAATTGCCTTTCTCTACTGGCCTCTGCTGGAGAGTGCCCGCCCAGTCAAGTTCCTCTGGAAGCTGGAGCAGGTGAGGCCAGTGCCAGGCTCCTGGGAGAGCTGGGTGGGTATAACTTACTTCCAGGAAAGGAGGGTCCTGGGGCAGGGGTTGGCATTTTCTGGGTTGCTCTGTGCCCCCTTCATGCTCCACTTTCAGTTCCTGACCATTCCGCTCCCAGGTTCTCTTGTTCTCCTTTTCCAAGGCTTGTCTCCTGCAGAAAGCACTCTGGGATTAAAAGGAAATTGGGAACACATTACTACTAACATCATACCCAACCAAACATCTTTTCTCCCTTGTTTTATTTCATCCCTTTATTACCTAGAACTTTAACAGTACATATCTCTGACTCCCAAGCAGTTAGCATGTTGTAAGCCAGAAAGTAAGTAATTCTGAGGTATGCAGATTGGGTTTGAGTCTGGCCAGGGCAACTCACTAGCCATGAAATCTTCCTTGGTATGTCTAAATCTCAGTTTCTTGGCCTATTAAATGAGAATAATAGGAATTGTATATCCCAGGGGTGTTGCAGGATTAAATGATGTGATAGACCTTATAAGTCAGAAGAAGTGTTAATTCTCAGTACTAGTCTCTGATTATGAAGGATAGACAAAAAAATTGTAAAATCCTTTCTTGAGCTGACAGTTGCAGCCTGTGCTTTATTCATTCTCTAAGCTGACCACGAGGACCAGTGGGGACTAATTTGAGTTCCCATCTCCTTTTATTTTTCTTGTAACCCCAGTGGAGTGTCGAGTAAGCAAATAGCTGAAAAAAGGCAGGAAGTGGAAGAAAGAGAAAAGGAAAGGAAGGGTCTAGAAAATCCACAAATTGGATAATTGAGGGCTATCTACAAAAGCTTTTGCTTTCTGTGGCACTCTTTAAAAGAGACAGTCTGCCACTTGCTGCTGCTTGATCTTCCCCCCTTGTTGCGAATATTAGTAACATGACTCTGCTTTTCTTTTCCCTTATTTATTCAACAAATATTTGTTAAATACCAGGCAAGGCTCTGCCATTCTGCTTGGTTCTGAGGATACAGTGGAGTATAAGATGGAACAAAATCTTTGCCTTCTTTGAGCTTACATTTTAGTCGGAGAGGTAGATTTTTAAAAACTAAGAAGTCATATACAAATGGTAGATTGTAATAAATTCTCTGAAAGAACAAGCAGGGGACTGAAGTAGAGAATGGGGGAAGGCAAAGAGAGAGGAATTCACCTTAGATCAGATGTTCAGGGAAGGCCTAATTGAGGTGAAATTTAAGTTTTGTTCTAAAGGATGAGAAATGGGTGAGAAGAAAGTGTTTAGGCAGAGGGAAGAACTGATGCAAAGGCCCTGAGGCAAGAAGCGCTCAGCATGTTCCAAGCATGGGAAGAAGGCCAGTGGGGTTAGAATATAGTGAACAAGGGGGAAAGACTGGACATGAGGTTGGAGAAATGGGCAGTGATCAGGTTGTACAGTGGACTTTGTCAGCTGGGGTTTGTTTAGATATTGTCCTATGAGAGGCAGGAAGCCTTTTGAAGGGTTCAAATCAGGGAGCTGATCTGATCAGATTTACATTTTAAGACGATACCCTTGGCAACTATGGGAGGAATGTATTGAAGGGACATAAAAGTGGAAGGACCCAGATAAGGCTGTTGCCACAGTAAAGGTTGAGGTCTTGACTGATGCATGGCAATGTAGAGAACTGCACAGAAACCCACAGCTTTTAGCTCTGTTTGGACCTAGGATCAACAGCACTGCTGATGGATTGGATGTGGAAGGCGAGGGAAAGAGAAGGATCAAAGGTATCCTGTAGGTCATCCATTTGAGCAGCTGGATGGACAGTGGAGCATTTATGCTGCCCCAGGGAGAAGTGAGGGGATTGGGAAGGGGTATGGACTTCCATCTTACACATATTAAATTTGAGAGACCTGTGAGACATCCAGGTGGAAAGCCCAGCATTCAAAGGAGAGCTCTGCACTGGAGATGTAGATTCTGGAGTTACCGGCATAAATATCTGAACCCACGGGAACAGATGAAGTAACTCCTAAGAAGAGCATGTAGAGAGAAAAGGGAAAAGGGTCTAGGTTGAATCTTGAGAGGCATTCCAGCACTTAGAAGCTGATAAGGCAGAGAACTCTCTACCCCCTGATTCCTGTGACTATCCCCCACCTCCATCTTGACTGACCCTAGGAGAAACCTCCAAGGGGAGCCTCTTTGTTTTACTGTTTGGTTACAAACTTCTCTAGACCTTCCAGTGCATACATACATACATACATATACATTTTTGGAGAAAAATTTATTCATAAAATAGTGTGGTCCTCCTCTTAGGAATGTTTATAGTTTTAGAGATTTGCCTGAAAAATGGAATTTTAGGTACTTACTTGGTGCCTGATAGATTTTGGGCAGGGATGTTATTTCTTGAGCTGGGTAGGCAGCAATTCACTAGTAAGCCCTGCTGATAGAGCTGGGAATATGAGGGACTGTACCCTGTCTCCCAGGAGAAGGGGCAGTACCTTGTGTTAGTTCCCTGAAGATAAAGTAACTGAGGGTTCTTGCCCTTATGCTGCCCCCCCCCCAGGTCTGTGATGATGAGTGGCACCACTATGCTTTGAACCTGGAGTTCCCCACAGTCACACTTTATGCCGATGGCATCTCGTTTGACCCTGCCCTCATCCATGACAATGGTCTCATCCACCCACCCCGAAGGGAACCTGCTCTCATGATTGGGGCCTGCTGGACTGGTAAGTCCCCTGAGCTCAGTGAAGACACTGAAGGTTGGAACCTCTAGTGGCTTAGGATTATTGGTGAAGGAGAAAGGGCAGCTTGACTTCATGCATCACCCTGCAGTTGGGCGGGATGACTCAGAGAGATCTCCAGTGGAGGAGACCACAAAACCCCCAGAACCCCCTCCCCCCATTTGCAACCTATTCAACCAGTCATCACCTCAGGCAGCACCGGAATCTCTCTTTGTATAACTCTGGCCAGTGCCCACATTGTTCCATCAAAGGGATGATTTCCACAGTACATTCCCTTGCTGGAAGTCAGTAATATTTCAGAGAGTCATCAATTTTCCTTAAGCTACTTCTTTCATTTTTTTCCTTCTGGGAGCATGTGTGCACGTGTGTTCCCGTGTGTGTGTGTGTGTGTGTGTGTGTGTGTGTGTGTGTGTCTTACCCATTGAGGACTATCTACAAAAGCTTTTGTTTTCTGTTGCACTCTTTAAAAGAGACAGTCTGCCATTTGCTGCTGCTTGATCTTTCCCCGCTTGTTGCGAATATTAGTAACATGACTCTGCTTTTCTTTTCCCTTATTTATTCAACAAATATTTGTTAAATACCAGGCAAGGCTCTGCCATTCTGCTTAGTTCTGAGGATACAATGGAGTATAAGATGGAACAAAATCTTTGCCTTCTTTGAGCTTACATTTTAGTCGGAGAGGTAGATTTTTAAAAACTAAGCAGTCATATACAAATGGTAGATTGTAATAAATTCTCTGAAAGAACAAGCAGGGGACTGAAGTAGAGAATGGGGGAAGGCAAAGAGTGTTTGTGTTTTCTCAGCAACATAGTTGGGGGTTGGTCTCCAGCAGAGGCCAGAGAGATTGAGATGTGACATCGGTGGACAGGTTGCCAGTCCTACACAGGTTGGGACAGAGCAGGGAAGACCTCTTCTTCCTTGCTGCCAATCTGTCCCCACAACCCTAAACTCATTGCCACTTTTTTTTTTTCCTCCAGAGGAAAAGAACAAAGAGAAGGAAAAGGGAGGAGACAACAGTACAGACACCACACAAGGTACTCTGTGCATAAGAACTGGAGACCAGAGAGCTCTCACCTTAACTTTCTGTGCTGTGCTCCTGATTCCATCCCAACCCCAAATCCCAGCCAGCCTCATAGTTACTGCTGCCCATGCCACCAGGGGCAGAGCCTCCATGAACTACTGCAAGGCAGGGCTCCCTTGGAGAGGTAAGGCCAGATGGAGCTTGGTGGCATCCTGGGTGTCCCTTCCTGCCCACAGAAGGAAGTGGAGGAGTTCTCTTGCTGGCTTTCCACGTAGTGGATCGGATTGTGGGAGGCAGGCGGCGGTCCCACACAGGGAGATCTGGGCATCTGCGAAGCTCCACACGTCCCCCTGGGTCCCCTTGCATGACCTGTGACCACGCCCTCTCGCCTTCTTTTCCTCCACTGGCTCCTCTTTCCTCCCTTTGATCCCACTCCTGTCCTTCCTCCCTCTCCTGGGAGCTTTTCTCATTTCTGTTGCTTTTGGTTTTCACCCTTCTCTCCTTGGATTTATTCCCTCTTTGGTCTTCCTTTCTGCTTTCTCCAGTCTCCCCCAGCCTCATTTCCTGGTCTCTTCTTTCTTTTTCATTTCCACATTTCTCCTTCTCATGCTCTTTCTCCAGCCTTCTGCCCCTCCTCTGTGCCCCTTTTCCTGCTCCAGCCGCCTCTCCCCTCACCCACTCTCACCTCCCGTTCGCCCCTGTGTTCCTGCCCTAGGAGACCCCTTGCCGATCCACCACTACTTCCACGGCTACCTGGCTGGTTTCAGCGTGCGCTCAGGCCGCCTGGAGAGCCGCGAGGTTATCGAGTGCCTCTATGCATGCCGGGAGGGGCTGGACTATAGGGATTTCGAGAGCCTGGGCAAAGGCATGAAGGTATAGCCCCTTCCTCTAGCCCTGTCCTTCCGGGCATGCCCCCTGCCCCGGAACCCTGCCCACCTCTCCTCCTCTGCTCCCTTCCTCTCCTGCCTCCTGGTCTTGCTCTCAGCTGTCTGTGTCTGGGGCCCAGGTCCACGTGAACCCCTCGCAGTCCCTGCTCACCCTGGAGGGGGATGATGTGGAGACCTTCAACCATGCCCTGCAGCATGTGGCTTACATGAACACTCTGCGCTTTGCCACGCCTGGCGTCAGGCCCCTGCGCCTCACCACTGCAGTCAAGTGAGTGTTGGGTGGGGCGGTCAAATCACAGAGCAGAGCCAGATGGTGTCAGAACTCCTTGGCTTTAGAGGTCACCCAGGGCTAGGCACACCTCCCTTACTGTATGGATGGGGAGATTGGGCCCCCAGAGACAAACTGACCTACCTGCTCAGTTGACATAGCAATGTTTGTAGAAGAGCCTGGACTAGACTCAAGGGTTAAACAACGGATTCATTACTCTTTCTGCCAACCACCCTTCCAGGACTTTGGGGTTTTAATTTTCTCTGTGCCTCTATGCTGATATGTAAAGTGGGACGGACAGGGTACTGGATTGGGAGCTGGGAGATCTGACATTAATTCTGACTCAATACTAATTGCCTGGATGACCTTGAGCAAATAGCTCTAGTTGTTTCACCTATTTTAGTCTTGATTCATCAAGTTCTTGCAAAGTCAAATAAGATGATCTAAATCTGGGGGTTGGCAACCAATGGCCCTGGGGCTAAATCTGGCCTGCTGCCTGTTTTTGTAAATAAAGTTTTATTAGAACACAGCCATTCCCATTCATTTGCATATTATTTCACACTATGATGGCAGAGCTGTTACATGCAGACATTTTCACCCCTAGTGTTTGCGGGGGAGTTTTTAGGAGATACTGCCATCTAGTGGGTGGATTACACAATGTAGGAGTCAGGATTCCTGAACAAGCATACCCATGCTCTGCCTCAGTTTCTCCATAAGCGATATGAAGATAACCATCTTTGGCTTGTCCCTCTCCTGGGAATGGTGGGTTTAGAGATGGGGGAGGAGAGAGCTCTGAGCCCTACAGAGTGACTGGGCATGATTATCAGATCTCACAATTAGAGCTCTGGAAGGCCAGGCAGCCGATTTTGGGAATCATTCTTCTAGCCTGTGGTGTGGTCACAGTATAGAGCTGAAGGCCACAGGTAGCTGGGGTCACGTGGGCACAGACCAGAGCTGAGCATGCCCCTCCTCCCCCATGTTCTAGCTGGAACTCTAGTTGTTGAAGGGCAGTCATGCAGTTATATAGGGTTTAACTCACCAGAGACCAAGCAATTGCCTCATGCCCTTCACGTGACTCAGGAGCCATGTCAGAAGGGACAGCACTGTCTTTTGGCTTAGGATGGAACTCTGCAAGGAGGAGTTGACATCTTCTGTGTTGATGGATTCATCTGAATTCCTCCTACCTCTTTCAGGCCCGGGGGAGAGGCTTATCCAAGGGCTGGCAACCTGACTTTGGTCTTTTAGTAGGGGGCAGGGTCTTGTTGTTTTCCATATGAGGTCAAGAAAGAGAGCTCTCATTTTTCCATTTATGGGGCTACCATGGGGTTAGTGCTAACCTAATACATCCTTGAGGTCATTGGAGAAAATAGAGAGCTGTGTGTGTGTGTGTGTGTGTGTGTGCACGCATGTGCAACTGTGAAAGAGAGAGAGGCAGGTACCTAACAGTACCTCCCGATCTCTGATACATAGCCTTGCCCTAGTCCATGTGGCTTCCCAAGGTTCCCAAGTTCAGTTCTTGGAGCTCTGTCCATTTAGAGCCAGATTTATGCAAGTATTTTGTCAATGCAGATTTTCCCTAAGGTTTTTTTCCTCTCTTTTTTTTGGAAAGCCCACCTAGTTTGTGGCATTAACCTCTGAATAAATGGCTACCACATCTTTTTGTCTAACTTTGTCCTTTTCCCTTAGCCCTTGACTCTACCTATACCTTGCTATAACCTCTATCTAGAAGTTCTGCCAGCACCTCAAACAGATGAGCTGAAGATGAAATGATGACCTTTGATACCCAAACTAGCCCCTCCCCCTGAAGTCTATTTCTGTGATGGTGTCTCTGCCCTTGCAATCACTCAAGCTTGAGACCTCTGAGTCATCTCAGATTTCTCCCTGTCTGTTCTCCATGCCCCATCAGTTGCCAGGTCACCCTGATCCTGCCTGTGCTGGGTGTCGGGGAATCTGTCTCCTTTTTTCCCATTTCTGCTGTTAGGACTCCAGCCCTGGCTCTGATTATCTCTCTCACCTGGCCTATTGCCATAACCTCCTAATGAGTTGACCCATCTCTAGTATTCTAACTTCAGTTCACCCTTCACCAGAGGCTAGGTTAGTAGTGGTCATAAATCAGAATTTTCATCCTCATATTTCCCTGATGTAGAAGATATCAATGGCCTCCTCTTGGCTAGTGCTCAAAAACTGCACTCAAAGCCCTCAGCCATCTGACCCCAGCTTTCCTGCCTCATGTTCTCTATTCCCCTTGGTACACTCCTCACCATCCAGTCAAGGCTCTACCTTCTGCCTGGTGAAGTCCTGCCCTCCCTCAAAGGCAGCTAAGTGGCTGCTTCTTTTGACTATTTCTGTCCTCCCTTGCCAAATGCCCCAGTCCCATCATAGCCAGAAATAACCTCTCCCTCTCTAAACTCTCAGGGGTTTTGGTTCGTTCTGCTTACATGATAATGACTACGTTTGCCATTGTTTTGAGGTTGTGTGTCATATCTAAGCTCTTGACCAGATCATCAGTGCCTTCGGGTCAGGGCCGGCCCCTTGTTGCCCCTTGGGTCTCCTTTGGACTGCTCACTGCAGTGGGGATGTCTGTTGGAGCCTGTGTTTTCAGGGTCAGCTGACGTTGGTTTCCAAGAGGCTTTGATCTGGGCCCCTTGGAATGACCGTGCAGATTCTTAAGCCCCACAGGTTGTGGACATTGGTAACGTCAGGGGCTCTGAGTTCATCGTATCTGCTGAGGTTACCCCTTCCCCCTTCTGCTCCCATGGTCAAGCCGGGCACGCTCAGTAATACGCCCTCAGTTAGCACAAGCATATGGACCATAGGCCCTGCTTCTGAGTTACCAACTCCCTTGCGAAGGCTGCTTGTTCAAGGGGTACTTCTTTATAAATAAATTTGACTGGTGCAAACCCAGGCCCAAATAGTGGCCGTGGTTCAGTGGAAAGAGTGTGACCTTGGAATAAGAAGAGTAGGTTTAAGCCTTGACTTTGGACACATAGTTCTTGTGTGACCAAGATGCTTGATCATCTTTAGTTTCTTATCCTGAGTCCACAGTGCTGAAATAAGGTTGAATGAAATAATATGCACAAATGCTTCAGAAACTAGCAAGTGTGATGATAAGGTGAGGTGCCGTTCTTATTGATTGGCAAAGCATGGGGCTGGAGGTGACCCTGGGAACACCTTCCTGAGCAGCTGTGCTGTGGGTTGATTGGCCTGGCTGAGTGCTTTAGGGAGTCTCTCCTGGTGCCAGGGTCAGTGAGGCTTCATGGGACCATGGAAGCAGGTCTAAGATTGTCACATTAGCTTACCTACCAAAGTAGGTTTCTCTGATATTGAAGGGAATGAATGGAAGACACACTAAGGAGGAGGACATCCTTGGATAGGCTCCCCCACCATATCCCTGCCCTCCACTTTTGTTGTTGAGTATTTTTGGACATGTATCTTCTAGATATTTTACTGAATATGTTTTAATTTAAATCCCCTGAGTAAAGAACTGTGTATGTGTAAACATTTTTGTAGGTTCAGTTTGTAGAATGAAGTTTGATAGATGTTCCATAATCTTGGATTGGTGATGTTCTCTTCCCTGCAGGTCAGGGTCGCCTGATCTGTCCCTGACCCTTTCCCGAAGTGGCATCCTCCCAGGAAAGGCCATCTCCCCTCCAGCTTTGCTACGAAGGGGTAGTGGTGCTGTGGCAGAGACACTATCCCTCTCTCTTCCCCTCCCTCTCCCTGACATGGGGTGCTCTGTTGTAGAGATGGAGGCCCGGAGGGGTGAAACAGAGTATGGATCATAGGGGAGGAGATGTTAGGGTCACAAGTTGCCTCCCTCCCCTCTTGTCATATAGGTGCTTCAGCGAAGAATCCTGTGTCTCCATCCCCGAAGTGGAGGGCTACGTGGTGGTTCTTCAGCCTGATGCCCCCCAGATCCTGCTAAGTGGCACTGCTCATTTTGCCCGCCCAGCTGTGGATTTTGAGGGACCTGAGGGGATCCCTTTGTTCCCCGATCTTCAAATCACTTGCTCCATTTCTCACCAGGTGGAAGTCAAAAAGGATGAGAGTTGGCAGGGCACAGGTAAAGATGACTCCAGGGAGTGATGTCATCCTGAGAAACGGCCCATGTCTGGAACCAGAGGGAGGGAGAAAATCTGGGGCTAGAAATGCGAGTGACTTCATCCTGCATTTGCTTGCCTAGAACCATTTACATGAGGACATAGAGCCAGGAGGAGGCCTGTGGGTGTGAGGAAAGTATGGGGTAATGGTGTTTTTGAAAATGATGCTGACTGCTCTCAGGGGCTGAGCCTGGAAGGGGAGGAAGAATGGCCACGAGGTGGGTCCTTTGGCTGTGACCCGTATGCTGACTCTCTCCCATCCAGTGACAGACACACGCATGTCAGATGAGATCGTGCATAACCTGGATGGCTGTGAGATTTCCCTGGTGGGGGATGACCTAGACCCCGAGCGGGAAAGCCTGCTCCTGGACATGGCATCCTTGCAGCAGCGAGGGCTGGAGCTCACCAACACGTCCGCCTACCTCACCATTGCCGGTCAGTGGGGACTGAGAGCCTGTCTTCTTTCTCTGTGTGCACCCCTCCCCACTATCAAGTCTCTGGGAATTCCAGAGGGTCCTCCTTCCAGGCCTAGGGACGTGACCAAGTGCCATCTTGCACCTTGCCAGCCTGGGGAAGCTCCTCTGGCTTCCAGATTGCCCCCAGAAGGGCTGTGCTGGCATTTGGGCTCCCAAGTGGTTCTTTCTCCCTGCTTCTCTCTACACCCTGGCTCCCCTCTGTTCCTGGTTTCACTCCTCCTGTGGCTCAGTCTTCCCTGATGAGCTTTCAGTCCTCCAGCTGTTTGGTCCTAGCTATCTTCTCTATGTCTTCCACCTCTCCGATCTCTTGTACACATCAGAGCTTTAACTCATGTGCCCACATCTTAATGAATAGTGGTAATGACTTGGTAGCTTTGAAGGAAGGCTGCTGTTCTCTGAAGGACCCTCCATAAGGGTGGAGAAGATCATCATAACTGGTTCCCTCCTATTTCCATTCCCTTCCAGAGCCTCACCGAGGACTTCTGTATTTTCCACTCTCTCTGTTTCCCTCCTGCTTGCCTCCTCCCTTTGTCTTGCAGGGTGTCCTTATTGCCCTCTCTTCAGCCACAGAGTTTTTAGAGAAGAGCAGAGCAGGAAATGGATCCCAGTCACTCTATCCCAGTCAGTCAAAGCCAGGCTGGGGATGGAGGGGTACATCTCTCAGGAGAACTCAGGTCATCCCCCTGCTGAGGAGGTGGGACTGGTCCATGCTGGGGCTGTGTGTGCCATCAGCTGGTCTGAGAGAGAGGGTCCTGCCCTGAGCTGCTTCCTCCTCCTGCAGGGGTGGAGAGCATCACTGTGTACGAAGAGATCCTGAGGCAGGCTCATTATCGGCTAAGACACGGAGCTGCCCTCTATGCCAGGAAATTCCGGCTGTCCTGCTCAGAAATGAATGGTCGTTACTCCAGCAATGAATTCATCGTGGAGGTATTCAGAGAGTCTCCTTCCCTCCCCAGCTCCCCCACTGGAGCAGACTGAGACCCCATAGTTGGTGGGAGTGGGCATCGAAGCACGGGGGAGCCACCTGGTGGTGGCAGAGGAGATGCTGTGGGGCAGGGTTAGCAGATGGGCTCTAACGAAGTGGAGTGGGACCTGCAGAGAAGCGGGTGCCCACTGAGCTCTCCCTCCCCAGGTCAATGTCCTGCATAGCATGAACCGGGTGGCCCACCCCAGCCACATGCTCAGCTCCCAGCAGTTCCTGCACCGTGGTCACCAGCCCCCTCCTGAGATGGCCGGACACAGCCTGGCCAGCTCCCACCGAAACTCTAGTACGTAAGACCGTGCGGGGCCAGGCAGGGCGGGGTGGTGGCGGGGAGCGGGCTGGGCACAGGCCTCTTCTCCTCCATCATTCAGAGGGGAGGAGGCTAGTGGAGCTATGGTTCTGTTCCCTGTGCCACCTGACTTAATTGACGACTCTGTGCCAATCCCTGTAACCCCCTGGACCATTAACTTTCCCTCAGGGAGAATATGAGCCTGTGTCATTCATTGCCAGGGATGTTCATGCCCGGCATCATAAAGTTGGTATGGGGTTTAGGTGCCTTTGTTGTTCCTGCTGCCCTCCCCCAGCAATATCAAATTAGCCCTGGACCTAGGGATCCTCTGTAGTGAAGACATCAAGTATTTATGAAGCACCTACTGTGTACTAGTACTGTCCTAAAGTGCTATTAGGAACATAAAAGAATTATATGATAAATACAGTTTCTATCCTGAAGGAGAAAGTTGGGGCTATTACATGTATTATTATGTGCTATCTATAAAGTCGTAAGTCTTTCTAGAACAAAGTGTGCAACTAGGCAAAGTACTAAATCTAGATGGACAGCTGCCCTTCTGAGCAATCTTGTTCCCTGGCCGCGGTCCTTTACCAGTGATGCAAAGTTTAATTCCCAATCTAAGAGTTGCTTAATTGTAGACAAACTAGAAACTACAAGTATAAAGAAGAAAAATCAGCCATCACGGAGAAGAAGCCATTGTTAATGTTCCAGTTTTTTCTGTGCCTATTTTTTTTTTTTTTTTTTACAAAGTTGGGATCAAACTATTTTATAACCTGGTATTTACACCTAATATTATAAAATGATTTTCTTCTTTTTTTCTTTCTTTCTCTCATTACTTTATAGTTGCATATAATTTGGGGGAGCTCCTGAGGGTTTCCTAGGGCTTTTTTGACTGAGGCAAGCTCCCTGGTACCCCCAGGGATTCCATCTGGTTTCTTCTCCTTAAGTGGTGGCCACCACTAGAGTCTCCTGTGTTCCCTTTCCCTGGGACTGGCTCCCTTCTTCCTTGCTCTCTCCGAAAACACCTGCAGGGGCCTCTCTAAGTGTTTTTACTTACTATAACAAAACAGTTGGAGGTAGGGGTGGAGGGAGTAGGGAAGTAGGGTGAAGAGGGAGCATAATGCATAACCAAGTTGCAAGGGTTCATAGAAACTTCACACAATCTTTAGAGACCTGTGAGCAAGTTAAACCCATTTTTGTTAAAAAGACCCTTGGGGCCAGCTGCCCCACCCCACCCCCTTATGATTCCCTAGCTCTTTGTCCAGTTCTTTCCTTGGGAATCATCCTACTCAACCTCATCTGGGTTGGATACTGGGTCCTGCTACTCAGGTTAGGCTCAAAGTAGATCTGGACTGGCGTTGCTCCTGGGCCTGGTGAGATTCTCAATCTTTGTTTTCTGTGGGGAGGAAATCCCTGTTGTAACTATCCCAGAGCTTTGTGCCCTGAGCAGCCAGTTGCCCCACAGTGGCTGGCCTGGCAGGCCATGTTTCTCACCCCTCATCCCCTGAAGCTGCCTGAGGGTGCTCCAGGCTGTGTGAGGGTTGCCCTTGCTTCACCTCCTCAGAGTGAAACCCAGCCTCCCCATCCACTGTTCTGAGCTGATGTCTAGGCTAGCCAAACTTGCCTCTGAGATTTCAATTGAGAGAGGCAGCTTGCATTTGCTTTTCCCCTTATTTTGGCTTGAGTAGGAGGCGGAGTCATAGCTCACCTAAAACCATTGGTGATGGATGTCTCCTGAGTGTACCAGGAGATCCACTTCATAAAACCCGTTCCATATGCCGTCTCTGACTCTTCACAGTGTTCCTTCCCCTCACCTCCCGACTGTCCAGGAACCCTCCCAACTGCAAGTGTGGTGTTACGGAGTCATGGCTTTGCAATTTCAAATTGCTCCAGCCAGGGGGAAACCGAAGGAGGCATAGTCCCCTCCAGTGGGATGGGGGTTCATTTCTCTGAAACTCCTAAGAGTGCCAGAAAAGAGAGATCAGTGTGAATTGGGACAGTCAGAGAAGGTTTTGGGGCGCAGGTAGAGTTTGAGCTTGGACCTTGAAGGGTAGAAGGGATTTTGGCTGGGCAGGAGAGAGAATGAGAATTTGAGAATGGAGGGTGGGCAGCTGGTTTGGGGTGTTTGGGGTTAGGGAGAATAAGGTTGTGTCAGAAGGGCGAGGCAAGACGATGAAGGCCATATTTATCTAGTCATCCCGAATTTTGATACACGTTGGATTGGCTGGGGAGCTGTAAAAACGCTTGGTGCCTAGGTTACTTTACACCCCATACTAGTTAAATCAGGATGGAGGTGGAAGCCAGGCATCGGTGGTTTTTAAAGATCCCCAAGTGATTCCGATGTGCAGCAAAGTTTGGGAACTGTTTCCCTACTTTGTTTCTTACAAGTTTCTGAAGCTTTGCAGGAAGACCTACAATGAAATAGGGTAAGCATAGGGGCGCCTGGGTGGCTCAGTCGGTTAAGTGTCCGACTCTTGATCTCAGCTCAGGTCTTGATCTCAGGGTCGTGAGTTCAAACCCCATGTTGGGCTCCATGCTGGACGTGGAGCCTACATTAAAAAAAAAAAAAAAAAGGAAAATGAACTAAGGAGTGAGAAGGAAAGGACAATTCTGAAAGAAGAATAAGGTGCAGGTGGGGAATAAAGTCCGTTCATAAAATACATACTCTGAGATATTTGTGGTTGCTAGAGTGGGCCAGAATTTGGACTCTGAGCTTAAGCAAAAGGACACCTGAGCACTTATGAAAGTCATATGATAAGAGCCAATCAGTATTTCAAGAGAAGTCCTGGGACTGAGAGCAGAAAGAAGTTTCTCCCAAAGCTCTTCAGAAAGGGGGCACCAAGCAGGACTGTGGACAGGGCTTTCAACAGTGTCCTCACAACCAACTGAAACCAGAAGTTTTGCAAGGCCATTTGATAAAACACCTCTTCATGCTGGCCGTGCAGGTCATTCAAGGCCAGAATTAACTGCTTGAATCTAATGCAGCAAGAAAGGTTGAATGCACTTTTTATAAACTCTTGATTTTTGTCTGTTGCTAATTTAAAAATCCTGCCATCTCACTGGCTTCCAGGCTCATTTTAAATTAATTAACTCTGCTTGTTTGCCTGCAGATACAGGGTCTGCATTTTGTCTTTCCTGGAGCCATTTCTTATTCCTGGCAACCAACTTGTCATTTCCTTCATCAGGCTTGGGGCTCAGAAGAACAAATGCATTTGATTAAGGCACAAACCAGAAACTTTGGCTTGTCATCGTTATGTGCCTAGAGCAAGTTTACCTGCTATGGCCTGCTCTCCGAGTTGGGGGAGGGTCTCTACTCCTTCTGGAGCCTGGGCTTAGCCACAGGGGCCATCTCTGGCAGGATTACTGTTCCTGGATCTTACCCACTGACATGGAGACCTGGGAGGGACTATTTCCTGCAGATGGTCAGAAAAAGCACCCCTGTCCCCTTCTTCCCTTCTTCTCCATCCCGAGGCAGTTGAGAAATGCTGAACTAGCCATCTCTGCCCTAGAGCCGGTACCCAGGGAGCCTGCCTGACCTGTTTAGCAGGATCAGCTCTCACTGGCAAGTGGCCCCAAGTGAGCTATGGGTTGGGTCAGGATGGGGACCAACTTGGCAGGGAGCCATCAGGGTGGCCTCAGGGAGCTGTGAGGTTAGTGTGCCTGCTCCGGCAGGGCGTTCTGCACACTCCTGGTTGGCCCTGGAGCTTGTGACAGTCTGCAGGAGCTGGTGGCTGGGGAGGAGGGGTGGGCACCAGGCTGTGTGTGCGGCGCCTATGCTCTATGCTGCTTTATGTTCTGCTCTCTCAACACGTGAGTCTTAAAAGCTGTGGGTAAATTTGGGACTGGGCTGTGTGTGTGTATGGGATGCATACATGTAATCCCCCCCTTAGCCATGGGACTGTCCAGATTCTGGGCCTCACGGAGCCCTCTGTGCACACAAACAGTGAGCAGGGGTGTGCACCCATATGGGGTGCAGTGACCCAGCTGCCTATGCGGGCCCTCAGCCTGGGGACACGTGTGTGGGATCGTCACCTCCACGTGCTGTCCATGGGGCTGTGGGCTCTCCTGCTTTGCCTCCTCCTCCCGCTCCGGGTGCTGTGTGTATGTGTGCGGGGGGTGGGGGCCGGGGCTGTGCTCACGGCTGCTTGCTCTGTGGCCCTCACAGCCCGCGCGTCTGTGCTGTTTGCGTCTTCCTCCAGGGGGTTGCCGGGTGCGCGCAGCTGGTGGGGAGCTGGGGGACGCTGCACGTATGGCTTTGCTCTGCCCTGCTGGGGACCCTCAGATGCATCCCTTTGCTCCTGCTGTGCGCGCAGGCTGCCAGGGGGCTGGTGCGGGCGGGGGTGCAGGCCGGCAGAGTCCTGGCTCGGGTGCGGGGTGTGGCGGCTGTCGCCCGGCTGTGTGCCCACATGCTCTTCCTGGGCATGTGCTTGTGCGTCCACATCTGCTTTGCCGCCCTCAGCTCTAAGGTCCGCGTGCGAGTGCATGCGCCTTTCTCCATCTCACTGCCCTTCAGGCTCCACGCTCCCCGGAGCCTAGGTGTCAAAGTGAGGCTGCCGGGCCAGAGGCGTGACAGGGCCAAGGGGGAGGTGGGTATACCTCAGGGGGAGATTTGGGAGGAGCAGGACCCCCAGATGCCCAGGAGCCCTGAGCCCACAGGGAGAAGGGAAGTGTCACAGAGCAGGAATGAGCTCAGTCCAGGTGGGTGAGTGAAGGGGCTGCTCCTTGCCCCTGGGGCCTGTCCCCCAGCCTTGGGTGCTAGCATCTCCTTCTGGCTGCCAGGCCAGGCTTGGGACCCGCTTCTCCTCTTACGATGCAGGAGGACAGTCTCTCCTCTTGCACCATTGAGCTTGTGCGGCTGCCTCTCTCCTTACCCCACTGGGCACCAGGCACCTCTTTCTTAGGCTGAGTGGCCCCTGGGGAAGGCACAGGCAGAATAACATGGGTAGGCTCCAATCCTTGCCCTCTGTCTGCTGAGAATCGGGCTGCTCATGATAGCATTGGGCCGGGAGCTCTCCTCCCCTGGCCCTTGCCCCCCTTTGGACACCTCCTTCCCTCTCTCTCTGTCCCTTTGGCCTTAGCAGCTCTTCTACCCCCTTTCCTCCCTATCTCCTGCTCTTCTCAATAGGGCGCTAGTCCTCCTCCAGCTTGCATGGGTATTCCTCCCTTCTGGGCCATCAGGAATCCTGTCTTCTCTTACTCCAGGACTCCTTCTTCCCCCGGGTACGCCCCAGCCCCCACTCCCTGCTGTGCCAAGTCCCTGCAGGTGTGCCTGGCCAGTCTCCTCACACTGCACGCTCTCCCTGCAGTGGTCCCTAGTGCGGCGACTCTCATCATTGTGGTGTGTGTGGGTTTCCTGGTGCTCATGGTCATCTTGGGCCTCGTGCGCATCCACTCCCTTCACCGCCGTGTCTCAGGGGCCAGCGGGCCTCCAGAGGTCTCCAGTGACCCCAAGGACCCTGACCTCTTCTGGGATGACTCAGCGCTCACCATTATCGTGAACCCCATGGAGGTGAGTGGCACTGGGAAGTGGGGAAGTCCACAGTCAAGATTCAGCTGGAGCATCTGCATGGCCAGGCCCTGGGCAAAAAGCTCCAGGCTGAGCTCCATGAGTGGGAAGGAGGAAGGTCTAGAGGGTGTGGGGTAAGGGGCCCGAGGGAACGTGGTCCCCACAGGAGAGGCTCTGGGGTGTGTGCAGACCCCTGAGCCCCGTGCTCTCTGCCCTCTGCCTTATCCAGTCCTACCAGAATCGGCAGGCCTGTGTGGCGGGGGCTGCTGGTGGCCCGCAGGAGGACGAGGACAGCAGTGACTCAGAGGCTGCGGACTCCCCTAGCAGCAACGAGAGACGCATCATTGAGACCCCTCCACACCGCTACTAAGGCTACACCCCTCCCCGAACAGAGAATTCTGCCCTGGTGAGACAGAGACACCCCCAGAAAAGAGACAATGACATTCTGAGAGAAGAGACCAAGAGGGAGAGCGCTCTTCAGAATGAGTCATCCTTTAATCCCCAAATCCCAGTGGGCCTCACTGGGATCTGCCTCCCCCTGCGCCCCCAGCCCACCTCCCTACTGTGCCTCTGGGCTCCTGTTCCCCAGAAGACTCTGGCTGCCTTCTCTGCCCCCAAGGCAGCGGCCCCTTAGCTTGCCCAGGTCTCTGTCTCTCCCCTACCAGCCATGCGCTGCATGGGGGGTGGGGGCGTCACTAGCGGCCAGGGGTAGGATCAAAGGGAACCCTTCCCTACTCTCCTGTCCATGGAGGCCTTCCTTCCCTGGGGCTCCCTCAGCTGGGCCTTCACGGCTTCTCTTCTGTTCACTCCTCTCTCTCTCTTTCCATCTCACTCCGGGGACCCCTGCTTCTTCACCTTGCCCACTCTCCTTCCTTTTCTGTCCTCTTTCCCCTCTTCTCCTTGCCGTAGGTCCTACAGCCCCTGCCCCATCCTGCGTGACCTGGCTGTGGCTAGGTTGTGGGGATGGCAGGGGGAGTGGCGGGGGGGGACCCAGGTATTATATATAATGTATATTTTTTCATGTCGCTGTGAGCGCAGCCCCTGTGTTCTGTGTGCAGCTCACAGCCTCGTGTGTGTGTGTGTGGCATCGTCATGTCCTGGGGTGAGGGTAGGGGGATGGGTGTGGTGAGGGAGGGGATGCACCCTAGGGTTTTCAAATAAAACAACCAGAAAAAGCTCTGTGAGCTGCCTCCTGCCTGCCTGATCCTGTGTGGGTGCTGCGTAGGTGGCAGCTTCTCCGGGCTCAGGGCCCGTTCGGGTTTCTGAGCAGGGCCAAAGTGAGGGCACAGGGCTGTCAAAGCACCCCCCAGGTAACCTCCAGAATGCAGGCCACTGGAATGTGATACTGTTGGACCCACTGCCTTCTTCCTTCAGCACCCCCTGGAAAAGGATAGATGAGTCCGAATGCTCTGGATGCCTGGGCTTCGGGGAAGACACTGTCAGTCCCTCCCCATCTCTTGGAGATGCTGCCTGTAGCTTCTAGCCCGGGAGTCCAGGGCACGAGGGCAGGGAACCCTACTATTTGTAACAAGAGAACAGGCTCTGCTTCATGCTTCCCAGGTAGAAAGGAACGGGAACAAGATGGACTCATTTCAGAAGAGGGAACTGTATTGGGAGCATCCTTCTGGTCCCCTCCCTGTCCCAGGAAATACCAGGGATCCACGTCTTAATTCCTTTCTGTCCCGTGAGGAGCTTCGAGCATCAGTGGTTCTCTGTGGTTCTCAGTACCACAGTTGGGTGGAGCTGACTGGCCCAGTCCAGGCTCCATCCAGGGCCCAGTCTGACTCCTGCCGGTGCCCTGACCTGACCCATGGCTTCGTCTACCAGCTGCGTGTTGACGCCTCCTCCTGTGTGTCTCCCTCCCGCACCTCTTTCCGCACCCCTGTGTACAGCTACACAGTGTTGTCTCCACCCAGGCAGCTGGTGCCTCGAAGCCACCCTTTGCCCGATTTCTGCTCTTTTTACTCCTTATCCGTTTCCCCTTTAGCGAAGGTACCGAAGCCAGAAGCCTGGGAGTCCATCTCTATTTCTCCCTCTCCCTTCCATGTCCAAATGGTCACTAGACCCTGTCAATTTTACCCCTTAAAATCTCTCAAATGTGTCTTTCTTTCTCTTTCCCTTACTGCTGCTGCTTTCTCAGTTCATACTTCTTCAAGATAGGCCTGCTGCCTTTCTGTTGCAAGAGCCTCCCTCCTACCTGCCCCCTCCTACTTGTTCTGCTTGCCTCGGGGTGTCTTGCTCTTCTCCAGCCAAACTCTGGGTCTGAGTGACCTTTCTAAAGTGCAACTCTGGTTACGACACTCTCCTATCCGAGAGCCGAGAGCCGTCTGGCTTCCCTATCTCTGCCAAGGTCAAGACCTGACACCGTGGGAGGTCCTCTAAGGTCAGGCCCCGCCTCCCTCTCTCCGTCTCTCCCCGGCTCTGTCTGCCCACCACCCCTGTGCACCTGGGCTCCAGTCGCACAAACCACTGGCTCTTCTCCAAGCTCACCCTGCTCTTCCTGTGCCTCCATGTCTTTGCATGTACTCTTCCCCCGTGCCTAGCACTCCCTTTGCCCTTTGTGCGCCTCGCAGTCTTCCACGTATCACTGAGTTCGAATATTGCCTCTTGCGGGAAGTCTGCGCTCTGGCGCCCCTTGATCGCGCCTCCACCACAGCACCTCCTCCTAGGCTGTGGCACGTGTCTGTCTCTACCACCCGGTCTGCTGTATCCTCAGCAGCTCGCACGGTGCCTGGCACATGGCAGGAGCTCCGTGAATAATGAGAGAGGTGATACGTGTGGCTCTCAGACTGAGAGAAGACTTTATTAGCAGGAGGAGAGGGGCTCTGGTAGCCTCTGGCCTGGGGGGGTCAGTGCACAGAGCACCCAGCAGAGGCCCCCCCAGCAGCCTCTCCTGTAGCTGGGTACTCCTAGATGCCAAGCTGATGGTTCCAGGTGTGTGGGAATACCAAGAGGGAGGCAGCCCTACCTGTTCAATCGTGAGTCCCTCAGAAGCTCAGGTGATGGCTCCATAGGTAGAGACTTCAGACATCTGAGAGCCTTTGCTCTCAAAGGGGTATGAGAGAGTTTTTATTGAGTTACCTCCTCTCCTCCCTCTTGCCATCCCTTCCAGTCCTCACCCGGCCCTGGTCTCAGGGATTACAGCTTCCCACTCAGTGGATCCCATTGTTCTTGTGTTGGCCCTTGGAGCCCCTGCGGTGTGGCTGAGACTTGGGATCTTTATTCACCTCTGGCTCAAGCCCTGGCTCTAGGGAGCAGGTGACAACCTTGCTGTGAGGTTGTCTCTGCCCCTCCCCCCCCACCTGCCCTTGACATACATACACTTGCAGCATTCAGCATTCAGATCAAGTGGCGGCATAGAGTCTTTCTCTTACCATCTGCCCAAACCTTGGCCTGACTCTTGGTCTTCCTGGATCATGTCTCGGGGACCAAATAGGGGTTTCTTCTGAAATGTGTCATTCTGCATTTGTTTCCTGGAGACTCTCTCCACAATTAGAACCACTGATCACCAATTAGGTCTTTTAGGTGTAAGCTTTCCTGTCTCTCTTCTTCACCCTCCCTCAGTGTCTGACACTCCAGATCTCAGCCCTTGGTGACCACTATCTCCCTCTATAACAATTGGGCAGATAGATGTGTCATGTGGGCTGAGGGTAGAAGTAGGAGCCTGGAGGCCTAGAGAAGACCATGAACTCCTTGGGCCATCACCTGCCCCAAACTGTTGCTCTTGCTTGCTGGCCCGCCCTCCCTCTCGCAATCTCTTTGTCCCTATCTCTTTGTCCTCTCTCTCTCCTCTCCACCTCCCCACTTCACACACACACACACACACACACATACACACACACACACATACACACGAGAAATAGGGATTGGGAGTGAGGCAGGATGCCAACTACAATCATGCAGAGAAAGGGCACCAGGCAGGAGTCCAAATGGGTTTTTATTTTTGTTGCTCAAGATCTCCTAGAAGGATGCTCTCTAACCTCCCTCACAGCAGCTGGTAAAGCCTCAGGATGCCAGGCCTTGGACAGGGTTTCCAATTTACCTATTCTCATGTTAATTAGAAACAGCAAACACATCTTCCTTGGCCTAACTCAGATCTTTCCTTCGGCATTGGGAGGCTGTTTTCCCCTTAGGTCCATTCTCTGCAGTGTAAATTGATTAGCTTGCTGAAAGGTGCATGATGAAAAACTATGCCCTTGGGAAAAGCCATGTTGTCACCACCAGTTGAAGAATAGAGTGTGTCCTTCTTCCTGTTCCCAGACCAGAGACCTGAAAACTCACCTATGCCTTCTGGGCAGGTGGACGCAGACACACGGATGGTGTGTCAGCACAGCACCCTGCCCACCTCAGGAGTCTCTGATTCCCCTCTGCACCCTTCCGGCTGATGCACCCATCAGCGACAATAAGGAAGCCTCCATTTCCCCACCTACCAACCCCCACCCCTGGGGCTTTGTTGGGGGAGGTCAAGAATGACGAATTTGCTCCGGGTCTTCTAGGAGCTATGGAAGATCTCGTGTTCCCTTCAGATTTTAATCTCTACTCCCAAAAGTGTGTCCCCGGGTCCCCTAGACCCATGACACCTGAGGGCTCCTCTGGACTGTGTGTTGATCCATCCGGTGAGTCCCTCGGACACTGGGGTGTTTCACGGCCGTGTCTGCAAGCATGGACCAAGGATGAGTTGGTGTCTGTTATGTCCCTCTGTGGCACTGCTGGGACCTCTGTGGTACTGTGGGTCCTGTTTTCCTGGACTCGCCTCCTGGGGATCCTCTCCTCTCCCGGGGTCCTGCTGAGGGCTCCCAGTGAGCTCCCTCCTGGGAGATAGAGCAGGGGGAAGGGGGATAGAGGAGGAGGAGGAGGACGGTGAGTCCCCGGCGGGCCGGTGCGTCTGACAGACGGGGTGGGGTGGGGGGCGGCGCGCTGGTGTCACCGCCTCTCCCGCGGCACCACGCTGTCACTCCCTTAAAATACTCGCATCCTACAGGAAAAGGACAGACGAGGGTTTAAATTTAGCAACAGTGGGTAGGAGGAGGGGGGGTAGAGGCTCTGGGATGTGGTGGAGCTGGCTCTGTCAGAAAAGGAGTAGGAACCCCATGGGGCCCGGTGAGGCTTCTAACCCACAAGTATAAGGGAACCTCTGTCCCAAATATCCAGTCTCAAAGACCTCACCCAAAATTTGAAGTTCTCACCCCAACTCTACAGCCCTCTCCCATCTCCCCCATCACATGTGGTCTTTTCTCCGCAAGTGTGTGTGGGGTGGGATTATGCTGCCCTTTTTCCATGGGCTGCAGTGTGGCTGACTCTGGGGGGTTGTTAACTGGCCAAAGCAACCTTTGAAAAGACCTCTGATTTTTACTCTGGCCACTGGAAGGGGAGTAGTCTTCCTTCATTCCGTAGCACTACAGAGAGGGTAGAGTACAAAAGGCAGTCAAGAGAGGGTAGTGCAACTTCCACCCAACAACTGGGCAAGGGTCCAGGGTACCAGGCCCAAGGTGGACTTGGGTGGTTCACATTAGCTTGTCTCCTGAAAGTTCAGCAGTCCCCTCACAGACCACTGGGCCAATGAACTTCTACCTCAGGACCCTACTCTTGAACTGCCATCTTGTCATTTTGAGAAAGTCCTAAAGCCCAGAGGAGCACCTCTTGCCAGGGGTGGTGGTGAGGAGGAGGGGGTGAGGTGGGCTTTGCTGTCAGGCTCCTGTGTTCAGATCCCAGCAACTTAGGGTCCAGTCTTGGTCTTTAACTTCTCTAAGCTTTGGTTCATCACCTAACAAGGGGGAATTGCTTACTCAAAGGGTTGAATGAGGTTTAAATAAGGTAACTTTTTCTGTAGTAACTCAGAATCAGCATATTACATTAGCTATCATTATCATTAATTATCGGGAGATGGGCAGAGCCATCCCTAGTTCCAGTGGCAATGGGGTCTTTAGAAACACAAAATCTTGGCAATGGCAGGATCCCTGAAGTTCCTTTCATCCAAAGCCATCCAAAGCTTGTGGTTTTGAACACATACTTTGGAGTCAGGCACACCTGGGTTTTCTCTCACCTTGGCAGCTTACAGAAGCTTATTGTGGCTACTGGCCATAGGAGAGTGACTATTTTTATAGTTGCCAGGCTGTTTTAAATGGGCACAGGGTTATTTTTTAAGAGGTGGGGGCTTCAGCAACAGGAGATGCTAGGGTCTTAGTAGTCAAGAGCTCACAGGCTTTCGGGTGCCCACACCTGCGGCTGACTTTGGGCTAGATGGGTGAAGGTGACCTGGAGCTGCAGTTAAAGCAAAAATAGAGATTAGTTCACCAAATAGATGGTCTTTTGATCTCACTTCAAAATGGGCAGAATTTTAGCTATGAAGTCTTTCCAGGTAAGGTGTTGGTGGATGGAATAACTTTTTGTTCTGCTGTGTTTCTCAGCCAGGTTTTCAGGTTGGGCCTCAAAAGTCAAAGGAGCCAAGTGCCACTCCCAAGCATGTTTGTGTGTGAACTTTGTGCAGGCCCAGGTGGGCTTTGCCTGGTCAGCCTCTTACTGTCACTGGGGACTGTGTTATGCAACAAGGGGATGGGGTGTGGAGAGGCCTGGAGTTACCTCCAATCATCTCAAGGTGGCTCTGGAATTGTATCCTTTATACTCCTTTGGTTAACTATACAGTCCTTGGCCATGAATTTGAATCTTGTAGACCCATACTGCAGCTTCACCTACCAAGGGTGGCATATTTTTTTCCCAATAAAGAGATCAAAAGAAGTGGGGTTCCTTTATTATATATAGGGGATATACTGTTTTCTTGTTAAGATAAATAATTGAATTTATGGCAAACCCAAAAGCTCAGGAAGGTGATTAAAAAGGTCTGTGTCTAGAGGTTTCTGGCCCTAAGAATCATGTTTGCTCAAGAAGTCGGGAAGGACTGCTTAAGAACAACAACAATCATTTCTCGGCCTTTTGGCTAAGATCAAGTGAAAAACAACAGCAACAACAGAATTTGGTTTTACTCCTGGAACAGGAGAAGTGGAAAATGGAAAGAAAAATGAAGGCTGATTAAGCCGGAGGAAGGGATAGATTTCATTGGAAGAAAAGTTTACGGTCTTTGGAAGACAGGCTAGGCACATAGGAAAGAAGCATGGGGTCTCAGAGGTCAGGCCAGGCGGGTATGAATGGGAAAAGATTTATGTGAATTTGATGCCCCTTAATTAGAGGATTAGAAAAGAGGCCAGGGACAAGGCTAGAGAATTGGGTAAGACAAGCAAAATAGAGAAGGAATGGAGGACCTAAAAAGTGAAGGGAAATTTGCTGAGAGCTAGGTGGGGTGCAGTAGGGGTTCATCTATCCAAGATGGGATAAGGTAGCATGCGAAAGATGCCCTGATTTGAATTGTGAATTGTGAGCTGGTCTAACTGAAAGCCCAGCCCTGTGGTCCACATAGGAGACTCCACCAGGAGAATGTGCAGTGAGTTCACTGGTGAGAATTATTCTGACAGCATGTAGCCCCTTCGCCCCTGGTGCTCCTGTCCTGCTCTTTAATCTGATAACTGTTTTATTGGCACTAATTTTTTGACCTAATAACCTCAGCCTTCCTGACGTAGTCAAACTGATCTTCTGAGAAGGTATAAAATTTGGTATAGAAACAGTGAAGTAAATAATAATATTTTGATGTTAAGTTTAAGGTAAGTTTAAAAATCTGTATGAATTTAAGTTAAGCTTTGCATCTTCAACTTAAAATCTGTTGATTTTAGAGGTATGACTTACTTGAAAGTTATAGTGATCAAGCTTATAGACAGTATTAGAACATTTAAGACAAATCTAACATCTGAACAAGGTAAATTAAGTAATGAGATTTATAAGAGTCACTTATGTTATAAGAAAGATTTTGCATGTAAGGATTTTAACCCTACCTTGTCATGCCATTAAAGTGAATGAGGAAAAAAAATAAAAAATCAAATACATTAAGCATATGAATGTGGTCTAAAACAGGGAAATTTTAGTAAGTTTGTGGATGGGACTAATTGTTAAGGAAATTTGAATCTGTTCATACTGAGTTAAACACCAATCGAAGAACAAGTGGAAGTGATTAAAATGTACCATTTGGCACATTTATAAATAGAATTTCAGGATTTGTAAGTTGAATTTAAAGATTTAAGCAAAACGAGACTTTATGCTTACAATTTTAATAAATTAAATATTAAAACCCAGATAACTGGAAGTAGTCTCTTCCGCACACACTAAACATTATAGTTCTTCACAATGATGCGGTGTGTGGAGCTCATATCAGTTGTTGAATCAGAAAGAGTGATGAGATCTAAAGAAATCTAAGATGGAGGACATGTGTCCCAGAGAAGACCGGAGATATCACCAGAGAGCTTCCGGCCAGGGCACAGCTGAGAGGTGGCTCCTCAAAGTGCAGTAGAGCCCATGATGGAACAATTGAAAATCAGAAGATTGAAAGATTGAAGATTGGAAGACTAAAGCAGCTACACCAACCTGTTGATTGACAAATCCTTTCAATGGAGTTTAATTTCATAGTCATTGGCATAGCCTGATACTGGTATGTGAGTCACATACTGTATTTGCCTTATTAAAACCCCCAAAGTTTTGAACACTGAGACACATCTGGCTCCAAGAGTTTAAGATGAGGGACTGTGGACCTGAGAAAATGTGGGTCTGGGTTGTATATGTGTTGTCCTAGATTCTGGGATATCTTGCTTGGGCTAATCAGTTTTGAATTAGAAACTCAGGCTAATACCTTCTGGTGCCTCCGCCATTTTCAACACATGATTTCCAAGGTCACTGGGCATGGACGGCTACACCAAGCTGGAAAGAGCAAGAGTCAGAGGATGGCACGTGGGGGCATTTCAGGCCAGACCTGGAAGTAGTGCTTATCATTCTGCTCAGGTTCTGTGAGCTAATGTTTAGTCACTTGGCCACCTTAACAGCTGAGGAAGCTGGGAAATGTAGTTTGGCTGCGTGCCCATTCCTCCCATGAGGAAGAATGAGGCTTTGTAATTAGCTGGCAGTCTCTCTATGACAGTCCATTCTTCCGGTATTTTTGGCAAAATATCCATTTCATCCTTCTTCCCATATAGGGAATACACTCACCCTTTTCCCAAGGGACACACCCAAGTCCCAACCAGGCATTTCTGGATGGTGTATAGTATTCTCTAGGTCACTCCTCAGGGTCTGGTGACTTGGCAGCTAAAAGACAAGTTATCTGAACGCTGCTATGACTGCACTGGAACTCAGCTTCTTTCTTTGCTCAGTCCTGCTTTCTTTGCTCCATCATGCATATGATCCTAGAGGCACTCCCCAATAAACCTTGTGCAAGTAAATTTCCACATTCAAGTCAGCTTGCAAAGAAGTCCAACCTGTGACAAAAGAGGTATGTGAAGTAGTCTCATATTTTTTAAAAAAGCTTCCTGTTTTATGATTATTTCTTCTTTGTCATTTCTTATTTTGCATATTTATATTTCCCCTCCTGCCCCTCTTGACTAGGTTTACTAGTAGTTTATTTATTTTCTTAATTTTTCAAAGAACCATATTTTTGATATATTTGTTTTGCTATTTACTAATTTAAAAACATTAATAGACTTTATTTTTTAGAGGAGTTTTAAGTTTACAGAAAAACAGTTTCAGGTTTTACAGAAAAATGAGCAAGAAGTACAGAGTTTACGTATACCTTCTTATACCCCCCCTTCTATTATTAACATCTTGCTTTAGTGTGGTTATGTTTGGTGCAGTTGATGAATCAATACTGATATATTATTATCAACTGAAGTCCATAGTTTACATTAGAGTTCACGTTTTGTGTTGTACATTTTATGGGTTTTGACAAATGCACGTCATGTACTCGCCATTATAGTATCATACAGAATAGTTTCACTCTGTGCTCCATCTATTCATCTCTCCCTCCTCCCTGTCCCTGCTGGAAAGCACTGATCTTTTGATCTTTTTACTGTCTCCATAGTTTTGTCTTCTCCAGAATATTACATAGTTGGAATCATAGAGTATGTAGACTTTTCAGTCCACTTCTTTCACTTAAGGTTCTTCCATTTCTTTTTAATGGCTTGATAGCTCTTTTTTTTTTTTTTTTTGAGAGAGAGAGAGAGAAAGAGAGAGATAGAGAGTGAGAGCATGCACACAAGCTGGGGGAGGGGCAGATGGAGAGGGAGAGAGAGAATCCCAAGCAGGCTCCACGCTCAGCACAGAGCCCAATGTGGGGCTCCATCTCGCAACCCTGAGATCATGACCTGAGCCAAAATCAAGAGTCAGATGCTTAACTGACTGAGCCACCCAGGTGCCCCTCATTTCTTTCTCTTTTTAAGTTTTAGCACATTTCTTCTTGTGACTGAATAATATTCCATTTTATGAATGCATCACAGTTTATCCATTCACCGACTGAAGGAATCTTGGTTGCTTCCAAGTGTGGGCAATTATGCATAAAGCCACTATAAACATTCAAGTACAGGGTTTTGTGTGGACAAAAATTTTCAATTCATTTGGTTAAATACTAAGGATCACTACTGCTGGATTGTATGGTAAGAGTATGTTTAGTTTTGTAAGGAACTTTCAAACTGTCTTCCAAATGGCTGTACTGTTTTGCATTGCCACCAGCAACAAATGAGAGTTCCTGTTGCTCCACATCCTTGCCGGCATTTGGTGTTGTCAGAGTTTTGGATTTTGGCTATTCCAGTAGGTGTGTAGTGGTATCTCATTGTTATTTTATTTTGCATTTCCCTAAGGACATAAGATGTTGAACATCTTTCATATACTTATTTGCCATCTGTACATCTTTGGTAGCATGTCTGTTCAGATCTTTTGCCCATTTTTTAATTGGGGCTGTTTATCTTCTTATTGAGTTTTAAGAGCTCTTGGTAAGGGTGCCTGGGTGGCTCAGTTGGTTAAGCGACTGCCTTTGGCTCAGGTCATGATCCTGGAGTCCGGGGATCGAGTCCCACATCGGATTCCCTGCTAAGTGGGGAATCTGCTTCTCCCTCTGACCCTACCCCCTCTCGTGCACTCTTTCTCACTCTCTCTCTCTCAAATAAGTAAATAAAATCTTTAAAAAAAAAAAGAGCTCTTGGTAAAATTTTGCTACCACTTTTTTTTTTTTTTAATTAGGTACGTGTTTTGCAAAATTTTTCTCCTAGCCTGTGGCTTGTCTTCTAATTTTCTTGAAGTAATACTTTTTAGAATCAATAAATGCAGAAGAGATCTCAGTGGAAGTCAGGTTGGGAAGATGGGTGGGATAGAATGCTCCTAAGGGCAGGAAGTGTTTGCGTGTGGTGGTGGAAGATGGGTAGGTAAGGTTAAACCCTGGGAGGGGATTTAAAGGTAATGTAAGTATCATGGTAAATGCCTAGTACCAGTGTCAATAATAAGGAATCAAGGAATTAGCATAAGGATTTGAGCTCAATACATACTTGCTGGCTTAGTGAATTAACTCTCTGGCTTTTATACAGGACATTTGATAAGACTCACTGCATGATAGTCACAGATTTTAGAGATGGAAGCCTTTTGGAGATCTAATGAATCCTATCCCTGCCCCAGCTGTAAATGAGAAAATGAGGTGTCAGGCCAAAGTTACTGCAATTCATAGATGGTGAATATAACTAACTAGTGGAAGACTGGTGATTGAAACCCCAAGTTTCATGCCTTTACCTAATGCTTATTCCAAAAAACAAACAGTGATATAACATTGCTTCAACTATCAAACATATTTTTGAAAACTCAAGCATATTATATTTGTCCATATTTTTGCTTACTGTATTATTTCTTTTTGCATGATGTTGCACTTTTTCTTTTAATTTTATTGTTTCTTTTCTGCTCAAAGAACTTCCTTTAGCCATTCATTTAGGGTAAGTCTGCTGGTGACAAATTCTCTTCATTTTCCTCCATTCATTCCTGAAGGATATTTTCACTGGGTATGGTACAGAATAATGTCCCCCAAAAGATATCCATGTCATCATCCACAGAACCTGTGATTATTTTAGGAAAAATGGGTTGTAGATGAATTAAGATTGCTAGCCAGCTGAATTTAAGATTATCTGAGTGAGCCCAATATAATCACAAAGGTCCTTATGAGGACCTTTACAAAAGGGAGGCAGAAGTGAGAGAAACAGAGGAATGGCAGGGTGACAAGAACTTCGCCCAACCTTGCTGGCTGAAGATTGGGGAAGGAGGCCATGAGCCAAAGAACGTGAGTAGCCTCTAGAATCTGGAAAGACAAGGAAACAGATTTTTCCCTAGAGCCTCCAGAAGGAATATAGCTCTGCTGACCCCTTAGTTTTAGCCTGACTAGACCAATTTCAGACTTCTGACCTCCAAGATTGTAAAATAACAAATCTGTGTTGTTTTAAGTCACCAAATGTGTGATGATTTGTTATAGCACCAGTAGAAAACTAGAGTTAATATATCCCAGTAATACAGGATTTTGGGTCGATAGCTCTTCTCTTTGAACACTTGAAAAACATTGTGCTGCTTCTTTCTGGCCTTCTTGGTTTCTGATGAGAAATCTGCTATTATTTGTTGCTTTTTCCTGTATGGGGAGGTTTCATTTTTCTCTGGCTGCTCTCAAGATTTTTAATTTGTCATTAGTTTTCAGAAGTTTAATTATGATGCATCTTAGTGTATATTCCTTTGGGTTAATTCCGTTTGGGGTTTGCTCAGCTTCTTGAATCTGTAAGATTATATCTCCTGCCAAATTTGGGAAAATTTTGGCTATTATTTCTTTAAGTTCTTTTTCAGCCCTTCCCTTCTTTCCTCTCCTTCTGGGACATTGATGACACAAAGATCTTTTGTTATAGTTCTACAGATCCCTGAGGCTCTGTTCTTTCTTTCTTTCCTCTTCTTCTTCTTTTTTTTTTTAGTGTACTTTTTCTCTGTTGTTCAGATTGGGTAATTTCTACTGTCCTATCTTCCAGTTCACTGATATCCTGCACCCCACCCCTGCCCCACCCCACCTTCCTATCCAGTCTCATGTTGAGCTCATCCACTGAGCTTTTTTTTGGGTTGTTGTATTTTTCAGTTCTAAAATTTCCATTTGGTTCTTTGTGATAGCTTTTATTTCTTTGCTGAGGCTCTCTATATTTCATTTGTTTCAAGTGTGTTTGCAATTGCTTGTTGAAGCATACTTATAATGGCTGCCTGAAAATAATTCCAATATTTCTATCTTGGTATTGGCATCTATTGGTTGACATTTTTAAAAAAAGATTTATTTATTTATTTTAGAGAGAGAGAGCATGAGAGCGAGAGGGAGGGAGACCCTTAAGCAGACTCCATGCTGAGCACAGAGCCCAACTCGGGCTCACCACCCCGATATCATGACCTGAGTTGAAACCAAGAGTCAGATGCTCAACCGACTGCACCACCCAGGTACCCTAGATGACATTTTTCATTCACTTTGAGATCTTCTTGATTCTTGGTATAATAAGTGATTTTGTATTGGAATCAGGACATTTTGCTTTATGTTATGGAATCTGATCTTATTGATGCCTTCTCTTTTAACTGACTTTTTTTGGACGCCACTCCTGCAGAGAAAGAAAGTATACCATATTACTGCCATGTGGAAGTAGAAGCCCAGGTTTTCCATTTGGCCTCCACTGACATGTGAGAGGCTGAGGCCTCTCTTAACTGATGGGCTGGGTAGGGGTATTAATTCCAACTCCCTACGTGGTGTCCACTGACACTGCAGGGGATGGAGGAGAGCCTCATTACTGGCCTGTGGAAATGGGCTCCCTACCTGGCCTTCTTTGATACCACCCCATGGTAGGTATTGGGGTATCTTGTAGGTATCTTGATATAGCCTCATGAGGGTGGAGGTCTGGACTTCACCTCTTGGCCTCTGCTGGTGTGAGTGTGAGTAGAGCCACAGTTTTTTATTTAGTGTTTTGCTGGAGCAGAGTGGTTGTCTAGAAGATTCTGTCTTTGCAGGCTAACCTTTTCCTGGTCTTCTGGCTAGAGAGAGCAGGGCTTTTATTGGAGCTTTTTTTTTATCTGTGCATGTTGGTGTTAATAGGTTGCTGACCTTTCTAGCACCCAGTCTGGGATATAAGAGGCAAAAAGAAAACCCATAAAACTCACTACCATGTTGTTTCTTCGGTATTGAGGTCCCTAGTTAGTCTGCTTTTTTCCACCTTTTGGAATCTCCTTATGTTTATTTTACATACAATGTCCAGGGTTTTTAGTTGTATTTAGCAGGAGGAATAGGGAAAAGTATGTCTATTCTATTTTTCCGAGAGCAGAAGTCTTCCTGAAAACAAACACATTGCTTATCTATGTAAGCTATGGATATTTGGTGAAAAATCCCGAAGGAGCAAAACTCATTTGGGGAAAGACTCCCAAGTCAAAAACCTTGACTTCTTCTTTTCTTTTTCCTTCCATTCTTTGAGGGAGAGAGGATAAAAAGTTTCCCAATTAGATTTTGGCAAAGGTGACATATTCTGAAACTTCTCTGGATTTCTAAAGGTGGTAAAATTGGGGTAGAGGGAATATGTACTAGAGTCCTTATTACTGTCTGGGGGAATTCCCTGCTGTGTGTCCAGGAAATGGGGTTAGGTACTTTGCACCTAAAGCTAGGTTGGTAGTGCTGGATACACCTAGGTATATCTAGATCTCACTATTCTTTTTTTTTTTAAATCAAATTCAATTAACTAACATATAATGTACTATTGGTTTCAGATGTAGAGTTCAGTGATTCATCAGTCTTTTATCATATCCAGTGCTCATTACATCGCATGCCCTCCTTAACGTCCGTCACCCAGTTACCCCATCCTCCCTCAGTTTGTTTCCTATGATTAAGAGTCTCTTATGGTTTATCTCCCTCTCTGATTTCATCTTGTTTTATTTCTCCCTCTCTTCCCCTATGATCCTCTGTTTTGTTTCTTAATTCCACATATGAGTGAGTAGATCTCACTATTCTGAACACTTAAAGCAAACTGAGATTTTTGTCCAGGTACATTTAGATAGGCCCAGCTTTGGGATTTGCTGTGTCTCACTGCACATAGAGCTTTCTTCCTCTGCCGAGTTATCTCTGCCAGTGATAGTACTGAGGCTGAAAGAAGGATAGGTAAATCATAACCAATAAGCTCTGCCAAATGTACAGGTATAAAGACTGACTGTACCTTGATTTGCAATTTCCAGAGCATGGACAGTTCCGTAACACTACATCTTATATCATTAAAAAACTAAAGAATCAAACCAGATGAGGTGGTTCCCCATTTCCAACTCCTCCCCCCCCCCCAAAAAAACGATAGAAGCCAACACTTCTACAATAATTTGTTTGCTCCGGTGAAGTTGTAAAGAAATTAGTTGCATCTAAATGAGACAATAAAAACTAGGTAAAATTGAAACCTGTGAGTCAGGTATCATATTAGTTGAAGGAAATGGCCTTAGGGACTATGTTACAGCAGAAAGAACTCATCTCTAAAATTGGGCTGAGAGTGTTTGCTTGTTATTCAGACAGCACTATCTTGGGACTGTGTAGCTCCTAAGTCTTGTGCCTTGGTCTCAAATCTCTTTTAAGGACTTTTACTATGGTCCCAAATTTAGCCTAGTAATCTTGACCTACCTGAGCCAGTAAATTTACTTTCCAGAGGTATAAGTAAGTGACTTTATGAATTAAAATATTTGATGTTTAAGAGAATCCGATGTATTAGCCTTCAATTTGGGAAGTAAAATTTTAAGACTTGAAATTTTAAGAGGATTAAGGGAATCGGATAAATATTTACAAGTTTGATTTATTAGATGTACAGTGTTGAATAAATTTAGAAAGGTTTTGCCTGATAGGGTTGTTGGCCCTGTCAGGCATTGAAAATGCTTAAAATGTATGTATATTAAATGCTACACAGTTAAAAATATTTAAGGAAATGTAAATTTTTATTTTTAAAAAGGGGAAGTCTAGCATAATGTTTAAGAGCATGGCCTCTGGAACCAGATTATGTAGGTCAGGGGTCAGCAAACTATGGCCTGCTGCCTGTTTCTGTACAGTCTGCAAGCTAAGGCATTTTTAAATGGTCAAAAAAGATCAAAATAATTCTTTTGTGATGTGTGAAAATTACATAGAATTCAAATTTCAGTGTCCATAAAAAATGTTATTGGAACCATGCTCGTTCGTTTGTGTATTATCTTTGGCTGCTTTCATGCTACGAGAGCAGAGCTGAGTGGTTGTGACAGAGATTGTGTGACCTGAAAAGATAATATTTACTGTTTGGCTCTTCACAGATAAAGCTGGATGACCCTGGCATAGGTTCCAATCACAGCTTCGCTACTTATTAGTATGAGCTTGGGCTAGTCATTTAACCACTCTGTGCCTCAGTTTTCTCTTCTGCAAAATGCGCAGAATTATAGTTGCTATTATGAAGTTATTGTGAGGGACATCTGGGTGGCTCAGTTGGTTAAGAGTTGGCCTTCGGCTCAGTCATGATCCTGGGGTCCTGGGATCCATTCCTGTATCGGGCTCCTTGCTCAGTGGGGAGCCTGCTTCTCCCTCTGTCTGCCGCTCCCCCTGCTTGTGCTCTCTCTCTCTCTCGTTGACAAATAAATAAAATCTCTATGAAGTTATTATGAGGATGAAATAAATTGATATTTGAAAAATGCTTAGAACAATGCCTGGCATACAGTAAATATAGTCTATATCTAAAAATTGGAGAACTTTAATCTGTTAAACTTGAGTTAATCATTAGTTAAAAGAATAAGAATTTGGGGCACCTGGGTGGTTCAGTCAGTTAAGCATCTGCCTTCGGCTCAGGTCATGATCTCAGGGTCCTGGGATCGAGTCCCGCATCGGGCTCCCTGCTCAGCGGGGAGTCTGCCTCTCCCTCTCCCTCTGCCCTTCTCTCTGCTTATGCTCTCCCTCTCTCTGTCTCTCTCTCTCAAATAAATAAATAAATCTTTAAAAAAAAGAATAAGTAGAATTAAACATTAAAGTATGAAATGAAATTTTCATTTTATAAAACTTATTACTTTTATGAATAGAATAAAAATTTAAAGTTGAACCTAGTATTTTAAATCTAGAACGTCAGAAACACCCAAATGGCTTTATAAGTCCTTTCTTAGCCCCCGAGTCCCTCTTGGACTTGTAAGCCAGGTCCTGGGCAGAATTCTATGGCCTGGGAGACAAAGCTCTCTGGGACTTATAAATAGGGCTTCTTTGAGACTGGGAGGCAGTGTTTCATAATGGGTAGGTATTTGGAGTTATGTCTGGATTGAATTTTGATTTCCTAGCTGTGTGATTTTGGGTAAGTCTCATCTGCAAAGGGGGGTTGGCAATATCTATTTCATAGGGGGTATTATGAAGAATAAAAGCACTATAGCCCATAAAGTGTTTAGTGCAATGCCTGGGTTTTAGTAAGCATCAAATAAGCATCAGTTATGATCATTATCATCATCTCCTAGGAGGCGGGCACACACTGAGTTATTGATAATCAGTTACTAAAATCCTAGCACAGCAGGTGGCTATGTGTGTGGTATGGTTTGAGTGGTACTGGGAAGTCCCTTCCGGTTGCCTTGATTTTCTAAAATTCTACCATATCATATGCTTTCAGTTAAACATTCCCCTCACCAGGGATCCTTTACACTTTACAGAGCGTCCCTTCCTCCTCGGCATGGTTTAGTTTATTAGGTACCAGTTATTTTCTTTACAGTGGCAGCCTGAGAACAGTGAACATGCAAGGACTGGGATTTGTATTCTCCAGGGAAAAGGGGTGGGGGACGGGGGTTCTGAAAGATGGTGAAAAGGTAAGGAAAAGGAGAAATTCTGCACAATCTCCAGGTTTGCCCTGCCATTCTGTTCCCCTGAGGTGTCAGAGCAGCTTCTTTACTTTCCCAGGGAAGAGTTTACAGAGCCAAGCCTCTCTGGTCCCCTGGGGCCTACACCCTTGAAATCTGCTGGACAACCGGGAAACAAGCCTGGCCCAGGGCGCCACCTGCTGTCTACCTGTCTCCTCTCCTGCACCCTGGGCTGGGATGGTGCTTCGGTCCTTTTGGTACTAACCCATCCTTGCTCAATTACCAGCAGCCCTGAGCCCCGTTCTGCCCTTCTTTGTGGCACCAGGGTTCCCTTGGTCTTGGAGCTAGGTGAGATACAAGGGTTTATTTCCTGGTGACCTTGAAGTTTGACATCAGAGCCAATGCTGTGGCAGATGGTGGGACCCGAGGCTTATTCCGTGATTAAAAGTCATTTCTTGGATCATGTCTGTGTTTCCCAGTCTGGAGCAGTGGGAATACGGCCACCATGGTGACCTTGACCACGGGTGGAGGAAGGAGGGGAGAGGAGTGATTCACTGTGCATCTTCCCTGTGTGTTACCAGCCTGAGGACTCAGGATGCGTTGGACCCTATTTTAGTCTCCGGAATTTGTCATCATCCAGTGCTATCTTCCCCACTACGCAGAAGTGGAGAGGGACTGGGGGCAGGCCTCTGTCTCCAAGGAGACTGTGACGATGTCCCACTAGGGGCAATTTGGAAGTGGACATACTTAGAGGGCTGAGGAACGCCTCGGATTTGACCCCTGCAACTCCCGTGTTAGGGACTTTCTCTTACCTGCTTTGGGGCTTAGGAAGACTAGCCAGCCCCTTTTTAGAAGGGGAAACTGAGGCCCAGAAAGGGCAGGGAATCCCCTTGGGTCACAATGTGCCGCCAGGAAGAGTCAGGATGGGCTGAATCCAGGATTACGCTCCCTTGGCTTTCCCTCAAAGCTCAGGAAGCCCCTCCTAGCTCCATTCTCCTTTGAGCTTTCCATCAAACCTGTCCTAGCGTCGGTGATCCTTTTGAACGCCCTCAGCGTCGCTGCTCCGAGACTTCCCCTTTAAGGCGCTCTTCCCCTTTAAGATTCACGGCGTCTTAAGGCCCCGCCCCTACAAACTGCTTTCCGCAGGGCAGCGACTGCGGCGCGGCCGCCACGGCCCCTTTAAGCTCGAGCCCCGCCCCTGGCTTCCCGCCCCCTCCCTTCCCCTCCCCCTTCAGCCCGCACCAGGTGCCCCGCGGGTCGTGCGGTGCGGCGCGCGACGGTGAGCGCAGGGTCCCGAGGGGGCGCGAGGACGCGTTCCCGGTCTTCCCCCGTCCTGGCCTGGTCCTCGCGGGTCCCGGGGGCGGAGCTGGAGCTGCGACTGGGGCGGGGGAAATGGGTGGTCTGGAGCTCAGGAGGGGTGGGCCGGGACGCGCCGAATGGGGGGGAGGGGCTCAGGTGACTTACGGGGAAGGAATGGCTCCCCGCGGAGCTGGCCGGACGACGGGGGGTGTGGGGGACTGGGCTTACGTTTTGGCGGCGTTCCCACTCTTCCTTACCCGTCCAATGCCCCGGTACAGCCCAATTGCGGAATTGTCCCCCTTAGTGCCCTGGGGTCCAGGCCCCTCTGTGGGGGGCGGCTGCCGGCCTGTGCCGCCGCCTGAGACCGCAGTCGTGGAGGCCGCTGGAGAGGCCCAGGCTGAAAGCGGTGGCCTTTGAGGGGGGCGGCAGGAGGGCACCGGCCCCCTCTCGGACTCCTGGCAGAGGTGGGGGCCATAGCAAAAGGCACAGGGGTGGAGAGTGGCGAGTGGCTAACAACCTGGGACAGACGTCTGCCCGTCTCCCCCCAGACACCGGCTGAGTTGTGGGTTGGGGAAGGATCTGGCAGCGGGACCTCAGTTCCAAACCTTCTCTGCCCGTCAGTGAGCTGGCGGTCACCATGGCAATGCGGGAGCTGGTGGAGGCCGAATGCGGGGGTGCCAACCCGCTCATGAAGCTGGCCGGGCACTTCACCCAGGACAAGGCCCTTCGGCAGGAGGGGTTGAGGTCTGGCCCTTGGCCCCCAGGAACCCCAGCCTCTGAGGCGGTGAGTGTTCTTGAGGTAGAAAACTCAAGTGGTGGCATGGGATGGAGGGGCCAGTTGAACACTTTGGGATAACTGCATTTTCTGTTGTGTTGCAGATAATAGTAGTTATCACTTAATGAGTGTTTACTTAACACTGTACTAAGCATTGTACATCTTTATACAGGTGACGGCAGTCATTTTGTAGGTGAAGAAAAGGGCTCAGAAATTTTGTGACTTGCCCAAGGTCACTCTAAATGCTAGAGCTGGAATTTGAACTCCTGTTTAACTGAGTTGTGTTTGTGGACTTCATTACTGTACCATTTTGCTTCCCTTTCTTTTCTATCTTAGGTCTCTAAGCCTTTGGGAGTAGCCTCTGAAGATGAGGTAAACATGCCAGTCTCTTCTGCCTCATTTTTCTTTTGTTGTGTTTTTACTTTAAACTTGGCTCATCTGTATTTCACTCTTTGGAGCTTCCTGACTAAATGAGATTTGCCTTATTTCTTCTCCTGCTTGTTCTTAGAAATCTATTCATTGAGTATTTCCAAATCTGTAGTTTCTGTGTTTCCCTTTCCTCGTGTTTGATGTTAGTGTCTCCCGTTCATGGGCCCTATCTCTTGTTGAGTTCATTTCATCATCTTTCTCCTGGCAGTTGGTGGCTGAATTTCTTCAGGACCAGAATGCACCACTTGTATCCCGTGCCCCTCAGACCTTCAAGATGGATGACCTCCTGGCAGAGATGCAGGAGATTGAACAGTCAAACTTCCGCCAGGCACCCCAGAGAGGTGGGTCCAGAGTCTGGTGGGAGGGCAGATCACCATTTTCTGTGCAGATAGGACCAAGGGGGTTCCATATTTGGATGCTGCTGGCATTAGGGAACTGAGATGCAGAAGGAGGCAAAAGGGACAAAGTGTTTTCATGTGCACTCAGGGTTCCTGAGGCATGATAGAATGATATGCATTTCTTTTCTTTTTTTTCTTAGTTCTCTCTCTTTCTTTTAAGCTCCTGGTGTGGCAGATTTGGCCTTGTCTGAGAACTGGGCCCAGGAGTTTCTTGCAGCTGGAGATGCTGTAGATGTAACTCAGGATTATAATGAGACAGACTGGTCCCAGGAATTCATCTCTGAAGTTACAGGTGAGGCTTGTCGTGGGTAAACCTAAAGTGGTTCATATGGGGCAAAGTTCTATTTTGTTCCCCCAGTTCATCTTAGGATATAGAGCGATTTCAGCTTCTATAACTTTTCTGGACTCTTGACTCATTTCTCTAGGGCACTGAACCTGACTTCCCTTAGGTGATAATAGGGAGTTATTGAAACTTAATGTGAAAGAGGGGACTGGGTTTGAACTGGGTAGGAGATTTTGGAGATTATATCTATGTATCTATTTATATCTCTACTTAAAGAGAGAATGTAAGAGAGGATGAGGAGAGAGAACACGAGGAGTTAGGTACTCTTTTGTTATCTGGAACTTTACTGCTGTAGTTTGGTGGTGAGGATCCACGGATTGGATGCACGGCAGTGTTGCTCGGGAAGAAATACTAAGCATAGCCAGTGGGATTCTGGCATTAAGTGCTCTTGAACAGGGACGCCTGGGTGGCTCAGGCGGTTAAGCGTCTGCCTTTGGCTCAGGTTGTGATCCCAGGGTCCTGGGATCGAGTCCCACATCAGGCTCCCTGCCAGCAGAGAGCCTGCTTTTCCCTGGGCCTGCCGCTCCCCCTGCTTGTGCTCTCTCTCTCTCTGACAAATAAATAAATACAATCTTAAAAAAATAAAAGTCCTCTTGAACAGAGTTGGGGCCTTGGAAAATGGAATTGTGTTCAAGGGCTTGAAGTATGAGGTCTTAGAGGGCAAAGACCGTATCCTGATGATAATAATAAATATTCATAATAATAGCCAATGTGTACTTACTATGTTCTAGGCATTGTACTAAGTGCTTTCAGTGTATTATCTGTTTAATCCCCATGAGAATTCTTGAGGTAGCTACTGTTTTTATTCCCAGCATATAGATAAGAAAACAGATTTAAGATTAAGTGATTTGCCCAAGGTGATACAGTTTTGTAAGTGGTGGAGTTGGGATTTGACTCTGGGTTTGAATGATTCCAGACCCTGTGGGCTGAACCACGGTGCTCAGGCCTGCACCCGAAGCTCTTCAGGGTCCCAGCCTAGTTCTCCGTCTTTGAGAGTGTCCATGCTCATCCTGTCCTTTGGGATTGATTCTTCTCCCCCAAGCCTGTCTGATTAGGGGAATGGGGGAAGGACATTCTCTTCAGCTTTCCTCTTCCTCATTGCTTCCAAAGAGAAGCACTTGTTAGCTTTTTTCCAATTTAAGAAATTAAGAATAACAAGAGATACAAATGGACAAAGTTATAAAGATTCTAGACTCTCAGGGCATCCCCATCATCATAGTTCTTGAACATTCCTGAGATCATTAATGGCACCTAATTGTTTTCTTCCGCCATTGTTTTTATTCTCTAAAAATAGGGCTTTCCGTCTCTAGGGAAAAAAACCCCAAATCTAACAACTAAAACTCATCTTTAATAAAAGCTGTTGATCTCTTTTATCATGACTACCTTTCCCACCCGTAAGTTGGAGTTTAAGGTAGAATAATAGATATTCTTGGTTTCATTAATAGTACTTTGCACTTTATAATCTTCATTTGGTCTTCACAGTTACACTTACCTTGTAGGTATTCCTTCCCCATTTTATAGATAAGGAAACTGAGATTTGGAAAGGTTAAATACTTTGTTCAAAGTCACTCAGTAACAGAGATGACATTCGGACTCCTGTCTTTCTGACTCTAGGCTCCATACTTAGAGCCATTATGCTATCATTGAGAATCTTCTTCGGGGAACTGCCTCAAGTGAAAATCTGAGTTGTAACAAACACCCTCCACCAGACAAACTCAGTTTTTCATACAAACCTTAGATTTAAATGCGATCTCCTTATCGTAGAGAGACGACTTTTGTAATGTGTGGGCATCTGTCATTTTTGGGAACTCAGAAAAAAAAAAGTCATTGCTACGATAAGCATTGAGATTGAAGAGATTTTTGTTATAATTACCAGAATTGCTTGCAATCAGTGAAATCTTCCTTAACCTGTAAATGAAAAACAACTTTAGAAAAATGTGTTGGACCTCTCTTACTTGTTAAGTCCTCTTTGGGAGATTTCTTCTGTTTTATACATTCTTTTGGGACTGTGCCTGCTTCATGGAGGCAGGGAGATGGAGAGCTGGAAAGGGAAATTGAGCTATTTGGGGTCTGCCTTCATAAAAATGCCAATTGCAGTAGTTATTGCTTTGTATGGACCTTCAGTATTTATTGAATTGAGATCTGGGAGAAAGCTAAAGGAAATTAATTTTCTGATCATTTTTTATTATCCTCATAATGTTTGTGGCTGATATTATATTGATGATACAGGTTACCTATTGCTTTATGGATAAGTAGACTTCAGGATGAAAGGAGGTTATATTTAAATCTTTATTATCTTCAAATCCCTGTTGTTCTGATTCTAGACTCAAGTTTAAAAGGAGCCTTGACAGTTCATTTTTTTTCTTGTTTTAATGTTTTATTTGGAAATAATTATAGTTTCACTGGAAGTTGCCAAAAAATGTAGAGGAAAGTTCTGTGTATCTTTTACTGTTTTCCCCGTGGTAATATTTTGCGTAACTGTTAGTTTATGTACAGTATCAAAGTCAGGCAATTGCCATTGGTACAATGCACAGAGTTTATTAAATTGCAGCAGTTTTACATGCCTTTGTGTGTGTGTTTATGGTTTTATACCACTTTATCATGTGTGTAGATTTGTGTAACTACCACCACAATCGAGTTACAGAATTACTCCATCGCCCCATGAAGCTCATTTTTGAGTCTGCAGTCCACCCCCGACCCCTGCCCCTGAGTGTCCTGGGCCAAATAATTCTACATCTTGTGCTGTAGGGATGAAATACATCTTTAAGGGGTTTTGAATTTAGACAGCCTCAGCTAACATGGTGTGTGAGGTTCCTCTGGTAATCTTAAGAGAGAAACCTGCACTTTCCTCGGAAAGGCGGTAGGCAGCAGTAGCAGATGATAAGTGGCAATAGATCTCCCCCAATGGCAGCAGAAGAGGCCGTGGAAGAAAACGAGTAACCATCTCATCGCGATGTTTTCTACTTTCGGTATGGGTTTGCTGCGAGCAGACAGTAATGATAATAATAACTAACATTTGTTACTCTGTGCTTTATGTATGCATTATCTCACTTGGTCTTTGCAAGAATCCCTATGAGGTAGTTATTATTATCTCTATTCTATAGATAAGGAAAGGGAAACATCGGTTAAGTACCTTGCACAGTGAATAAGTGGTGTTGTTGGGATTTGAGTGCCTGGTAGGCTGATCTGGAACCTACATTCTTTACCATTGGGCTATTTAGCAAACTCAGAAACCTTTATGTTAGGTAAGGGTGGGAAATTCTGAGTTTTTGACTTTGGAGCTTGGGCTAGATGTGCCAAGGAACACACAATGAGAAACTAAGTAAGACAACATTCTGAATTGGATATTTGGTATCTAGGTTGTTGGTTCTCACTCTACTAATTTATGTGACCCGGGATAGCCCCTTCCCATCTGTAGGTCTTAATTGTTTCAATCTCAGGTACCCAAGTGGATCTGATTTTCTGTAAGAATTTCTCAAAAAATAGCGTGAAGGCCAAATAGAATTCTTTTGGTCATTTCATTTTGACTCCTTTGTCGGAGCAGGTTCCCAATGCCAGAAAATTCTGAGGTTTGTGGCTAATATGGCCAAATACCAGATTACAGATATTTGAGGATGATTTTTCTCACCTCTGGGATTTTTGTCTAATCTGCCTCGTGTCTCTTTTAAAGTCCAGATGCTTTGCATTTTTTTCCATTGTTTCTTGTCCTTGAAAGGAGCATTTCACAGAAACAGTATTCTCTATAATCTGAGGAGCACTTGTGGCCAGAGTATGCTTCTGCAAAATCCTCTAGTTGAGAGGAAGGAGTGACTGGAGAGTAAGGAGGAGGGGTGGCTAGTTTTCAACAGAATGGGGCAAAGGGACCAGGAGGCATTGTAATGTCTACTTAAGTATTAAGTATCTCCTTACTAGGTCTCCACTCTTGAGCCAACAGTCTAGTTGGGGCAAAGGAAAGAAATGTTGTCTATAAGAACTAGTGAGGGAATTTGGGTAAAAATATTGAGAGTCCTTGAAGTTAAGGGATTGTATGATCAAAAAAAATCATCAACCACATCTTTTATTATATTAGTAATTTTTATTATTTATAATTAGGTGTATTTTGAGAGTCTGGGGATCCTTTTTTTTTTTTTTTCAGATTTTGACATTACTTTCTCAGATGTTGTGTTTACTTTGTTGAAATTGTTCAGGCAAAGTCTTGGTAAATAGAATAGACAGTTCTGTTACATATTTAATACTGAGGGGATGAATCTGCCTTCTCATGTTAAAAGCAATGACAGATCTTTAAACTGGGGACAAAGATAGGATGACCACTTCAGTGTTGATGTGGAAAGGTATGGATGCAGAGCAGAAGGAAAGCATACCGCAGGCTCCTGTCTTCTCTGTGTTTACTCATTCTTTAGGGCACCTTTGAACAATGTCTTAATGCTTTTGTTTTGTTTTAGTTTGGGTTTGTTTCCGGCCCCAAAATAGTACAGGACAAAGCCCTGGAGGTTGAGAAAGGGTTTAGCGCCCTCATTCCATCTGTCGCCTTGGTATGTTTATTATGTTGCAGTGGCGCCCTTTGTCACTAGAGCTTCTGAGACAATTTCTAGAATTACACTTAAAAACATAGCCCTCAAAATGAATCAAAAATGACAAGTCAGACTAGTGTTTCTTCCTGGGGTGGGGGGGGCGGTCTGAGGGAGCCTGTGAGAGAGCTATAAACCTTCTGTGTCTTGATCGGGGTGGTGGTGATCTGAGTGTATTCATGTGTAGGAGTTAATAAAGCAGCACATTTATGTTTGGTACACTGTATGTACTTTCATGTTTGCATGTTACATCTCAGCTAAAAAAATGGAACAGACATCCAATGAGAGGAGTGGACCAATGTATTTTTAAATTCTAGCCCAGCATTCTGCTTCTCAGATTCTCTAGGTAGTTATATTAAGATGAAATATGAGGCTTGTTTTCCTGGGAGAGGGTGAACTTTGTCAATGGAGAACGGACCAGAGGTTTGGTTAAGGAGCAGGGCCTCTTTTGTTCTCCCTTAGCTCCTTACCAGTTGTCTGCAGTACCTTTGCGGAAGTTGGAGGCCCTAAGTGCCTGCTATTTCGTATTTGAAGTCTCTGGCACTTCAAGCAAAAGGGTTTGGTCTGTACTCCTTTCCTGAGTTTCCTCATTTGTTCTCGTTTCCAGCTCTGTAAACTTCCACCCCAGGCCCCTTGGAAGTGGGTTGCATATTGAGAATTCAGTAGTGTTTTCTTTTGACCAGGAGTCTCTGAGGGATTCAGTAGGATCTGCTCTGCTTTGGCTTGGGTACGAGGGTCAGTTGAGTATGTGTCATACTCTCCCTTTCCCTGATCCCTCACTGAGCCCTGTGTGATTTCTCCACCTCTGCTCCTTGCAGATCCTTTGTCTGTGTCCCCTGCCCGCTGGGCTGAGGAATATTTGGAACAGTCAGAGGAGAAGCTGTGGCTGGGAGAGCCTGAGGGAACAGCAGCCACGGATCGCTGGTGAGTCCAGCTACTTCTTCCTGGATGGATCCCTGTGAAAGGAGTACTAGATAGTTTTCCCAGCCTCCCTCACCTCCTCCATCTACATTCTCAAACCCACTTGCAGTCCCCTCATTTTCTATGTTAAGGTTCCCACTTGTATTATTACCCCTAGAAATTTGTCTCAGATACAATTGAGTCAAGAATCCTAAGTGTCCTAATCAGAAGTTCCTAACTTTACCATATGCACCCCCTCCCTCTTTACTTTGGAGGCTGCTACTGTATGCCTTCTCTCTACAAACAGGTGCTTGGGAATGGGAAGGATAAAAGAATGTAGCTAGTGCTTTGCCACTTCTGCCCAAGTGTCCTTTTTTAATGTAAATTGGAATTTGTAGGTCCTCAATGAGAGAGTAGAGTCGTGTCACCACCCCCCCCCCCCAACTGTGATTGCCATGGGCTGGGAGTAGGGAATAGTGTGGGAAGGTGGTGGCAGACTGGTGGGTGGAGCTAGTTTGTCCTTACCTGTTCCAGGTACGATGAGTATCATCCTGAGGAGGATCTGCAGCACACAGCCAGTGACTTTGTGGCCAAGGTGGATGACCCCAAATTGGCTAACTCTGAGGTGAGCCACATCCCACTGCTGCTTTGCCCAGCAGAGCTGGTCTTGGAAATCAAGAGTCTAGCTTCTCTTACCCCAGTTTAAAGAGAAGGAAATAAGATCCGAAGTCCGTTCCTTCCTGTCTGGAGAACAGAGACTTAGGATCCTGCTTCTTCCTTCCAACATTCTTTCCCTCATTTCCTTGCATACTAACCCTTTCGCTTTTCTGTGTCTTCTCAAATCTTTAAGGCCAGAAATCCCTTTCTTTTTGCTCTCGACGTTTTTCAGGGTCTTTAGCAAATCTTGTCTGCAGCTAGAGATGGTCAGGGGGAGGGGTAAGTGCAGGCTTCTCTTGGGCATGGTTGAGAGTGCACACCTGGAAGTCCTCTCCCAAGTGGCCTATGTGTGTCTCTGTGCCCCAGTTCCTGAAATTCGTGCGGCAGATTGGCGAGGGGCAGGTGTCCCTGGAGTCCGGTGCAGGGTCGGGCCGAGCTCAGGCAGAACAGTGGGCAGCAGAGTTTATACAGCAGCAGGTAGGACATTGTCACTTCCCAGTCCCACTTCAGAGCTGGCTGGTGCCCCAGGCCTTGGGTTCAGTGTTCAGTGGTCCCAGATGGGGAAGGGATTTTATTGCCAGCTTGTCTTGGTAGCATCCAGGTCCTGAGTGGGTGGGAAAGAGATTCTGAGACTGTTCTCAGAAGTGTCCAGGTTGCTGGTGTTTAGTGGGTGTTCAGTCAGTAGAAAGTTGGCGGTGGTATGACCATCCTTCTTTGTCACAGGGTACATCAGAGGCCTGGGTTGACCAGTTCACAAGACCAGGAAACACAGCTGCCCTTGATATGGAGTTTGAACGAGCCAAGTCAGCTATAGAGGTGAGAGCAGGTAGCACAGGAGACACCTCAAGGGAACACAGTCCATTGGAGAGTTGGTGTTGGAACATCACAGATGATGAACATTGTATGCCTTAGTGTTCCTGGACCCTCTGTGTCAGAACTGCTGAGGGTAGGGTGGGTAACTACCAAAAATGCAAATCCCAGGACATCACCTTCCACTGCAGAATCAGAATCTGGGGGTAGGATCTAGGAATCTGCATTTAAAAAAGCTCTTCAGGGGCTCTTGGACGCTTTGAAATTTAAGATTTACTGCCTTAAGGGATCCATCTGAGTGGTGCTGAGGGTGGGGTGGGGCGGTCATGATGGATCTCCTTTTTCTACCTGCCTTCCCTTCCTTACAGTCTGATGTCGATTTCTGGGACAAGTTGCAGGCAGAGTTGGAGGAGATGGCGAAACGGGACGCTGAGGCTCACCCCTGGCTTTCTGACTATGATGACCTCACGTCTGCTTCCTACGATAAGGTAAGAACTCGATGCTCAGATGGCAGGGTTTCCTTGTTTTGTTGTTTCTCCTCTAATCCTGAATTTGAAGGGTACTTACTTTCAAGTAATGACTTCTTTGAGCCCCTTTCTATGAAAGGAATTCTGAATCATTCTCTTGTCCCACTCTTCTTCAGTAATTGAAGGTATGCTTTATTCTTAGGACATACAGATTAATAATAATAGACTGTCCTTGTCAAATAACGATAAGATGGTGACATAATACCTGTGACATAGATTTGCACATGATGCATTCAGAACACAGATGAAGGAGCTCTGCTTTGGAGGTTGATTTGAGAACATTTTTGAGGAGATCGGTAACTCCTAGAGAGTGGTAATTGGTAGACTATCTCTCTGTCTCCATATCTTAATATCTATTGACTTTTTTTAACTCACAAATTTATTTTAAATTTGGATCTGTTTCTCTAAGTACTGACCACTTGTGCCAATTTAGGGTGTTTGCAAAGAATTATATTAAAGTGTTAGGAAAATTTCCCAGTAGTCATTGGTCAAAGATGATCTAATTTTGTATATAGCATAGACTTTGAAGCATATGCTATTTCAGAGGTATCACTGTAGAAAAAAATCTACTTTGAAGTTGTAGGGTATTTAGGGATGTGGTTAATAATTGAGCTGCTGAGTTGAAGCATCAGGTGGAAGGGAGAGAATTGTTGGGTTTTGAAAGAAGCAAAACAGGAATTGAGGAGGTGAGTAGCGATACCTCTTCTCAGCTCAGATCTGGTTGGGAAAGGTTTCTGGGGCTAAAACCAGCGCCTGAGATGTAAAGCAGGATGCTGGAGGTAGATCTTGACATCAGGGAGCTGTGTGTGCAAAGATAAGGAAGAGTAAAGTTCAAGAAAACTTTGAAAAAGTCTAGCATTTGAAAGCCAATGAAAAACTTAGTACTGGGAAAAATAGGATTTTGTTTACTATTGCAATCTGATTTTTTATGAGTTATCCTATTACATGTAATAGAAAACAGCTTACTTGATCCTGCCCTGTGTTTTGCCATAATAAGAGTTTCTTCTGTAGAATTCTGAGGAGGAAGAACTCAAGGAAATACCTGGAGATAATACATTTATTAATTTGTATTAGCAATTTGGTAAGTTGCATAGGTTCTATCAACTTACAAATGGCAAATTATAAATTTTAGATGAAAATTTCTGTGCTTTTGATAAATATAGACATAGCACTGATTTTATATGAGTAACATTTTTTACTCTCATGTTAATGACTTGCTAGGTGGAATAAAATTTTTTTGAATAAAGTTGTTTTTTTAAAATTTTATTTTATTATGTTAATCACCATACATTACATCATTAGTTTTTGATGTAGTGTTCCATGATTCATAATTTGCGTATAACACCCAGTGCTCCATTCAATACATGCCCTCTTTAATACCCATCAGCAGGCTAACCCATCCCCCCACCCCCTCCCCTCTAGAACCCTCAGTTTGTTTCTCATGGTTCGTCTCCCTTGAATAAAGTTTTTAATTCAAAACTTAATGTTTTTAGATTTTTGAACCCTATTTGATATCATTGATACCTTGAGATATTGCAGATTTAGAACTAGAAATATTTGTATTAATGTTCCACAGAAATGTGCTATACTTTGTTGCTCACTAATAATGAACAATACAGATTTTATCTGGCTTTGTGCTAACTATTACTGAATTATATGTCAATAGTGCTTTCTTTGTTTTTAAATGTGAATCTGACCCTGATTGTCCTATAAATTCATGGGTCTCTGAAAACGCTATTTTTTACTGGATGGTCCTTAAATTTTCAAGACAACATGTGTAGCTCAAGCAGATAGTGTATCCTTTTAGCATAAAGGAGAAGTTTCTGTGATGGGCAGACTCTTAGTAGTGATCCTGTTCTTGCTGTGTGATCCTGTGAGATTTTGGAGTAGACCAGACAGTGGATCAGACCTAATGACCGGCTCAGATTAGACTTTTTAGGTTGCAACAGCGATCATAAGCTCATGCCCCATTCTTTGGTGGGCTGTTGAAGCTTCCTCCAGCATATTCTTGTTCCTATTTCTGCAGGTACTCTGATTGTGAAAAATTCCTCTCTGATCAGCAATTGATAAAACAGCAAGGAGGCTAGACAGCACAGACGAGAGGGCACTTAGAGAACATTGTGATTGCAACCTGATGGCCTTGATGTGTTACATTGTCTTTTCAGGATAATAACCATTTTATGAAGAGTATTTTCTGCTTTTTGGTAATAAGACTTGGGTGAATATTCTCATTTGATGCTCTCAGTAGCTCTGAGAGGCAGGAATTAATTTCATTAGGAAATTGTGTTACGGATGACAGTGATCTCTCTTTCCTACAGGGTGGCTTAAAACATGGATTGATAATAGATAGTAGTTGAGATTGAATGCGGGGGGATTTATTTTCTGGAAACTGATAGTCTAGGGTAGGGGTCAGCAAACTATGGCCCGCAGGTAAATCTGGCCTGCCACCTGTTTTTGCCTGGCCTGTGAACTGATAGTGGTTTTAACATTTTTAAATGGTTGAAAAAAAAAGAAAAGTACTGTGACGTGTGCAAATTATATAAAATTCAAGTTTCAGTGTCCATAAATAAAGTTTTATTGGAACACAGTCATACTTATTTGCTTACCTATCTGTGATTCCTTTCTCTCTCCAAAGGTGGAGGTGAGTAGTTGTGACAAAATATTTATTTATTTATTATCTGGCCCTTTACAGAAAAGGCTTGCTGATTCCTGGTCTAGGGTCATTTTCTAAGTTTTCATATTGTACAGAAATATCCCAGGCACCTTACCTATTCTCAACATGAATATACTTTTAATACATTTATTTTTAATCCATCTCCTATTATATGTCTTGCTTTTTAGACTTCCATTGTAATTATCTAATTTCTGTTCATCACAGATAATTTATATCTGATGACTTATCATGGTTTAGAACTTGGCTGGTTAGATTTAAGTGTTTCCAGTTTTTTAGCAGTTCCACAGTAATAATGAAAAAGGGCCTCGCTCATGTCTGTATTATGTGTGGTTTCATTCTTATGTGTCCTTAGCTCTATTTAGAAGGGCTCTGCCTGGTATTTTGCATCTTGTTTTCATTCTGGTATATTGTTTGTGTTGGTAACCATTTACTCCCCAAAAAGAACATTTTATTTGCTTGTCCTAGTGACTCCCATTTTACCTTATTACCTCTTTGCCTAACATGAAATAGCAGTAGGCAAAGCTTTGCACGTAGCATCATAATTCTTTCCTTAAATGAGAAATCCTCAGCGAGAAGAGAATGGTGTTTTTCTGAAACATATTCTGCCGTCAGGATTTTGGGATCTAGCTTTCATTTACTATCAGATAGAGATTAATATTAGTAACTTTTAAGAGTGCAATTAGGGAACAACTAAGATTTTCAAAGTGCTTCAACACACGTTATCCAGTCAATGCACACAGTGATTCTGTGAGCTAGGTAAGAGTGGCATCTGAGTGGTAGGGCCTCTGACTCCAAATGGCATTTCCATTATTCATTTTCACACTGTTGTAGAAAAATAAGAAGTGCCCTTTGAATAGCTAAGGAGAGCTTATCTCATAAGATAAGATCTCATAAGATCTGCTTATCTTAAGCAGATCCTGTAAGAAATGTGTTCTGTCCAGTGGTGAGAATCAAGGATGTGGAAATACAGGCCTTTAAGGACTTCCTAAAATTAGCTTATTCCCAGCATGGATCAGAGTTTGTAGACTTGCTTAGTTTTTCAGGAGATAGCAGCATGAGCATGATACTGAATGGATTTACTGTAGTCATAGATGATCTCCTTTCTAATATGGAAAACTTGCCAGCGTTTAATTCAGATACCTTTTTGGAGGTCTTCAACTTCTCCACCTCTGTCTTGGTTGTCATCTCCCATTCCTGCTGCTTTGACTGTGATGGCTCTTTCTTAGACAGGTTTTCACTTGGCTTCCTTTCCTTCTAGGGGTACCAGTTTGAGGAGGAGAACCCCCTGCGTGACCACCCCCAGCCTTATGAGGAGGGGCTCCGGCGACTTCAGGAGGGGGACCTGCCAAATGCTGTGCTGCTCTTTGAGGCAGCTGTGCAGCAGGATCCTAAGCACATGGAAGTGAGTGACTCATTACTCTGACTTCGTATTAGAGACGGCTTCCATCAGTTTTGAGGGAAGCCCCACAGAGTAGTGCAGATAGATTAGGGCCTGGGTGATGGCCTGGGGTGGGGGAGTAAGAGTGAGATGGTGAGTGGAAGAAGCCAGAGGAAGGGAGGTTGGAAAGGTGAATGCAGGAGTAATGGAATCTGACACCTTCTCTCTAGGCTTGGCAGTATCTGGGTACCACCCAAGCAGAGAATGAACAAGAACTATTAGCCATCAGTGCACTGCGGAAGTGAGTACATGAAAGGTGGGGTGAGGTGGTTCCCGGGCTCTCTAAATAGCCTTTAGAATGATAGGATTCCAAACCCAGATCCTTGTCTTCTTTCTGATCACTAGCAAGAGTGTTTTCTTGTGGTGAAACTCTTAAGGTTTGGAGTGAATTGGAGATACCTGGTTCCATTCCTCATCAGCTTTTAATTTTATATGTGGGACCCTCACTGATTCCTTGGCTGCTAAAACATTCCCCTTCTCATATCTGTAATTTTTTTCAATAACTTCCATGTAGAGGATTCCTCTGTATCTTTAATCTGAGGGATTTGGCAGGTGAGGCCATTGTGACTCTGTATTCCATACCAGCTCTGCCCACCTCTGTCCAAACAGGTGTCTGGAGCTAAAGCCTGATAACCGGACGGCACTGATGGCGCTGGCTGTGAGCTTCACCAACGAGTCCCTGCAGCGACAGGCCTGTGAAACCCTGCGAGACTGGCTGCGCTACACACCGGCCTATGCCCATCTGGTCACGCGCGGTGAAGAAGGGGCTGGGGGGCCAGGACAGGGCCCCAGCAAGCGCATCCTGGGGTCTCTGTTGTCCGAGTGAGTGAAGGATTCCTGGGATGATAGATGGTAACCTGAGTTCCAGTAGGCGGAGGGCCTTGATTTTGGAAGCTTGGATGGATTGAGACTCAAGGACCTCAGAGTGGGATGGGAAACCCAGGATGCATGTGAAGGAGGTCTGCATTCTATGGTGCAGTGCTGGGATGAAATAGAAAAAACAGTTTCTAAAGTGAAATTTGAGAGTAGGAGGATGACTGATAGATTGATGAATCTTGGGGATATGAGTGACTAATTAAGGATTTGTTTTGGAAGGGTAGGAATATAGACACATCCATCCACCTATTTTTGCATTTTTTTTCTTTCCTATTTATGCAGCTCCCTATTTCTTGAAGTGAAAGAGCTCTTCCTGGCTGCTGTACGCCTGGACCCCACATCCATTGACCCGGATGTGCAGTGTGGCTTGGGAGTCCTTTTCAACCTGAGCGGGGAGTATGACAAGGCGGTGGACTGTTTCACAGCTGCCCTCAGCATTCGTCCCAATGTGAGCCTCAGGGGAGGAACAGAAATAGGACGTGATTGCATCTTATTGAAGGATCATTTGTTGGGACCTTCGGGGTCCTGGGAGCTTCCGTTCCATATACTGATTGCCTTGGGAGAATTGGGCAAAGAAGGCTGGGAGTACAGGGTCACCTGGACTGGACGGCGGGGAGTCTGCATGAGACGAGAGCAGTTACACTGTGTCACGCAATGAACAGCTGAGGAGAAAGGAAGGGATAGTAACATGTATTAGCTGAACAGAGTGGTGACCCGGGGAGGAATGGGTGGAATTGGATTGGAGCCTGGCTCTTGTCTCTAACCCTTCTTCATCTCTGTTCCAGGACTATTTGCTGTGGAATAAGCTAGGGGCCACCCTGGCCAACGGAAACCAGAGTGAAGAAGCAGTAGCTGCGTACCGTCGGGCCCTCGAGCTACAGCCTGGCTATATACGGTCCCGCTATAACTTGGGCATCAGCTGCATCAATCTCGGAGCTCACCGGTGAGAGCGTCTATTGAGTAATTAATGAATGAACTCTTTCTCCCTGCCTTTGACCCTAGCTCCTCATTCTCTGATCATCTCTTTGACTAACCGGCCCCAGCTATCTCCCCATGCCAGCTGACCTGCCTCCTTCCAGTAATGTTCTGCTCACCAGCTCTCATTCTTCTTCCCAACAGGGAGGCTGTGGAGCACTTTTTGGAGGCCCTGAACATGCAGAGGAAAAGCCGGGGCCCTCGGGGTGAAGGGGGCGCCATGTCGGAGAATATTTGGAGCACCCTGCGTTTGGCATTGTCCATGTTAGGCCAGAGTGATGCCTATGGGGCAGCCGATGCCCGGGATCTGCCCACCCTCCTAGCTATGTTTGGCCTGCCCCAGTGACAGTGGGATGGGCTGCCTTGTGAGTGTCTGCTTGGAGGGGTCCCTGCTCTGGATGTGACTCCCTCTCCCCAAATGGGCCTACTAAGGGGGTGGGCTGATGACCACAAGCAGCATGGCCTCTCAGGAGCTGCCTCAACATAGGGGTGGGTAGTCTGTGTTCTTCCTACATCACTGTAGGAAAATGAGCTGTGTTGTCTCTGAGTCCCTTGGTAATTCAAGGGTTGTGCAGCCAGCTACAGATCTCTCTGCTCATCATGCCCTTTCTTGGTGCTGCTTTTTGGGTAAGACCCAAAGATAGAGGGTAACTGTTGTCATCAGCTGCCATTTCTGATAGGGTCTACCACATTTGTAATGTCTGTCCTTCTCCCACTTACTGGGAACTGATGATAGTACAGCTCTCTTGGGCGTTGTGTGTGGCAGGTTCTTCTAACGTGCACCTCTGTGATGACTGTATCTGGGATGGGATGTTAGGAGTTGGCCTGTTGGGTTGAAATGTTGCTTTGGCTCAGCAGAGCTGAGTTTTGATAGGGGTCCTCATAGTTCTCTTGCTCCTGGACCCATCCTGGCTGTAGTTCAGAGTCTTTGGGTACAATGCTGCATGCGCTACTGCTGGCGTCATTATTGAGGGGTCCTTAGGAGTTGCTGGGGTCAGTTGTACAGAGTGCTTGTGTGTGGGGTAGGGGGATAGCATATTTGTGGAATGAACCTAGAAGGGACCAGATAGGGTCAGATTAAGGGCTCTGTTTTGGGGCCTTTGGTGGGAGGACAGAGCAGGTGGGCTGGGGGTGTGGTGAGTGCAGCCAGCCCTCCTCTTAGAAAGGCCTGCGAGTAGGAATTGAGTTAACTCTTCTAGAAAGTTGGTTCAGAAATGACAGTCTTGCCAAATTCCTAGCAAAGAGGCAGTTCAGTGTTACCATAAGCCTTTTGTTGTACTTCTTGAAATGTTTCTAGGGGAAAGCATTGAAAAATCCCCTTCCCCCATATTACCTCCACAAAGTGAAGATTGAGGGAGCAGCTTGGATTCTTAACTGTCCCGTGCATGGGGAGATACACCAACCCCCAGAAATGACTGCTAAGCCTCTTGCCTTGTCTTCAGTAGCTAATGATCAGAGAGATTTTTTTTAAACTACCATGGTCCCAAGGTTCCATCCTGAAATTTATTTTTCTTTGTATGAATATGTGTAAATGATTTAAAAATAAAACTGTATGAATAAAATTTGTATGAAGAATAAATGGAACTGGCATGGGTGTGAGTTCTGTCAGGTGTGAAGTTGGGGTGTAGGAGGTGGGTTGGTGTTTGGAGGATTGGTATTTAACGGTTTTCCTCTTCTCTCTTCATTTCTCACATTTGGTATATTGATTACCCATCCATCCATCCAGTAATATTGAGCACCTAATATATGCCTGGTACTGTGAATAAGATGGACAAGGTCCCTGTGTTCATGGAACTTAAAGTTTAGCAGGAGAGACCACTGGTCAAAATCATGTATTTTTCATACTTGTGATAATACTATAAAGGGAAATAATGGTGTGTGATATAATTGGTATTGTTTTCATTCTGAATTACATGGGAGGATTATGGTAGTTTTTCCAATGCTTATGCTTTCTAAAAGTTTTCATCTGGCTCTCCCTGGTTTTATTAGGAACCGTATCGAGTCATATAAAGATGGGTATTGATCCTGGGGAATTTTTTTTTTTTTTTTTTTTTTTAGAGAGTGCAAGCAGGAGGGAGGGGCGGAGGGAGAGGGAGAGAGAGAATCTTAAGCAGGCTCCACGCTCAGCATGGAGCCCAACATGGGGCTTGATCTCATAACCCTGAGATCATGACCTGAGCCGAAACCAAGAGTCGGATGCTTAGCCCACTGAGCCACCAGGTGCCCCTATCCTGGGGAAAAATTTTAAAATATAAACAAGTACTTATATTTGGAGATAAATGTCCATGGCCATGTTAGAATTGAATTAAAAAAAATGTCTAACAGGGAATTAGTAAATTATCCAGATAGTGAAATATTTAGCTATTCCATTTATAGGACAATTTTTAATGACAATAAATGCTAACAATGAGGAAGAAAAGGTTGGCAAACTATTTACAGGTTGTCTCAAGAAAAACATGCAATGAAAAGAGACTAGGGAAATAACCCCATTATGCTAAAAGTGTGATCATGAGTGATTTTTTTCTCCTGCTTTGTCATATTTCTCTGTAATTTTCAATTTTTCTTAGTGCATGGGTAATACTTTCATAGAAAAACCCAACAAAACACCATGGGGGCGAAGAGAGGGGCATCCGTTGTTGCCACCTGGGTGATCTTGGGACAGCTGTGTCCTAGGTTCTGAAGGGCAGGCAGGCAAAGCCACAGGCCTGGCTGTGGGCGAGGCAGGCTGAGGCAGCAATTTCTACAATGGCTCGAGAGTCGAGCTAACTTCTGGTTTCACTGAAGTCTCCAGGTTTACCTGCTTTGCCTGCCTTTGGTGGCATGAAGTTGTCCAAGAGGATGCTTTTCTTGCATGGCCAGGGCTAGGCAGCTCTTGAACCCAAATCAAATCCAGCTGATGGTTATTGAGCCCCTATCATGTGCCAGGTGCTGTTGGGGCACCAGGGATACCATTCTCAAGGCAGACAAGGTCCCTGTTCTCATGGCTTACATATGAGTTGACTGAGAGACAGAATATACAAATTAAAAAGAAAATGCTGGGGCGCCTGGGTGGCTCAGTCGTTAAGCGTCTGCCTTCGGCTCAGGTCATGATCCCAGGGTCCTGGGATCGAGCCCCGCATCAGGCTCCCTGCTCCTCGGGAAGCCTGCTTCACCCTCTCCCACTCCCCCCTGCTTGTGTTCCCTCTCTCACTGTCTTTCTCTCTCTGTCAAGTAAATAAATAAAATCTTAAAAAAAAAAAAAAGGAAATGCCAGTTAGTTTACGTATTATGAAGAAATCAAAACGGCACATTGCACTAGAGAGTAAAGGGGAGGGCTTGCGAGGCAACACTGTGCGGTCAGGAAAGGCCTTTCTCATGAGGTGAGCTCAGTGTCTGGGAGGAGCCAGCGCCACGGAGGTTCAGGTGGAAGCCCGGCCCGGGTCCCGGGGGCAGATATGAAGCCTGTGATCTGAGGGTAAAAGAGCTGTCTGTGCACCCTAACAGGAAGAAGGCTGCAGTGTAGAGGAGAGGAGCAGTAGTAGGGCAGTGGGTAGAGGGGTGGTCAGGAGCCTGGCAGGAATGCTCTTTTCGATTATGGTGAAGAGTCTGAATTTTATTCTAAGTTCCCCAGGAAATCACTGCAGAGTTTAAACAGAAAAGTGATGTGATGTGATCACGTGTTAAAAGACCATTCCAGCTGCAGGGTAAAGAATGGATGATGGGGTAGGAGGCTGGGGTGGGTTGGAGCTGAAGCAGGCAGACCAGTTGGGCAGGAAGCCCACTGAGAGAGGTTGGTGGCTTAGTCTAGGGTGGAGATGGAGTGCAGGGGAGGGATGGATGGATAGCATGTAGATGGAGGAAGTTGCACAAACTGAGTATATATTTTGTAGGTACAACTGTAAGACTTGCCGCTGGATTGGATGTAGAGGGTGAGGGAAAGAGATGAAGGATGACTCCTAGGTTTTTGGCCTGAGCAATTGCAAGAACAGTGATGCCCTTAACTGAGAAGGGGAAACAGTGGGCAGAGCAGGTTTGGGAAAGCTCTATACTGAACACATTAGATTGGAGGTTGAGATCTCAAAAAATAGATATCAAGTAGATAAGGTGGATATATAAGTCTCAGGGGTAGAAGTCAGGGATAGATGCCTAAATTTGAGAGTCTTGTTTATAGAGATGGCATTTAAAGCTCTGGGACTGGGCAGGTTGGCTTAAAGGGAGAATGTAAATAAAGGGTGTGGAGGGCTACCAGAGGCGCTGATTGATTACCAGGCTGTTTGCTCTGTAGGATACAAATCTGTTAAGGGCGACCTTGCTAAAACACAAAAACAAAAAATGACTTGGAGGTCTGCAACTTTAAAGAAACAATTTAACTTTTAACCCAAGTGTTTCTTTTTCCAGGAGGAAGTGTAACTGGCAGATGGTCTGTGTGTTCATTTCAGTAAGACCAGGGCATTCTCCCCCCATAGGTAAACTGATGGGAGCTGAATGATTAAAAGCCTTCTTGGCGGCGGGTGGGAGGATGGGTTAGCCTGGTGATGGGTGTTAAGGAGGGCACGTTCTGCATGGAGCACTGGGTGTTATACGCAAACAATGAACCATGGAACACTACATCAAAAACTAATGATGTAATGTATGGTGATTAACATAACATAATAAAAAAAACGTTTTCAGATGATAAAAAAAAAAAAAAAGCCTTCTTGGTGAGTGAGGGAAATTGAGTTAATGGCCTCAGAACCTTGTCGCTGACTCCATAATCCTATCAACAAAGCAGACAAGCAGGGAAGCACACCAGGCACCCTCTTCTCTAACTGGAGCTTGCACGGGTCCTCCTTGAGGCTCCTCTGTATTTTGTCTTTTTTTTTTAATTAAAAAAATTACTTTTAATTTTTAAATTAAATTTAAAAAATTTTAGAGCAGTTTTAGGTTTACAACGAAATTGATAGAAAGGTGCAGAGATTTCCCACATGCCTTCTGCTCCCCCACAGGCATGGCCTCCCCATTCACAACATCACCCACCAGAGTCGACTTTTTTTTCTTTTTCTTTTTTTTTTTTTTTTACCAAGGATGAACCTATGTTGACACACCATAATCATCCAAAGTCCATAGTTTACCTTAGGCGTTCACTCTTGGTGTTATGCAGGCTATGGGTTTAGATAAATGCATAATGACTATATCCATCATTGTTGTATCACACAGAGTATTTTCACTGCCCTAAAAATCCTCTGTGCTCTGCTCATTTATGTCTCCTCCACCCCCAAGTCTGACCTTTTCATTGTCTCCATAATTTTGCCTTTTCCAGAATGTCATAGAGTTGGAATCATACCATATGCAGCCTTTTCAGATTGGCTTCTTTCACTTAGCAATATGCATTTAAGGTTCCTCCATCTCTTTTCATGGCTTGATAAGGTCATTTTTAAAATTTATTTTTATTTTTATTTTTTTATTTTTAAATTTCTTTTATTTGACAGAGAGAAAGACAGCAAGAGAGGGAACACAAGCAGGGGGAGTGGGAGAGGGAGAAGCAGGCCTCCCGCCGAGCAGGGAGCCCGATGTGGGGCTCGATCCCAGGACCCCGGGATCATGACCTGAGCTGAAGGCAGACGCTCAACGACTGAGCCACCCAGGCGCCCCAAGGTCATTTCTTTTTTTTTAAGCGCTGAATAATATTCCATTGTCTGGATGTATCTCAGTTTGTTTATCCGTTCACTACTGAAGGGCATCTTGGTTGCTCCCAAGTTTTGGCAATTACGAATAAAGCTGCTATAAACATTCATGTGCAGGGTTTTGTTTGGACAAAAGTTTTCATGTCCTTTGGGTAAATACCAAGTAGCATGATTGCTGAATCATATGGTAAGAGTATGTTTTTTTTTTTCTTTAAAGATTTTATTTATTTATTTGACAGAAAGAGAGAGCAAGTGAGCACAAGCAGGGAGAGGGGCAAAGGGAGAGGGAGAAGCAAGCTCCCCACTGAGCAGGGAGCCTGATGCAGGGCTCAGTCCCAGGACCCTGGGAACATGATCTGAGCCGAAGGCAGACGTTGAACCGACTGAGCCACCCGGGCACCCTGAGTGTGTTCCTTTATGTAAGGAACTTCCAAACTGACTTCCATAGTGGCCGGACCGTTTTGCATTCCCACCAGCAGTGAGTGAGAGTTCCTATTTCTCCACATCCTCACTGGCATTTGGTGTTGTTAGTGTCTCGAATTTTGGCCATTGTAGTAGGTGTGTGGTGGTATCTCATTGTTTTAATTGGCATTTCCCCAATGACAGATGATGTGTAACACCTTTTCGTATGCTTATTTGCCACCTGTATATCTCCTTGGGTGAGGTGTACTCTCCGCTTTCTTGACTACAGTCTCTCTTCCTAATGAGTGTCCTTTAGACACTTTTCTTTTTAGACTTTTTTATTTCTAAGTGATCTCTACACCCAATGTGGGGCTTGAACTCACAATCCCAAGATCAAGAGTTGCACAATCTACTGACGGAGCCAGCCGGGTGCTCCTAGACACTTTCTTTAATACCTTGAACTGAGTTTTAGGTTGTTCTTTCTGCGCAGGAGCTATTAAATTCCCTCTTTGTACTCAGAGGCCTTACTTGGCAGCTTTCTACTTGGCAACTCCCTCTCTTTTCTTTCAGCAGAGATCCTGCAAGGTCATCAGGAAAACACTGTATAAATGTTCTCACCTGCCCCCTACAAGTTTATCTCCATTTGGGTCCGTTGGGTCCTTCCTTCTTCCCTGCTGCATTTCAGGGGAACAACTACCATCTTCCTCTTCAAGGATTATCCCTTATTCTGGTTTTCACCTTTCGGTCTTGGCAGAATTGCTTATCTAGCTGTTATCTTTAATTTCTCCCTTCCTACTGGCCCTTTCTCTTCATTAAGTAATCATGCTCAACTATTTCCCATCCTAAACCAAATAAAAACCTAACTGATCCACTGATGGATTAACCAAACAAAATAACCCTTTCTTAGCCACGAACCCACCCCCACTAGTGTCTTCCTCCTTCCTCACAGCCAAACTTCTTCAGGGAGTTGGTCTCTCTCTGTACCCTTAGCTGCCGTCACCACACCACTGAAACTGCTTTGCTCAGGTCACCAATGACTTCCATTCATTGTCAAAGCCAATGGACATTTCTGATCTTACTTGACCTAACTGTGGCATTTGATCCTAAGGCAGCTCTGCCACACCTGGTTGTGCAGACAGGAGACTGCATCTCTTGGGGGCGCCATTAATGTGGTCCATGTGAATGACGCTAGCCAGTGTTGTGCAGTGCACAATCTATATGACTGTACTCACTGGCCTGCATTGATGATGACTCTTTTAAATCCTCTCCCCTGTTTCTCTTAGTTTTTTTTCTCTTCTAAGAGTCTACTTCTTTTCGGTCTCCTTTATGTATCTCTGTGTCTGTCTGCTCCCTAAATGTTCTTTACCTGCTTTCCTTGCTTTACAGGATTCTTTGTTGGCTTCATCTACCCCTTTGGCTGTGACTACCATTTAAATGTTGATGATAATTTAACCTAGATCTCATCCTGGGCCTTACATACATTGCACACTTATGTTCTATCTCCTCCATTTGGATGTCCCCCAGCTACCTTAAGCTCAACATGTTCAGAACAGGAATTTCCATCTAAAAATTGCTCCTCGTATTGTATACTCTTGGCAACATCATGGGAGAAAAAAATGAATGGATCTGGATGACTCCTTATTGTCCTGTAATACTTCTTCAGTCACCCACCCAGTCCCATAGGGTCTCCCTCCTCAATATAGCTCACAAGTTTCCTCTGGTCTCTTTATTTTTGCTATTATTTTTGTTTAGGGGCATATCGTATCTCTTGGATTACTGCAATAGCTTTGTGTTTGTGTGTGTTTCTCATTTCATTCGTTTGCAACCCCTCATCATGGAAACAAATGTACTATCTATCTATCTATCTATCTATCTATCTATCTATCTATCTATCTATCATCTATCTATCTATCTATCAATCATCTATCTACCTATCTATTTCTTTATTGCGAGTGGGGGTGGGAGGGGCAGAGGGAGAGGGAGAGAGAGAGAGAATCCCAAGTAGGCTCCACGCCGAGCAGAGCCCAACGCAGAGCCCGATGCGGAGCTTGATCTCATGACCCTGAGATCATGAAATCAAGAGTCGGATGCTCAACCAACTAAGCCACCCAGGCACCCCTTAAGGAGCGACTCTGAAGGGTACACTCTCTTTCAGAACAAAGCCATGGAGTGAGTGAGCCGGAGACCTCGTTCAGCTGCTTTTTTTTTTTTTTTTAAAGATTTTATTTATTTGACAGAGAGACACAGCGAGAGAGGGAACACAAGCAGGGGGAGTAGGAGAGGGAGAAGCAAGCTCCCCGTGGAGCAGGGAGCCCGATGTGGGGCTTGATCCCAGGACCCTGGGATCATGACCTGAGCCAAAGGCAGAGGCTTAACAGCTGAGCCACCCAGGCTCCCCTCAGCTGCTTTTGTTACGGAAGGGAGAACACAGCTCCTAGAGAGGGACCTCTGCAGGCGATGGGGTGTGTCCTGCACAGAGGCTCTTCAGTGGCAGGGCTCGGTGTCGGCAGCCGTGCGGTGTGGGAAAAAGCTCTTTGCAAGCTGCAGCTTGGCAACAGAGCTTATGAGTCATTAGTGAGGGGCCCCTGATGCTTTGTGTCAGAAGAGAGCAGCACCATAGAGACAGTGACGGCGGCAGGGAACCGCAGTGACTATGACTGAGCAGTGATAGCCTTGACCACGAGTGGCATGGCAGAGGCCACCGGATTTGGATGCACTGCTTTCTGGTGCCTGGGCTACTGCACCTGTGACGGTCCTGCTTTCATTTACACAGGGTAGGGCCGACGGAAGTATTGGGGTGGAACTCAACCATAGCCCATGGCCAGATGATAAGAGAATCAGAAGAGAACCTCAGCAAACAACACACACACACACACACACACACACACACACACACACACACACACACGGGAATTCTCAAGAAAATGCCAAAAGAGCACAAAAGGACTTCCTAGAACCAATAGACATGATTTTCTAAGTAAAAATGCAATAGGGAAACAGAAACAGAGGATGATTACAGCTGAGGACTAAATTAATGTTCTGAAAAATACAAAAATTATAGATACCTATATAGAAATAAAAATAAAAAATAAGGGGGTTGGGAGGATGGGTTAGCCTGGTGATGGGTATTGAGGAGGGCACGTTCTGCATGGAGCACTGGGTGTTATGCACAAACAATGAATCATGGAACACTATATCTAAAACTAATGATGTAATGTATGGGGATTAACATAACAATAAAAAAAATAATAATAAAAAAAAATAATAAAAAACCCATAAAAATAAAAATGAGGGAAAGACGGGATTAGGAGGACAGATCTAGGAAATCTAATGTACAGAATTTAGATGACTTCCAAAAGAAGAATAAATTCAATAAAATAAATGAATAATAGAAAATGTCCCTGGGCTCAAGACTTGATTGAAAAGCTATACTGAGTCCTGTATAAGACTCGGTTCCCTAGTGTCAGTAGAACGATAGGATTCTAGAACAGCTGAGGCTGTAGGGAAGCACTGAAGCATGAGAGGAAGGTGGGCATAATTACCATAGTAGATGGTAAGGTTGGGTGGGAATCTGGGGACTCTAACCCCTAGGAAACTATGGTGAGGGTTAATAGCATATGGTGTTCCGAAGAGTAAGAGGTGGGTAGTCAATGAAAATATTGCAGAGCACTCAGGTCTGCCCCTACAGTGGAAAACCATGATCCCTTACCCAGGTTCCAGGTCTGTGTCAGTTATTAATTGAGAGAGGATAGTTCCCTTTAAAAAGGAACCTTGCAATGCCACCACCAGTATATTGAATACATATTCCCCAAATCCTCTCTAAAGGAACCTATGGCCATATACCAGAGTAATCGTATACTAGGGAAAGGAGAATACCAAGATTTTTAGGGGACTTAAATGCTGTTATGACCTTGGTTGGTATACTGGGGAGTGAATGAAAGTCCTGGCCTGAGTCCTTCTCATAAAGGGTCTAATGTGATTTTTTTTTTTTCAACATTTAGCTTTTCCTGACTAATACAATTAGTTATTATTATGAAAACCATCACCCCCTTTCAGTTCCCCAGACTGGAAACCTTAGTTCCCAACTCCTCCTCACTCCCACATCCCATCAGTTACTAAGTTGTAACTGAACCTTTCTTGTTCATTGTTTAAAATCATTTATTATATAACATCGATACAAAGAACACATTTAACATGTAATTTACAAAGCACAATAATAAAATTCATTCCCTTCAACATCACAACCAGAATGTTATCAGTAATACTGAAACTCTGTGCTTCTCCTGTTTTCTCTCCTCGACTTTTCTTCAGAAGTAACCACTATCCTTTTTACAAAAATACTTTTTATCACACATGCATGCTTCCCTTAAACAATAGTCTGTTTATTTTCAAGTTTTCTAAAAATGGTATCATTCTGTTGTAGTTTCCTGGGATCTGCTTTTATTCATTTAACATTGTATTTCAGACTCATTCATATTTCAGTATACAGCTGCAGTTTACAAGTATACCACAAGTTATTTGTTCATTCTTTTGTTGATTAATACTTCGATTGTTTCTACTTTTGGCTATAATGAACAAATCATTGCTTAAGTATTCTTGTAGCTGTCTCCTCGTGCACATGTGCAAGCAATTTTTGGGTATATGCCAAGGAGTAGAATTGTGAGTGTTTAATTCATAAGGTAATGCTGAATTGTTTCAAAAGTGAGTGTGCCAATTTCCATTCCATCATATACACCTGTCAGTGTGTGTAAGAATTCCTGTTGATCTATATCATTCCCACACTTACTGTTGGATTCCAACTTGTTCTCTAACATGGTATTGTTAGACACTAATTTTTACATTACAGTGATTTCAAAATGGTATTGCATTGTGATTTTAGTTTACATTTCTCTGACTAATAAAGAGATTGAGCATCCTTCCATGTTTATTGGCCATTCATATTTCCCCTTCTGTGAATTGCCCAATTTATGTTCATTGCATTTTCCCATTGGGTTATCTTTTTATTTCTGATTTTAAAGAAGATCTTTATATATTCTGGAGACTAATTCTTATGTATTACAAAAAACTTCTCACAGTCTGTGGCTTGTCTTTTCACTAACTTTCTGGTATTTTTTGATTAACAGAAGTTCTTAACTTTAATGTATTTGAATTTCTCACTCTTTTAGAAAAATGAGTAGTGCTTTCTGTGTGTAAATAAAAAAAGTCCTTGCCTACCTCAAGGACTAGAAATATCCTATATATTATTCTGTAAATGTTAATGCTTTGATTTTTACATTTGAAATTTTAACCCATATCAAATTGATTTTTTCACATATTGTGTGAGGTAAAGACCCAATTAATTTTTTCCCATTTGGATAATTAATTATTCCAGCACTCCAGAACCATACATTGAACAACTTCTTTTTTCTAGTGATTTACAGTGTTTCCTCTAGTCATCTCTCCAGAGCCCATATACATGTAGATCTATTTCTGCCTTTTTATTCAGTTTCATTTATCTTTTTATTTATCCCTATGCCAAGACTGCTTGCCTTCATTATCTAACTTTGTCATAGTCTTTGTTTCTTTCAGAGAAAGTCTCTTCTCTCAGTTTATTCATTTTAAGTTTTCAAACACAAATTCTTGAGACTTTGCTCATATATGTATTTTATATATATTTATTATATTTATTTATATATTACATATTATATGTTATATGTATATTTATTATATAATATATATGTGAAGAGTTTATAAAGTTCCACAAAAAAGCCTATTGAGGTTTTAATTGGGATTGCATTTAATTTGTAGATCAGTTTTGGGAGAGCTGACATCTTTACAATGATTCTTTTGTGAAACTTATAGAACGAAAACTTTCAGTTTTACTTAGATCTTTGTTATTGTTTTTTTTTGAAATGTTTTGCCTTATTTGAAATTTTTAAAGATTTTATTTATTTATTTGACAGAGAGAGACACAGCAAGAGAAGGAACACAAGCGGGGGGGGGGGGGGAGAGGGAGAAGCAGGCCTCCCGCGAGCAGAGAGCCCAACGCGGGGCTCAGTCCTAGCACCCTGGGATCATGACCTGAGCCGAAGGCAGACCCTTAACGACTGAGCCACCCAGGCGCCCCTAGATCTTTGTTATTGTTTTAATGTAAGGTTTTAGAATTGTTAGATTTGTTTCTAGGTACTTTTGATTATTATGGCTATATATATTGTCTTTATTAAATTATGTGTTAAAATTTTTTATTTCTGGTGTATGAGAATGCAGTTGATTTTTTTTTGTATAATGAATTTATATCCAGTTGTCAAATTCTTTTATGAATTCAGTAGATTTAATTAATCTGACAGCATATTCTTTTAGATCATAGACAATCATATCATATAAAATCAATGACCTTTTTATTTCTTCCTCTTCAATCTTGTAATTACTTTCTTATCATACTGTACTACCTAGAGCCTCCAGTAGAATACTGAATAAAAGAGTTCATTCTTGGGGCACCTGGCAGGTTCAGTCAGTAGAACATGTGACTCCTGATTTTGTGGTTGTAAGTTCAAGCCCCACATTGGGTTAGAGATTACTTAAAAATAAAACCTTAAAGGGGCACCTGGGTGGCTCAGTCATTTAAGTATCTGCCTTCAGCTCAGGTCATGATCCTAGGGTCCTGGGACCGAACCCTGAGTCCTCCCAGCTCCCTGCTCAGCGGAGAGTCTGCTTCTCCCTCTCCCTCTGCCCCTCCTCCACTGCCCCCCCTCCACTGCTTGTGCGTGCTCTCTCTCTCACTCAAATAAATATATAAAATCTTAAAAAAAACAAAATCTTTATAAAAGTGTTTTTTTCTTGCTTGTACATTCAATGCTTCCTATTTTTCACAAGTAAGAATGATTTTGCTGTAATTTTTTTGGTAAAAACAACTTGTCAGTTTACGGAAGCTTCCTCATTTGCTAAGAGATTTTTAAAAAATTGTGAATGTTACATTTAAAAAACGTGAATAGGTATTGAATTTAATGACTTTTGAAATCTTCAAATAAATACAGACTCTTAACTAATTATTACCGTATTGTATTATTCTAAAGTTCTAAAGTCATTTTGGGATTTTAGGAATTATATTGAAGCTAGCTTCAATGAACAATATAATTACCGTCGATAATCTGAATTTATCAGAGAAATGTGACAGCTTAAAATTTTACTCACATTGTGGATGTAAGGTAACTTTGCAGTCTACATAATTTGTATTAACGACTAAGATTTAAGTAAAGCCTTTTATAAAGATAATAATTATTTCAATTATTAAATTTAAATATTAGTTACATAAAATTATTTAAACACCCATTTGCACATATATATACATTTACAAGCTGTTAAATAATGGCAAAGGTAACAACTTACTTTATCTCTAAGGGAAGTATACGTAATTTAGTAGGTTTCATTTAATCTAGCCTTTTAGAAAGAAAATTCCAAAGTCTTAACATAAACTATAATGCCACATTTGCTGTTTTATTTTATACTGTGGGAAAAATTGGAGGAATGTATATAGAAATCTTGTATATCTGAAATTCACACATCAGTTACTTTAATCCAAGGGAACTGGTATTAAAATTTAATTCTCATATTTATTTTTGCCATCATAACTTCTATTTTTGGGTTTTAAGATCTTAGGCTCCCAACAAGAAGGTTTTCAATAAAATATCTTTCAATTTGTGATAATATATTTGAAAGGAATTTAGCCCTGGCATCTCCAAAGTTTCTTCTGGCTGGTTTTATTCAATTTACCTATTTCTTTTCTCCAAAAATATACAGCAGACACTGCTTCTGAATCAAAAGGCTGGGGTTCCCTTGGGGTCCTGAAATCATCTTGGGTTCTTTACTCACCATCTTTCAGTTTTCTTGGGCATTCATTTGGGAAAGCAAACCTTCACTTGTTCAAACCAAAGATGACAATTACTGAAGTTCAATCACTCTAGATATTCAAGATAGTCTTGTATTTCAAAGAAAGGAAAAGAAAAATAACTGAATCGGGGGAAAACCCCATCCACAATCTCAGAATAAAACATCTAAAACAGCTTGTTCAAGGATTTCCAGCAAACCACACATTTATTCTATCCCCTTAGGCAGTTGGTCCCTTGTTTTGATGAAGGGCTGCCACTGGGGCCCTTTTTGTTCTCCTCTAAGCTCTACTCTTGCCAAAGTTTTCTGGTAGCCTGGGAACTCTTATCCCTTGATCCCTGCTGAATTGCTTAATCTCAAACGTCATAAAGAAAAAACTTGTTTGTCTCCAGTTGGGTTAATATCTATCTAAATCGATAGAATTTTCAAATAATTGCCAAAATTTCCAAGAGGACAGAGTTTAAAGGTTTATTTATTTATTAGAGTGGAGGGAGAGTCAGAGACAGAAAGGGTGAAAGAATCTCCAACAGACTCCCCACTGAGTGTGGAGCCTGTTGCGGGACTTGATCTCATGACCCTGAAGCCATGACCTGAAGGAAATCAAGAATCAGACGCTTAACCAACTGAGCCACCCAGCTGCTCCCCAGAGGACAGCGTTTAAACCACTTTTCCTTTAAGCTGGACTACACAGGCTTTATCAGTTAAAGAAATTCCTGTGCTGACTCCACTAACAACACCTGGCAGCTACTACTATGCAGCAAAAACTATTACTACCATTACTACATATCTGAAATTCTCTGACATTCTTCTGGTTCTCAGCTCAAGTTACCCTAAGTTGTTTGGATCACGTTAGAAGAAAGCCCAAGTCATACCCAAGATTCAACGGGAGGTAAACTCATCCTGGAGTCCTCATTCTTTGCCTTTTGCTTCTTCTCAGTTTAAACAGCTAGTTCAAGGCACCACTTTTTTTGTTTGTCTAAAAAAGAACCAAATAGGGCGCCTGGGTGGCTCAGCTGGTTAAGCAACTGCCTTTGGCTCAGGTCATGATCCCGGAGTCCTGGGATCGAGTCCCACATCGGGCTCCCGGCTCAGCGGGGAGCCTGTTTCTCCCTCTGACCCTCTCCCCTCTCATGCTGTTTCTCTGTCTCTCTCTCTTTCTCTCAAATAAATAAATAAATAAAATCTTAAAAAAAAAAAAAAGAACCAAATAATCTCAGTCTCTTTGTTTGAATAAATGACCCAACAGAAGAAGAAAACATCATACGCAGATGTTCCAGTCTAAGAAGGAATCCAAACCATTTGGTATTGCCAACACTGGACCAACAGCAGGGGGCGCCAAAGGACTGCCCATGAGCTTAACCATAGCATTCAGGGATCTTCCTTCTTTCTCCTTTGAGGAATACAACTTTCTTTAAAAAATGTATGTTGTTTGATGTGAGCATTTTGATGGGCTTTCTCCTCTACTATTTCTAATGGGGAAAATGCTGCAGGAATCATTCTAATAAATTGATATAATAAATGGCTCTGGATTTCTAGTTGGATTCTAGAAACTACTCTCTTCTGTGTGCCAATATCTTGATCATTTCCTCACCCATGCAATTCCTTTTTCTCTGAGAATTTGTTGTTAGCACCATACTTGTTTGTACAGAATCTCCTTGACACTCCTCCCTCCCCACCAAGTACCATTTTGCTAACAATTTGGGTGACATGATGTTGTATTCTTTGGTAGTTTCTATTGAGTGCTTTGAGCGGGTAAGCTGGTTTCTTGTTGCTATATTACTGTTTATCCATCTTGGAAAAGCCAACATGGAAAAGCCACCGTGCCTCTAACATTTGGAAAGCTATGCAAACTTCATTTTCAAAAAGGACCCAAACTTCTTACAGTTGATCATCAGCATCTGTGACATCCAGAGGATGGAACAGATCATCTATTAACTTTTCTATTAACTATTCTATACTGTTGTCCCTTTCTCTACAGAGTCTTACTCAGATGGGTGCATATAAGTCCCTATTCCTTGGTTTTCTTCCATACTTTCCTTTGATTCCTTTTCTTCCCTTCTTACTGTTCAGGCGACATCCTGTCACGTTACTGGAGCTGATGGGGTAATATGTAGGAATGGGTTTGTGGATGACCATTCATTTTTGAATGACTAATTACTTTTCACTTCAGGTCAGCAGCTGTAAGTTTCAGGTCAGGGAGGATCAAACTTCTTGAGCTGGTGAACCTCCTGGGAGAATCCTCATAGAAATCTGTGAGGCACACACATCTCCTACTCCTGCATTCTGACCTCTGGCTCCTCTTCTCTCTGTTGTTACTCCAACTGGCAATTTACTTTATTGTGCAGAACAATTTAGTTGTCTTGGTCTTTACAGTATCCTTTAAGATCGGCTCAAGAGGACTCTCCTTTCAAGATGTGAAAGACTAATTAAGCTGTTTTCATAAGCAAAAGAATTCTTTCTGTATCTCATCTCTACCTTATATCATATAAACAGTATCACAGAACCTTTGTAGTAATATTCTTTTCTTCCTGTTATATTCCTGTGTGGTTTTACTTGAAAAGCAGCCAAATGATAACTACATATGTAAATACCCTGTTTCTTCCGTTGTGTCTGATTAAGATGTAATAAGTTTCCACCTGCTAGTATGTTGTGGTTTGTCCTGTGTATCTTTGGAGACAGAGAGATTGGCAGCATTTGCTGCTAATTATACATTCATGGGTGATAAGCTGCTTCTGTTCTTAAAAACTGGAATTTGTTAACTGCTAAAATCTTATGCCCCTGAAGCTAAAATATCAATTACCTAAGTAAATAGTCTCAAAAATCATTCTTTTTACACCAGATCATTTCTCCTAAGTGCCCAGCACAGGGTTATTCATTCAATAAACATTAGTTGAGCATCTAGTAAGTTATAGATATTGGAGATACAGAGCCACTCCCCTCCAAATCTAGTCTAGGAGATTAAGTGGCACATAAATAAATGAGTTGAAAATTTATTCACTCTGGTAGCAGCACCTGGGAGGTAAAATAGGGAATATAGGCTTTACCCCAACCTTTGGACCTGCAGGAGCCCAGAAGATGTCTGTAGCCTGCAGGGGACTCAGTTGGCACGCCCAGAGGGGGAAAGATTCAAAGATAAAGAAAAGAGAGCCTGTTTACAGGCCTTTTAGATGTTAAAAGGAAGAAGAAATTTTGCTGCATCTTCAGTGTTGTCAAGCAGGTCTGCAGGCAGGACTTTAAGTTGCACCAAAGCTCCACGTGCAGCAGAGCACCCATGTGGGAGCATCTAGCTTTGAGGTCTGAGTGTCAGTCCTAGATGGCTCAGATGCCCAGATTCTGCTCTTCTTTTATTTGACTTTGAGCTGTCTTCTGGGTTGGAGAGCAAACTGTGCTAGCACTAACCTTGGATTTAAGCGGCTTAAGAATCACTACCCATAAGAACTCAAATTGCTCTGGACTGTTAATTCCCTAAGCTCTGACCAGAGGTGGATTAATCACAAAGCTAATAAAGCTTAACTTCATGATCTCACACTGTATGGGCCCTTCCAAGGGTTAGGGGCCCCAACCTTGTGCTCACAAGGACATATGTTTTGAATGTGCCATTTTCTTGGGTTGAGGAAAAGAAGCAATTCAGGGAAGTTATTTCTTACCCAAAGGCCACGAAGGTAATTAAAGCCTGAGCATGGAGCACTAAATCCAGGAATCAGGTTCGCTCAGGAAACCAAGAGGCAATGGAAGAGGTTTAAAGGACACACTGCCTTTTCATTAGTATGGGAATGTGGAAGGATAAAAATAAAGTCAAAGGTGATAAATTGACTAACCTAGAGGAAAGGAGAGATGGTTAAGGATTAATGTCAAGATGCTGAAAGAAGAAAGCAGGGAAATGGGGGTGTGGCTATTAGCACAGACTGAAGTAAAAGGAGAAAGGAGATGTTGCCAGGCCCAGTTGATCTTAAAACGGTTTTCGATCTAGTTGTCGGTAAATCAGAAAAGGTAACTGGGAACAAACAGAGTCCAACAGAGGAAGCACGCTGATATCTGAGAGAGCAGCTTGGAATGAATACCCAGGACGAAGCCTGGACCCAGGAAACTATGAAGAAGCATCTTCTCCATGTGGCAGATTCCATCTTCTTTCCAAGTCTTCTTTCTCCTTGACATCAGTTAGAATAGACTACATTATACCGCTGGAACAAGTTAACACAAAAAGCTCAGTAGTTCACACACACACACAGATTTATTTATCACTGTGCTACAAATCTACTGTGGTCAGTGGAGGGCTCTGCTCTCCTTACTACCTCAGGGACCTAGGCTGACTGAAGGCTCTGCCATCTTGTTGATGTCCCATCTGGAACATGCAGCTTCTGGGGCAAGAATGTGAGAGACTGGAGAGTCATACTTGGGCTTCTCACTGCCTCCACTGGGAAGGGACACATGTGATACCTACCTGCATTTCATTGGCCAGAATTAGTCATTAGCACCTAGGAAAGGGAATATTTGATGGGTATGTTACTGCCTAGGGCACACCCTTCAATCAAACTTTTGATAGCAATGCTGCCAGTTTTTTTCTTGGAGAAGCTTGTGAGGTACAGCTTTGTGTAGAAACTGAATACCATTTGAACTTCCCCAGAGCGGGTGTTGAAGATATTTTATATCTGATTCCTCTGATTGGTGGGATCTCTGACTCCTTACCTCCACTTTAGTCTGTGATGAATGTGATTAGTCAGATTTGTATCTTCTCTGTTTCCTAGCTCCCATGAACCCCGGTAGTTATGAACTGTAGGGTTTTTTTTTCATCCTTTGTTCATGCATCCATTTCTTTTTTTTTTTTTTAAGATTTTATTATTTATTTATTTGAGTTAGGAAGAGAGAGACAGCTCACAAGCATGGGGAGCGACAGAGGGAGATGGAGAAGGAGACTTCCCTCTGAGCAGGGAGCTGGATGTGGGGCTCCATCCCAGGACCCTGGGATCATGACCTGAGCCGAAGACAGATGCTTAACTGAGTACCCAGGTGCCACCCCATTTCCCAATATTTATTAAGCTCTTACTATGGGCCTCTACTTGGCCCTAAAGGGACTTTGAAGAATAAGACACAGTCCCTGCTCTCAAAAAGTTTCCAATTTGGAGACAGTAGGCACATTTGTACAGATTAAGTAGACACAACAGTGAATTCTGACTGGAAGAAAATGCTTCACAAGATGATAGCTCAGAGCATTTATAAATTCAGGAAAGACCTAAATGTGAGTCCAGAAACCATAAAAATCCTTGAAGAGAGCACAGGCAATAATCTCTCTGACATCAGCCATACCATAGCAACATATGTTTTCTGAGTCAAGGGAAATAAAAGCAAAAACAAACTGTTGGGATTACATCAAAATAAAAAGTTTCTGCACAGCAAAGGAAACAATCAACAAAACTGAAAGACAACCACTGAATGGGAGGATATTTGTAAATGATATATCACATAAAGGATTAGTATCCAAAATATATAAAGAACTGATACAACTCAATAACCCAAAAACAAATAATCCAATTAAAAAGGGGCAGAAGACATGAAGAGAAATTTCTCCAAAGAAGACGTACAGATGGCCAGCAGACATGTGAAAAGATGCTCAACATCACTCATCCTCAGGGAAATGCGAATCAAAACTACAGTGAGAGGGGCACCTGGCTGGCTCAGTGGGTGGGTATATCATGTGACTCTTGGTGTTGGGGTTGTGAGTTCAAGCCCCAAGTTGGGTATAGAACTTACTTAAAAAAAAAACTGAACAAAACAAAAACTACAATGAGATATCACCTCCTACCTATCAGAATGGCTAAAATAAAAAACACAAGAAACAACAAGTGTTGGTGAGGATGTGGAGAAAAAGGAACCCTGGTGCACTGTTGGTGGGAATGCAGACTGGTGCAGCCACTGTGGAAAACAGGATGGAGGTTCCTCAAAAAATTAAAAATAGAGCTAGCCTATGATCCAGGTATCACAGTACTGGGTATTTACCCAAAAAATACAAAAATACTAATTGAAAGGGATACATGCATCCCTATGTTGATAGCATTATTTACAACAGTCAAATTATGGAAGCGGCTCAAGTGTCCATGGATAGATGAATGGATAAAGAAGGTGTGGTATATATACACAATGGAATATTACTCAGCCATAAAAACAATGAAATCTTGCTATTTGCAACAATATAGATAGAACTGGAGAGTGTATTGCTAAGTGTAATGTGTCAGTCAGAGAACTCCAGGTAAATACCATATGATCTCACTGGAAATGTGGATTTTCAGGAACAAAACAAGTGAGCAAAGGGAAAAAGAAGAGAGAGAGAGAGAGAGAGAGAGAGAAACCAAGAAACAGACTCTTAACTACAGAGAACACACTGCTGGTTACCAGAGAGGAGATGTGTGTGGGGGGGAACAGGGGAATTAGGAGATGGGGATTAAAGAGTACACTTATCATGATGAAAAAAAAAGAAATGCAAAAAAATTTGGGAAGATTTGGGAATTATCTATTTTTAGTGCACTTGAGAATGTCCTCTAGAACTCAAATATGCACAAACATAGTGTTTTCTATTTTTATAACTGATTTCATCTTGCTCACTGGCAAGGGGTGTTTGTGTGGATTAAAAATTTCCATAAAGTTAATTCATACTCTCCCATTTAAAATGTGTTCTTTAAGTTCGCTCAGATTCAGTGCAATTCTAGATCGAAACTCTTGATTGGAGTTTCTTTTTTTCAGGGAAGAATTTCCTCTGTTTCTCCTTCCAAAGGTGGTGTCTGGACCAGGGGATTTTTTATTACCCTAATGGCAGTGGAGAAAAGGTCCTTGTTCTCCACTTAGTGTCTCCTTGTCTTCGATTTAATAGGTTTGATCTGATCTGGTTCCTGGGCATCACGCACTGGATTTGTGGAGAAATGAATGAGGCCTACTCAGTGCTAAGCTCTATGCTAGATGTTGCCACCCATAGACTGCAACAGGCTGAATAAGCATGGGCTGAACCTGAGCCCACTCATGCCTCTGGTCCCTTGAAACCAAATGGGCTTTGCTAAAGGAGCCTTTCCTATCCCTGGCACCATCCATATAGAGAACACAGGTTGGTGAGGCGGATCTCCAATGCTTGAGTAAAAGAAGTCAATTAATAATTTCTTTTTAAAGTTGCATAAATCTTTTTTTAATTCATAAGGAATATTTTATTTTTTTCATAAGGAATATTTTATATCTTAGTGGGACTACTTTGCATCTTGGTCACTCTATTTCTGATAGCTCTTGACAAACTGTCCCTTATGCAAGAATGTTTAATTATTAACTTTCCAGGGGCGCCTGGGTGGCTCAGTCATTAAGCGTCTGCCTTCGGCTCAGGTCATGATCCCAGGGTCCTGGGATCGAGCCCCACATCGGGCTCCCTGCTCCGCGGGGAGCCTGCTTCTCCCTCTCCCACTCCCCCTGCTTGTGATCCCTCTCTCGCTGTGTCTCTCTCTGTCAAATAAATAAAATCTTTAAAAAAAAAAATTATTAACTTTCCAGAAAAGAGATTACTTAACCTCTTAAGCCACTTTCTCACGGGCAAATTGGGAATAATAACAGTATGGTACAATACTGTTGTAACATACTGCATTATTTTACAATCTATAAGGCCAATCAAACAGGTATCCTAAGTAAAAAAACAAAATTCTTTCTGCTCTTTACCTCTATATTTTGTATTCAATATAGAAGATGCTGAATTAATATTTTTTATAACAAAATTTTCTTCCTGTTACAGTCATGTGTGGTTTTAATTGGAAATGTGTCAAATGATAAATATGTAACATCCTGCCAACTTAGCCCTATCTGATTAAGACTAGAGTAAGAGGCTTCATGGCCTTCACCTGTCGATATGTTGTGGTTTGTCTTCTGCATCTTGGGGTACACAGAGAAACCTGTAGCATCTATATTTTGAAACTGGTGGTCTCATCACTGCTCTGGGAATGGGGCTGCATTGGTTTCTGGAATTTGGAATTGACTGTATTCATTGCAGAAACATTGCGTTGTTTTGACCACTCACTTATATCATTTAATGGTATTGTATGAACTATATTAATAGACTAACACTCAGTGCTACTGGATTATCATTCTCTCAAGTGATATAATTTGCATTGTGATGTGAAGCTCTCATGACATCGAGTTGAATGATAGTCTCAAAACAGTTCTTTTTAGTTGAGATGGTTTGTGTAAAACATCTGCCTGAGTGCCATTTTATTTATTCATTCATTTGATAGATATAATTTGGATTTTTTAATAGCCAGGCATTGAGGATATAGAGGTACATTAGACACCAGAAATTTTACCCAGAACATTGGAACTTATGAGGTAAAGTGGGCAGGTAAATAAATGAGTTAATAAAGGGATTGTAGATGCTGGGCGCCTTGGTGGCTCAGTCAGTCTGCTTTTGGCTCAGGTCATGATCTTGTGATCCTGGGTTTGAGTCCTGCATTGGGCTCCTTGCTCAGTGCGGAGTCTGCTTCTCCCTCTCCCTCTGCCCCCCCAACTCGTGCTTGCTCTCTCTCTTTCTCTCAAATAAATAAATAAAATCTTAAAAAAAGAAGAAAGAGTTGTAGATGCTAAGGTAATTTCATGATCAGTAGGACGGGAGCACAAAAGAGAGGGGGGGTCAACTGCAGAAAGTGCACGAATCTGAATGGCACCAATTCTCAGTACATCATCGAGCCACCAGTGTGGTTCCATGATGGATTTTTGACAGGCTAGGGGCAAAAGAATTTAATTGCACATTCTAAAGTCCTGTGATTCCTGGGATGGGGGGAGAAAGATGCCCTAATACTACTTCTCCACTACTCCCATGTACTACAAGCTAGCACTTAAAATATCATTTACTAATGCTGACTCATTTCATCCTCACCAAAACTCTATTCTCCAGGCACAGTGGTCACCCTCATTTCATAAATTGGGCAACCGAGGCAGAGAGTTTAAGAAATCCATTCAAGGTGTTAAGAAACCTAGCAAATTTGAATATTGAATTGGCTTTGTTAGATGATTCATGAATCGGGCAGCATCCCACTTAGCAAGCAGAGAGGAGCTCGGAGGAGTTGTAAAAATGGAAGGTTTTTTTTGGGAAGGAGGGTTGGGGTAAGAAAGTTACTAGCAAAAGAAAAGAGTTGTTCCAGGCAAGGTAGCTTTCCCTTACGGGGAGGAGCAGGGGGCTTTATGCGATTTCCTCATCTTCCTTTCTGGCCTGGAGAGGGCCCCTGTGGCAGACTCATTGGCCTGATCAGAAAATTCCTGACTGACCGGTTAAGACTACATTTCTGAGGGAGGTTGAGACTGCAATTAGATTAGCTATTAAGCCCCAGTTTGGGGACTTGGCCTAAGGGATGCCATTTTGGGCCTGTGGTTTGTTTTTTGTTTTGTTTTTTTGTTTTGTTTTGTTTTTTAAGATTTTATTTATTTGAGAGAGAGAGCAGAGTGAGAGCGATAGAGAGAGCAAGAGATGGGGGGAGGGGCAGAGGGAGAGGGTGAAGCAGACTCCTGGCTAAGCAGGGAGCCTGATGCAGGGCTTGATCCCAGGACTCTGGGATCTTGACTTGAGCAGAAGGCAGAGGCTTAACTGACTGACGCACCCAGGCACCCCCCCTGTGGTTTTCTTTTTAACACAGGTCACACATAGAATATGTGGCAGAGCAGTGAGTCAAGATCTGCCAGTCTGGCTCTGGAGTCTGTTCCCTTGACAACTGCGTTGTACTCTGCCAAGTTCATTGTGGGACCCAGCTGGATCAGTAGCCTCTCAAATTTTCCTCCTTTTCATCTTTGATGAGATTGGACAATGATATTGCCTCATGTGTCAAAGATCTTATCTTTATCGGACGGCAAGTAGGCTCCTGTTGACCCTGTACCTTAAGCTCTGGAGTACAGGGTGCTATGTGGAGATGGCATGCCAGCCCTGAGTTGAGCTCCTCCTTTCCAGCCCATCATTCCCTAGAACACGGTCTGGAGCCTAGAACAGTGCCTTTTCTATGAGATCTCAGTGCTGAGGGAAGTGAGACCCTGTGAAACTGGTTACACTAAATGCATGCCTATGTCATCCTGTGGGAAGGGATGGCTGGACTCCAGCAAGCATATCCTGTGTTCCTGGTGTCTGGGTGAATGGTTTCTGGTGAGGATGTAGAGTCTCAAACTGGGGAAGGAATGGTAAATCTGGGCCCCAGACGGAGGATAGCATCGACTGTGAGTGACCAGATCCTCATCCTAGCTGTGGCACCTGAGATCAAATCCCGTTTCTGAGATTTATAATCAGTTATTATCATTACAATGTTAAGATGACAGACATGGGAGGAGACAGGGCTCACGTGTAGCCATGGGACTAGGAGTGGCAGAAACAGATGATAAGTAAGTGATGCTTGGGAAATTAATAAGTAACAGAATATTTAGGAGAAGAAGTGCATGTGTTCAATTGTATTTTCTTCCTTTTAATTTACCTAAGCCTCAAGGACAAAGAAGGGGCACGGCAGGGACAAAGAACCTATATTGGCTGACCTGGATGAGATGGGTCCTTCAAGCGGAGAATGTGACAAGGCTGTGGACTGATTAACAGTGTTTGTCCCACTGAGAACTTCCTGTGTAGGATGGGGCAGGGCGCGAAGCTGTCTCTGAGCTGTGGGGGGGGGGGGGTTACTCCAGGGATGGGGATGATGGGGATGTCACAGAATGCTTCCTTCCAGTGGGTTTGTGTGGACTGCAGGGGTGCATTATGGGAACCCTGAGCTTGAGGGGGCGTGAAGAATGGGGTGGTAGTGTGTGCTACTAAGGTTGAATTTTGAAGTGGGAGGCTGTCTCTTACATTTACTTACTGCCCTTCTCACTCTCTACCTACCCTAGGGCTACTCTCTGGGGGAACATCTGGGAACATCTCTGATCAATGGGAACCAGAGAAGGCAGCAATGGCTAAATTGGGTACAAGCCCCATCTGATTTTGGCTTTCCCCTCAACCTATTTGGGCTTTCATTCTTGCCCCCACCTTTCCTCTTGATCTTAGGTCTAAGGAGGTGAGGGGGTCACTGGTGCTTTCAGACAACATCTGCCCCCTTCTCTTTTCTGTTTCACATGCCTCTCCTTTGACCCTTCCCCTTTGCAGCCACCCCCTAGCAAAGGACTTTCTCTTTTCCCTTTCTGTCTGGGGCAGTTCTCTTAAATTATATTTTATGTCTTCTTTAGCTGTGGTTTATAATAACTGTGTTCTGAGTCCTACCAAACAAAATCTTAATATACAAAGGGGAAACATTTGAAGTTTAGAAAACCATAGTCTTTCAAAACTATTTATTTTCTTTTTGGGACCTAAAAATCTTATTTTGGAGGGCTAGAGTTGAACATTCACTCCTTCTTTCTCTATTGGCTGTAATAACTGTCTCTTTCTCACCTGAAGATCATTTGGTGACTAGCTGAAAGGGATAGTTCACATAAAATGAGATGCAATAAAAGAAAAGGGTAGCATAATTAAAAAGTCCCTTATGTCTAGATATTGTATCCATCTGGCTATCTATCAACTGTCTATGTATGTATGTATGTATGTAGGTATGTATCTATTTATCTATCAATCATCTATCTATCATCATCTATCACCATTACCACCATCATCAATCATACCAAATAACTAATGCATTTCTTTAGTGTCTATGTTTCTATCTTCGTTAATTTCTTTCAGAGTTCAAACAATGGAACTTTGAAATCTCAGTCGGTAGACCATTCTAGGACATTTGAATATGAAATAGATATTGTGATCTTTTTGAAAAGCAAGTGATGACATTTGACTTGGCTCCGTCTGCTTCCAGGAACTTGTCATTCCCAGCTCTGCCATCTTGTGGCGATCCTGTAACCAGAACACTTGCAACCAGGAATCTGGGCACCTGCGCAGAAGCTGGTCTCACATGTTGGACAAGTACACTGATACAGGGGGTGGATTACAGTTTGATTTGAACATTTCTTTGTAAAAATTAATCATTTAAGTATTTGCAACTCAGAAGCCTAGAACCCAACGAAGGCTATGTAAAGATTTCATGTCTAGGTGTAGGGAGGGCGGGCAGTGAGCCTTGGGGCTTGGGGGGGGGGGGGAGTCATCAATACATTTCCTGTGCCTGAAATACTCCCCATTCCAGCCACTCTTAGAAGAGATAGTGACTTAGACGTGGAGTGGGATGAAGGAGATAAATTTATCTTTTTCTTTCTCCTCCTTCAAGAAGGTTGGGTGATTTAGAGGAGAATGGAAGGATTTCCAGGTACTTCAATGGCAATATGGTAAGAAACAATATTTTTGTCATTTAACTAATAATAAATTGCTTTTCTACAAATATAATAATAATAATAATAATTCCCTTTCTGGGTATTATTACAGGTAAATAACCTGGGATGTGGACAAATTTATGTGAAAAGATTTTTATGATAACATTAATTAGACGAAAATGAATATGTGGAATTTTCTTTTCCACCTTCCTCCTTATCCTTGTTCTTTTCTTCCTTTTCCTTGCTGATAATTATTGATACATTATTACCATTAAGAGAGCTAACTGTTATATGTCTACTGACTGTGAGTTTTCAGAAAAAAATTTAAATTTAAGTCAGAATACCATTTTTATTAATTTACACTGGGAAATGCAACTGTCAGATTGGCCTGACAGTCAGATGTTACCTGAATATGACCAAAGCATCTTCTGACTGTAACCCTGGGGTGGGAGAGGGGTTGGTATGAGAAAATTGAAAAACCTGGTTAATGAACAGGGGAAGGTAGATATTTAGTTGGAAGTTTTAATGGCCTCAAGCTCTGCAAGCTGACAAACCCATCTTTTCAACAAAGATGGGTGGCACTTCCATTCCAACAAGACAGTGTCAGATGCATTCAGGAGACCAGACCATCATATTGGCCAGTAAGGGCATCCTCTGGCTTCAATAAACCCTGCATAGGCATAGCCACTCTTTGTTTTTGACAGCTCTCTTATGCTTCTGGAGTAGAATGTTAAAACTGAAATTGCCACCAAGACATCAAAATATAATAGATCTGAAATTCTGAAGTCAGACAGGTAATACAGACTTTGCAAAGGTAATATATTAGACATGGTTCCATGGCATTTGGCCCCATTAAGCAGATTATGGATATGAAAGAGATCATAGTGTCAAGAGAGGAGGATTTTTTGAAGGAGGATTTGGACACCATTTGTGCCTCAGTGCTGAAGCTAGATATTTTTCCTCAGTCCAGGGCAGGCATCTTTTGCCCAAAACGTACTGGGGTTTCCTAAACCCTCAGAGAAATCTGAGGCTGGAAAGCTAGGTTTAGAACATGGCCTTGTGCGGAGAGCCAGCCTGAGGCCTGTCCTCCTGCTCTTCTAATTCCCACCTGTCCACACAGCAAGGGGCCTGGCTTGTGAGCAGGTATGTTCAGTCCAGCCTGTATGTCTTGCTCCATATAACCTGGGGCTTCTCAAATCTTGATGTGCATAAGAATAACCTGGAAAGTTTGTGACAACCAGATTCTGATTTAGTAGTTCTGGGTGTGGCCTGTGAATTTTCATTTCTAACCAACTCCCAGGTGATACTGATAAAGCCTATGGATGGACCATATTTTGAGGAGCCCTGGTCTAAATTGCTCCCCTACTTCCACTGCAAACACCAGGCCTTCTCAGGGCCAGGGTTGCTTACTCTTTGTCCACTCTTGGGAGGATGTGTTGGGAAGAGGTTGATGCAGGGTATTCCTGGTTCTGAGAACCCAGAGGTGGTCTAGTAGGGGATGGCATGGACTCTGTCTTGGTGGGGATATTCACTTAGCCCCTGGACACTCCTCCCTGCAGAAAGGGGCTGGCTAGGGTACAGCCAGAGCAGTGTCCTATAAAGTGCAAGATCCTCTGGATTGAGTCTAAGGGGAGTTATGCCTGGATACGGTCTAATTACTGCTCTGAGCCTGTGTTTTGTGACTTAAAGTGACCTTGAACTGTCCATTATTTAGTAGTGAGAAGTCCTGGGATCGGCCATGGGGGCTGGGAAAACTTTCCTTCTGAATTGATTTTAAGAAATGAGTCAAGTAAAAAAATTTTCATTTCTTCATCAGTTGTATTTGCTCAATGTTCCATTTATGTTCCATGGCTGACTAATCTTTCTTAACGACATGGTCTTTACCAGGATTCATTCAACATTTCCATTAGGTAACTGATTTATTCCATTAGGTTTCTGATTTATAAGAAATACATATTTCATCATTCAGATGACCAAATATATAGTTTTCATCTATATTTGTTTTTCATCTACAGTTTCAGGCTCACAGCTCCCACAACCCTTGGGATAAGTGATATAAAGTGATAAAGGCATCTTTTGTTATGTTAAGGAGGTGAGTTTGGAAGAGCACCTAAGGATGGGAGCTGGTTTCCAGTGGAGACAACCATTATGTTTAGAAGGTTGGAACTTTCAGTTCCATCCCCTGACATCTGGGGAGGAGAGGAGCTGGAGGCTGAATCAATCACCAATGGCCAATGATATAATCAATCATGACTATGTAATGAAGTCTCTATAGAACCTGTTAACCTTAAAGAAACAAAACTTCCAGTTATCTTACTAGCAAAAGATGGTTTATTCAGGAATAACAGTGAATTGTAATCTGGGACAAGGAATCTAAGGCAAAACCATAGGCAAGTTTGCCAAACAAAGAAGAGGAATGCTCTTTTACAGAGGAAAGTGGGACGTTGGGAGGGTGTTATTAACAAAAGGTCCACTGAAGTAAACTGGGGGTTCTAAGTATAGTGGCTTTTCATTGGCTGAATGTGACTGTCTCTCATTGGCTGGGCTGTTGCTGGGGGAGGAGGAAACTTTCCTTCTTCCTGTTGGGATAGTAAAGTAATATCCAAGTGTAAGGTCTGTTCTTCCTGTTGGGTCTACAGTTGACTACTAGTGGTAGGGCATGAAAGCTCCCCCTGCTGAATCTCCCAAGTGCATTTTAGTAAGTTTTCCCTTTATTAGTTTTACAAACTCAAAAGGACTGGGGGTTCAGAGAGCTTCTGGGCTGGTGAACACATGGAGACTGGCCTATCTGGAGAAGGCCTGGAAGCTCTGCCTCCCTCCCCCATAGCTTGCCCCATGCCTCTCTTCCACTGGCTGTTCCTGAGTTGTATCCTTTTGTAATAAACTGGTCTAGTAAGTAAAATGTTTCTCTGAGTTCTGTGAGGTGCTCTAGCTAATTAAACAAACCTGGGGAGGAGGTCCTGTAAACCTCCCATCTGTAGCTGGTCTGTCAGGAGCACAGGTAACATCCTAGGCTTGGGACCGGCACCTGAGTGGTGTGTGTGTGTGTGTGTGTGTGTGTGTGTGTGGCGGGGACAGTCTTGTAGGACTGAACCCTTACTTAACCTGTGGAATCTGATGCTCTCTCTGGGTAGATAGTGTCAGAATTGAGTTGAATTCTTAGACACCCTGCTTGTGTTGGAGAATTGCTTGGTGTTATGTGGGAAGCCCTCCCCTCCACAACCCCCTGTTAGAATTGAGTCCAAGAACCCAAAAGAGGAACTTTGGCATTTTATCGTGCACAGCATGCCCCCATCCATCCCTTTGTCTTTTCTTACTCCTCTTAACTTTTGGAAACACACCAAACCCTGAGCACCTGATGCACGCTGAGCCAGAGAGAGTAGCTCATCCTTCTGAACATAGCTCCTGGTCCAGGATGGGCATAAGACTAAGCCAGGCCATCCAGTGTCCTCTTTTGGGTTTGTCAAACTGCAGCTAGAAGGAGAGACCCCTTTGCCTCTTGGGGTAAGAACGGGATAGAGTTGGTCTGCAGTAGAAAAGAATGGAACCAGGCAAGAACAGGACAGCTGAGAGGTCAATGCCGAGACTCCGGGCAGTGGCTGGTCCCAGCTTCCATACCCAGAGGTTCTTCCTTTGGTTCAATAGCTCAGTGAACTGCTTCAGGCCTTTTTCAATAAATTTTGTATTTGTTTTGTCAACAGGTGGGTTTCTGGGTTTCGAACTCTGGAAGCTCAGTGTTCTAACAGATAAATGAAATAATGCAATTTGAATAATAATAATAATGCAGTTCTCATCAGGTGCAATTGAAAACTTGCTTCTCTCTCTAAACCTTTTACAAACCACTTCCTTCCTTCTAGTAGTTTTGTCTTCTATTTCACTGAGAGAAGTAATCAGACAATGATTTAATACATTATCTTCTCCCTTCGCTACAAGTGTTAGCAGCACCAGTGCTTATTCATCCCTCTTGTCCCCAAGACCTGAATCGTTTCCTCTCAGCTCAAGGCCTCTCTGCTCCTGTTCTAGAACTCAGTCCCTTCAAGAACCAAATGGGAAATGTGCCTAACCCAGTGCCATCTACTCGACAGAAGTAGGTAAGGAGCAGAATGTTCTGAGGGCCATGTGGACCATCCATATCCCATCTAAGATGTGAACTGACCCTGAACAGGAATATTTACAAAGTCCTGAGAAGTTTCACATTTACCACTAAACCTGATGTCGTAGCCTTACTATATTCCTCTCCTGATTGAGTGTAGAGAAAATGGCTGCCAAGGAAAAATGGTTGAACATGGAAGTGAGTAATTGGGAGTTTCTATGCTCAGTGGCAGTGAAGGTGTTAGGGCTCACCCTAACTCAGTGGGCCAGCAGGAGAGGAAAGGCTAGGACTGCTGCCTGACTGCCCATGGGTCTTTCTGCCTTTGATCCAGGCTTGACCACGAGCCCCTGCAGGCCTGGCTCAGTGGCTTCAGAGGCTTCTGGATTAATAGCAGTTAACGCCAATTAGTAAGGATTGGGAGGCAGCTGTGGGGAGCAGTGGAGTGTTGAGGAGGGATCCAGCTAGAACTGGTGGCACAGGAAGTAACTGTTCAATCCCAGAGGATGTAGGCTGACCCCTGCGTTCACCGCCAGATACTGACACATGAGAGAACGAGCAATGGGCCCGAGGTTCGGAGCTACTTGTGTCGGGGGTACTGAGCTGATGAACCTTGGGTCTGATGTTAAGAGGACTCTTTGAACAGAGTCGGTACAGTATTAGGGTGCCACTCATATTCTGTGGGTGACAGGGAGGACAAAATTATCAATGGAGTGTGAGCTGGAGCAAGAGGGTGGAGTTGTCAACATGTTGGCTGGGGTGCAAGGATTCTGTGTGATTTTGAACTAACATCAAATAATGCCGAAGGGAAGAGAAGCAGTGAATTTGAAACCCTGCTTGATCGGAAGCTTCCTTTTCTTTTGCTTTGATGCCTGCCAGGTGGATGAAGGCATGGATTCTCTTAATAGTGGTATCTATTGACAATAAGTAATATCAGTAGGTCAGCTTGACTGAGTTCATTCTGCTGTGAACCTGCACGTTGTAGAGACTAGTTTGCAATTCTTCTTCCATCAGACAGATTCCCATTGGTTATCTGTTTTTTTATTCTAGAGAGACTGTATAGATTTTACAGCTGTCTTTGTCCTCTCTAGTAGTTTCTGCCTCAACCTGAGAGTTTCATGTTTTTCTCCCAAACTTTAGGCTCCTACTGGCTGGAGCTTCCTGATTCTTCACGCCTGTGACTGCACCGAAGCATTGCTCTATGGGAAGTCATGTTTCACAATAAAAACGTGAACATAGCAGGGCCAGTTAAGTAGCCTCTCTACTTGTGGCATTTTACACATTTGAAGAAAATGGTAGTGTCACTGTCCCTCTTGCTCTGGTTCACCGTTCCCCACAAATTCAACAATATCAGGTTAGTTCTTTCAAACTCTGAGCCCCCTGGGGCCTGGCTCTACATCTTTATGCCCCAGTCAATTCAAATACACCTCTTGGTGATCTAATTTTTAATTCTTTCTCCAACTCTTAGTTCATTTTATCTCAAGTAGAGCAAGAGATTCAAAGGAGGAGAGGGGTTGAGGTGAAGGACGTGTGGTTGAACTAAGACCAAGAACTAGAAGAACAGAATTTCGGTATGCAAACATTTTGAATCTGGAAGGGAGTGGTTACCAGCAATGGCAGGGTCTAGGGAGGGGTCATGAGGCTTGAGTTGAGGGACTTTACTTTCCCGGCAAACTCCAGCTCCTTCATTTGTATCAGCTGAAATATCGCTTCCAAAGAGAAACTTCCCCTGGCGAGAGTCGGCTTCCCCCACAGCCTCCATGTTGTAACCTCTCATTACTCACAGGATTTTTTCATTATAGATTTTTCATATCTATTGTGAAACAGTTTCATACGTGCTTAGTCTGTTTAACATCTTCGACCACCAGCTAGACTGTGAACCCCATGAGCGCAGGATGGTGCCTGACCTGCTCATTATTTTATTTCGAGCCTGTGGCACAGTGTTTATATGTGATGATGTAGAGAGGATGTTAATAAATGCTGATGGTGTGTTATGCATGATGCCCAGTAACTCACAAATTTTACCTCAGTGAGCACTCATACCTTCTGAGTGCTTGTTGGTTCTGTCTCCCCTTGTTTCTTTTTCTGGTGTGACTAACAGTAAAACCATTAAAAACGAAAAGAGTGAATCTGTGTATTAGGGATAGCAAGGATAAGATGGATTCAGGGTTCAACTTCACGCTACACCAAACTAGGAATTTAGAGAGATTCTAAAAGAGTTGTGGTGGTGGTGGTGGGGTGGGGGTGGGGGTTGGGGCTGGGAATGCAGGAAGAAAACTGGTGCAAGTGAATCAGTCATTTAGCTAGAGCAGATGGGAAGTGAGGGATGCTCAAGGACTGGTTTGGAATGAGGAAGGGGTTGCAGGGGACAGAGAGGCCATGGGCTCTGAGCCCTGGGCACCAGCCCGGCTCTCTAGAAATTTAGGTCTGTAAATAAACTGTAGATTATAGCCCCTTCTCATCCCGGTAAAGGAGAATTTAGCCCCAGCTGACATGTGTGGGCAGGATAGAGTGGTTTTAAAGGCTAACAAAGATCCCTGAAGGGGAAAAGTTAGATTCTATCAAAGCTCCTTGTTATTTTGAACCCCTCTGTGCTCCAGGTCCCCAGTCTCCAGATCGTTCTGAGAAGGGAAGAAAGACCAATAATCACACCTGCTCCACTTGATTCCTACCTCACCCCTCCACATTCATCTGTGAATTCCTATGCTGCTGGTCCTCATTTTCTGCTGGCTTATCTGATAATTATTCTTGTACTTCAAACCTCCTTGTGGTTCTCTGTTGCAGCCATGAGCTAAGTCACAGGGAAGAACAATGCTCGATTGCACCAAAAATTTCCTCTCCCGGGCCAAATGGTGACTGATCGCAGCACCCTGACCCTCAAAGTTCTCAGTCTGCCACCAGCTGCCAGGACCCTTAGGGGAGAGAAAGCCACTCATGCTTTTTGATGTAACTTTTCTACTTTAGCCCCCATGATGGGGTCCTGGTTCTCAGAGACCTAAGGAAACATGATGTCAAAAGGCCATGTTGTTCATATAAGGAGATTTTTGAGATTCAGAATCTAATTGGTGTTTGAGCTTCAGAAAGTGGCAGATGAAGTCTCCGATCGCATCTTAGATGGTAAAATGTGTCTCTATTGGCTCTCAGTAGGGAGGATGTCAGAGGATGTGTTTATATTCTCCCCTCCCATTACTGTAGACCTTTGCTGATGTCCTGATACCTCCTTGCAGGGTTATTTTGCAGCTGGGACTGTGACCTTGAAGACATGGGAGTCAGGATGACTTTGAATCTCTCTCTTCAGGGACTCTGTTTCCTCCTCAGCACCATGGTGGCTGCTCAAAGTGAGTTTCCTGGGATCAACAGTAAGGGGTGAAGGGAAAGTTTTCTGGAGACAGGGAGCCAAAGCCTCAGTGTAAACCATGTGTTTTTGACCAAAAAGGAACCACACTGACTGTGAATACTGGGTCTTCTCCTCTGGGGTGTCAACTGGTCATAGTGGCAGATTTTGCAGAGCAATGATATTGAACCCAGACTGAGATGGGTCAGTGACAGTCCGATTCAAAGTCTTCCTTGTTTTCAGGGAGTGTTTGGTTAGTCCCGGTGGCTCCCTGTGTGTGGGAAGGACCAGCGATAGACCTCAGCTATGTCCCTGGGCTGCTCCTTGCACACTGCAACTGTCCACTTTGCAGAGGACCACCCCTCAGGGTTTCCATGTTTTGTATGTTTATGTGACCGTAGGCTATGTGCTTGTGTGTGTGCGTGTAGAGTGAGTATGAGGGGGGTATGAGGAGCGTGTGAGGGCTGTCTGTGCGGGAGGAACAGGGCTGCTGAGAAGTGACTGAGTCGGTTGCTCTGTGAAGCACACGGTGCCCACAGTGTTGGGAGTGCCATGTCCCGTATGTTACCAGATCGTAGATAATGTCACACCTGCCTCTCCTCTCTGGCTCCTCTCCTTCAGTCCCACGGCCTTCTCTCTGCTTGACTGTGGTGTTTGCCCCGCACTGGGTTCTGGGAGAGGCTTTGCCTCCGGGCCTCGCCTATTCCTACCAAGTGTCTGTTGTAGAGCAGAGGCACCTGCAGCCATGACAGGAAGGCCCTTTGTTAATAGAGATTAACTGATGCCCAGCATAGTTATATTAAGTCCTTGTGAATCATTTCCTGACTTACCGGGATCCTGGACTGGTCCGTTCTGAATTCTGGAGGGTACATTTTCTCTCTCCTGCATTCTTCTATCCCTCTCTGAAAGTTGGTTTCCACTGAGCCTTGGACTCAGAGGACTGCAGGCATCCGGGATAGGCTGCAAAAACCCTTGCCTTAAGCCTAGAGGAGGCAGCTCTTTCAGATTTGGGTGCCAGTCCAGGCTGAGGTTGCTTACAGCTTTGAGTGCTGTCAGCGCTCATTGTCTTCCGCCTAGAGCTCAGTCTCTGTCCTTCCATGATTCTCCTCAGGAAACCCCATCCCTCCAAGTTTCTGCTCCATGAGTGTTGGCCAGATGCTAGTGAAGAGTCTTGATGACTGAGGTGCAGATAGAGGTTTTGGTCCCATGAAGGTGAGAGACAATGAGTGTTCTCATATAAGGCCCCCTCTGCTCACTAGGAAAACTATAGGGAATTTCTTCAGTAGTAACTTAGGTTGCAAGAACATTTCACCAAAGCAAGCATTCTTTTTATGTTCCCAGAACCAACACCATTCAGTGTTATCCTACTAAAAATTTATTCTATTTCATACAATATTGGCCTTGCTCTTTGTAAAACAATAGTCCTGGCCTTTCAAAGCATTTCATGATTTCTGAATTGGGCACACATTTCAGGAGTCTCCACTGTGAAATGCATGATGGCCATTGGCAAAAGATTATCCTTTGAAACACAGTTTATGCCATTATACACAGAAACATAGACCCTCAGAGACTGGACAATTCAGTATTTATTATTTTGTAAACTCTTTTTAAAAATTAACAATATATTTTGGACATCTTGTTATTCTTATTTTACACACTAAAATGTTTTATGGTAGTATGACAAAAATATGGACTATTATAGGGGTATTATGGAAAATTTTAGTTGCTTCCAATTATTTCATTATATGACCAAAATGCAATATAGTCACCTAATCACCCGCTTTGGTTATTTAGTTGTTTTCAATGTTTTGGCTTTCATGAGACATGTTGTTCTGAAATTCCTTGCATTTAAATGTAAATCACTTCATGATTGTTTTTCTTTTTTTTTAAATTTTATTATATTAATCACCATATATTACATCATTAGTTTTTGATGTAGTGTTCCATGATTCATTGTTTGCGTATAATACCCAGTGCTCCATGCAGTACGTGCCCTCTTCAATACCCATCACCAGGCTAACCCATCCCCCCACCCCTCTCCCCTCTAGAACCCTCAGTTTGTTTCTCAGAGTCCATAGTCTCTCATGGTTCATCTCCCCCTCCGATTTCCCCCCCTTCATTTTTCCCTTCCTACTGTCCTCTTTTTTTTTTTTTAACATATAATGTATTATTTGTTTCAGAGCTACAGGTCTGTGATTCAACAGTCTTACACAATTCACAGCGCTCACCGTAGCACATACCCTCCCCAATGTCTATCACCCAGCCACCCCATCCCTCCCGCCCCCCACCACTCCAGCAACCCTCAGTTTGTTTCCTGAGATTAAGAATTCCTCGTGGTTGGAACTGGAGGGTATTATGCTGAGCGAAATAAGTCAATCAGAGAAAGACATGTATCATATGACCTCACTGATATGAGGAATTCTTAATCTCAGGAAACAAACTGAGGGTTGCTGGAGTGGTGGGGGGCGGGAGGGATGGGGTGGCTGGGTGATAGACATTGGGGAGGGTATGTGCTACGGTGAGCGCTGTGAATTGTGTAAGACTGTTGAATCACAGACCTGTAGCTCTGAAACAAATAATACATTATATGTTAAAAAAAAAAAAAGAAGAAGATAGTAGGAAGGGAAAAATGAAGGAGGGGAAATCGGAGGGGGAGATGAACCATGAGAGACTATGGACTCTGAGAAACAAACTGAGGGTTCTAGAGGGGTGGGGGCTGGGGTGATGGGTTAGCCTGGTGATGGGTATTAAAGAGGGCACATACTGAATGGAGTACTGGGTGTTATACGCAAACAATGAATCATGGAACACTACATCAAAAACTAATGATGTAATGTATTAATTAACATAACATAATTAACATAACATAACATAATGTGATTAACATAATTAAAAAAATAAATAAAAATTAAAAAAAATAAAATGCTTTTGAATTTGACTTGCTCATATTTTGTTGAGAATTTTTCCATCTATATCAGATGTTTTTCTTTTCTTACATGGCTTTCATATGAGAGTATTGCAGGCATCATAAAATGAATTTGGGGTGTTCCTTCCTCTTTAATTTTTTTCTAGAACAGTTTCAGAGGATTGCCTTTAATTCTTTAATTTTTGGTGGAATTAGTAAGTGAAACCATCTGGTTCTGGTATTTTCCTTTTGGGGAGGTATTGATTACTGTGTCCTTGCTCATTATTAGTCTTTTGAGAATTTCTGTTTTTTCATGATTTCTTCTTGGTAGGTTGTATGTCCCTAGGCATTTATCCATTTTATAGGTCATTGAATTTACTGGTGTATGATTATTCACAGGAATCTCTTTTGATCCTTGGGTTTTCTGTGGTTTCAGTTGTAATGTCTCCTCTTTCATTTATAATTTTATTTATTCATGTCTTCTGTTTTCTTAGTTAAAGTTTTGTCAATTTTATCTTTTCAGGTAAAGATAAAGGTCTTACTTTACTTAATTTTTTCTCTTGTTTATCTGATCTGTATTTCATTTGTTTTTGCTCTGATCTTTGTTATTTCCTTCCTTCTGCTGCTAACTTTGGCTTAGTTACTTGAGGTATAAGGTTAGGTTTTCAATTTGAGATCTTTATTTTTTGTAACATAAGCATTTATTGCTATAAACGTCTTTCCTAGAACTGCTTTAGTATTCCATAGGTTTTAATATGTTGTGTTTCCATTTTTATTTGTTTCAAGATATTTTTTTGAATTCCTTTTGAGTTCTTCTTTGACTCATTAGTTATTTTAAACTGTGTTGTTTAATGTCCACATTATTGTAAATTTTCCAGCTTGCTTTCTTTTGTTGATTTTTAGTTACATACAATTGTGATTGAAAGAGATAATTGTTATGATTTTAGTCTTCTTAAATTTGTTGAGCTGTTTTGTTGCCTAACATGTGATTTATTCTGGAGAATTTTCCATGTGTGCTTGGGAAGAATATGTTCTGCTTCTGTTGGATGGAATTTTCTGTATCGGTCTCTGGTTCATTTGGTTTAAAGTATGATTCAAGTCCCATGTTTCCTTGTAGATTTTCTGCATGGATAGTCCACCCGTTTTTGGAATGGTATATTGAAGAACTCTACTTATTATTTTATTGTTGTCTATTTCTCCCTCTGGATCTGTTAGTATTTGCTTCATATATTTAGTACTCCAATGTTGGAAGCATATATTTACAATTGTTGATGAATTGACCACTTTGTCATTATATAATGGCCTTATTTGTCTCTTTTACAGCTCTTGACTAAAGTCTATTTTGTCTGTACAAGTATGGCTACCCCTGCTTTCTTTTGGTTTCCATTTCCATGGACTATCTTTTTAAATCCTTTCACTTTCATTCTGTGTGCATACTTAAAGCTGAGGTGAGTATCTTGCAGGCAGCATATATCTGGTCTTTTTGTTTTTATCTTTTCAGCTACTCTATGTCTTTTGATTGGAGAGTGCAGTCCATTTACATTTAGAGAAATTATTGATCTGTAGGGCTTAATTAATGCCATCTTATTAATTGCTTTCTGGCTGTTGTATAGTTCTCTTGTTCCTTTCTTCCTCTTGCTGCCCTCCTTTGTAATTTGATGATTTTTCATGGTGGTATGCTTTGACTCTTATCTTTATCTTTTGTGAATCTACTATAGGTTTTCTCTTTGTGGTTACCATGAGGCTTACATAAAACACCTTCATGTAAAGCAGTCTACTTTACACTAATAGCAATTTAACTTCTATCTCATATAAAAACTCTACCCTTTTAAGTTTCTCCTTTATGTTTTTGATGTTACAACTTACATCATTTTATATTGTGTACCCATTAGCAAATTGTTTTAGCTAAAATTTTTTTTGTTGCTTTTTTCTTTTTTTTTTTTAGAGACACACTCACATACACACACACACACAGAGTGCACGCAATCATGAGTTGGGAAGGGGGTGAGGGAGAGAGAGAGAGAGAGAGAATCTTAAGCAGGCTGCACACCCAGCACAGAGCCTGATGTAGGGCTCGATCTCACAACCCTCAGATCATGACTTGAGCTGAAATCAGGAGTCAGACACTTAACCGACTGAGCCACCCAGGCATCCCTTAGCTATAGTTATTTTTAATAGTTGTATCCTTTAACCTTTATGCTAGAGTTAAGTAGTTAATACATTGCCATATTATAGTGTTAGAGTATTCTGAATCTGACTATATACTTTACCAGTGTGTTATGTATTTTCATATGTTCTCATGTTACTAATTAAATATATCAGTTTGAAGAACTAATTTCAGTGTATTTTTTGTAATGCAGGTCTAGTGGTGATGAATTTTCTTAGCTTCTATTTGTTAGCAAAAGTCTTTATTTTTCCATCATTTCTGAAGGACAACATGCTGGGTAAAGTATTCTTGATTGGAAGTTTTTTATTTTTAGCACTTTGAATATATCATATCATTCTCTCCTGGCTTGCAAGGTCTCTGCTAAGAAATCTACTGATTGTCTTATGTGGATTTCCTTGTATTGAATTTTTTTTATGTTGATGCTTTTAAAATTCTCTCCTTATATTTGATTTTAGGAAGTTTTATTATAGTTTGTCTTGGATGAGATGATTTTGGGTTGAAATTTTGCGGTGACCTATTAGCTTTATGAACTTGGATGTCTAAATCTCTTCCTTACTTTGGAAACTTCTCAGGCATTATTTCTTTAAATAAGCTTTCTACCCCATTCTCTTCTCTCTTCTTCTGTGGTTCTGGTGATTAGTACATAGTTTCTTTTGATGCTGTCCTATAAATCTGATAGGCTTTCTTCATTCCTTTTATTCTTTTTCTGTTGCTCATCTGATTGGATAATTTCCATTGATTTGTCTTTTCACTCACTGATTCTTCAATAGCTTCTGCTATTGAAGCTCTTTATTGAATTCTTCATATCAGTAATTGTATTCTTCAGCTCCATTTGATTCCTTTTTATGTTTTCTATCTCTTTGTTGAAATTCTCATTTTGTTTGTGTATTGTTTTCCTAATATTATTATATTGTTTATATATGTTTTCTTGTAGTTCTCTGAGCATCTTTAGAACACTTATTTTGAATTTTTTGTAGGGTAATTCCTATGTCTCCATTTCTTTTGGACCATGTACTGGAGGTTTACTGTATTCCTTTGGTGGAGTCATTTCACCTTGATTCTTCTTGATCCCTGTAGCCCTGCATAGGTGTCTGTGCATTTGTAGGAGCAGTGACCTCTTCTAGATTTTATAGACTGATTTTTAAGTAGAAGATCTTCACCTGTGAGTGAGGGCACACTGTAGCATGCTGTGACTTGGGTGTAGTGATGGAGGGTGCCAAGTGCAGGGGTGTGTGGCAGTACTGCGTCTGGGGAGCATGATGTCTCTTCAGGTCAGGTTGCTGAGGTCCACAGCTTTGACAACTATGTGGACCTTGGCAAGAACTGTAGGGCATCTGTGGTGGCTGCAAGAGCTGTTGGAGTCCTCAGGAGTGATTCTGGGGCTGGGGGCTGGGGACCAGGGTAGGCAGAGGTAAGACTGGAAGGAAATTCTTTCTAGCTAGGAAGTTTCTTCTTTGTACTGAGCAATATTGGCTTGAGGGATAGGATGATGCTGGCAAAATGTGCAGTCTTTGTGTTGTCAAAATTTCTCAAATGGACTCCCAAGCTTTCCCAGAGTGCCTTTGTTCATGGAAAGCTATCTAATTATTGATCATTTTGTGGGGTGGGGGGATGGAGTCTGGTGTCTCCTACTTTGCCATTTTGGTGATGTCACTTAAATAGAGTGTTCTTGAGTATAGAAATTTAGATTGATAATTTGTTTCTCTTTTGGATCATCTAAGGCTTCTCTACTCTGTACTGGCATCTCTTGTTGTTTTAGGGACTTAAATGTTAGTATAGATGTTGCTCAGTTGGAGGTAATGTGTACCAATTCTGTCTTAAAATTTTTTTCTTTGTCAGTTTTCTGCTGTTTCTCATCATTTTAACAAGAAAAGTTAGGTTATATTGTAGTAACAAATAACCCACATTTCAGAAGATTAAATAAACAACATTTATTATTCTTACACTACACATTCTCTTCAGTTTGGCAGGGCCTCTGCTTATGATTATTCAACTTCTTAAGTTGTTGAATGCCTCCCTCTCTTATGCCACTACTTTAACATGAGGCTGTAAGATTTACTGTGGTAGATGCATATAGTGGCTTTTATATATTTCTTTCTGAAAGTGCTACACTCGTTTGTTCTCATACTTTGTTCAGTAAAACAGATCACAAACTCATGCTTAATTTCAAACAAGCAAGGAAGTATTGATATTTCCATGTGCCCCAGAGAAAACTTGAAATATTGCTGAACACTAGTTATATCTATCACATCCATGATGTGTCTATAAATAAATTCCTTTTTATATGGCTTGCTTGAGTTTTGTTGGGTTTATTCACTTTAAGGATTAGTGTCTTTCATGAGTTCTGGAAATTTCTTAACCAATATTTTTCAAATATTGCTTCTGCTCAATTTTATTTCTTTCTATGTGTGTGTTGCTCTCTGTCTCCCTCTCTTCCTTCTCATATTTTAATTTAAGTTGCTCCACTTTATGTCTCTCATCCTCTTTTCTGTACTTTTTATTCTTTTATTTCTCTGTGCACCACTCTAGATAATTTCTTCTAACTTATTGTTCACTTCAATAATTCTCTTTACCTGAATTTAATCTGATGAAGAAATTTTAATTTCAACGAATATATTTTTCATTCATGGAAGTTCTTTTGGGTTTTACAGTTTTTTCTATGCATTTTTTTTTTTTTTAGTTCCTTGAAGAATCCTTCAGAGTGTATTTTTATTTCTTTGAATATAGTATATGTGGTTTTTATATAACCAACATCTAATATATCTAATATCAGAAATGTCTACCTGTTTCAGTAGTTTCTCTTGGTTATTGGTTTTTTTTTTAAGTATTTCATTTATTTATTTGATAGAGAGAGCACACAAGCAGTGGGAGCTGTAGGCAGAGGGAGAAGCAGACTCTTCACTGAGCAGGGAGCCTGATGCGGGGCTCGATCCCAGGACCCTGGGATCATGACCTGAGCTGAAGGCAGATGCTTAATGACTGAGCCACCCAGGCGTCCCCTCTTGGTTATTGTTAATGGACCTTTGTTTCTTTGTGTATTTGTCTATTCTGGACAATGTACTGGGTATTTTATTTATGAAAATTCTTTATAGAAGTAATTTGAGGCCTGGCATGAAGGCAATTTCTTCTGTGAGGATCTTATTTTAATTTTTCCATGATTTTATGGCACTTTTAATAGTGGGCTACCTTAATACAAGTGCAACATTGATATTATCTAGATAATCTAGAGGTTCAAACTTTAAATGTAATTTTATACAAGGGCACGTCTATTTCAACTAGTATCCCAGCTGTTGTGGAGTCTGTCTTCTGTTAGAGTTCTCACGTGGGTATGGGTTTGGGATTTGATTTGTGCCTCCTCACCATCAAAGGCCATAAATTACACACATTTTCTTGAATAAGCTAATGCTGTCAGGTAAAAGCACATTCCATGCTCCTGTGTCCCAACGAATTCCCATTTTCCCTTCAGATTTGACCTGATTTTTCCTTCCTATCTTATCAGGTATTTAATCTTTTAAGATCATTTTTAGTATGTTTTATTCCACTTTTTATTTTATTTATTCTCAGCAGAAGAGATAAATTCAAATAACCAAGCTTACTGTTCCTAAGAAAGTCTCCTGGAACTTTTCACAGTAATGAAATCATCTGCTTGCTTGTGTCACCAACTAGATACAAGCTACCTGAAGACAAGAATATTGTCATAATTAGTCCTGTGTTTACAGCATTTAGCACAGGATCTGCCTCTTAATCCATTATTTTATTATTATTATTTTAAAAAGATTTATTTATTTGAGGGGGGAGGGGCAGAGATAGAGGGAGAGAGAGACTCTTAGGCAGGCTCCACGCCCAGCACAGAGCCCGATGTGGAGCTTGATCTCTCAAGTCGGATGCTCAATTGACTGAGCCACCCAGGTGTCCCTTGATGATTTTATTATTACTATTATTATTTTGATGATTTGACTATTAATAATAGTTTCTTATGCACTTTTAGGATCCCATTTCAATCTTTTACTCTCACCTCAATTTTAGACTTTAAAAAAAAACTGAGTAAGCTTCACAGGATGTCTCCCTTCTTCTACTATCTCCTTTACCTTCTTCCCATTTATCTTTATTTCCTTCCTAGAATGTACCTCTTCAGGTGCTATGGATTGAATTGTGTCCCTTCAAAACTCATATGTTGAAGCCCTAGCTCCCATTTTTACTATCTTTGGAGATAGGGTCTTTAGGAGGTAATTAAGGCTAAATGAGGTCATAATGGTGGGGCCCTAATCCAATAGGATTGGTGGCCTTATAAGAGGAGAAAGAAAGAGAGTGATCTCTCTCCATCTTTCCCTGTGTACACGTACTGTGTAAAAGCCACGTGAGCACACACAGTGAGACAGCAGTGGCTTTCAAGCCAGGAGAAGAGGTCTCAGAATGAAAACTGACATACCAGCACCTTGATCTTGGACTTTCCAGATTCCAGAACTGTGAGAAAATAAATTTCTGTTTAAGTCACCTAGTCTATGGTATTTTGTTATGGCAGCCTGGCTGAGCAGACTAGCACACTAGGATTGTTTCCAAGTTCAATATCTTCCCATCTTTTTGATGCACCACATCTGATTTCCAGAGTGGAAGCATATGGAACCAGGTACAGACCTGAGCAGTGTGAAAGGTACCCCAGGGACCACGTTTTGATTATAGTATAAGAAAAAAAAATTCTCATTTTGCTAACCCCAATGCAAAGCTAATGGAGATGGTTCTAGGACCTTAGGAAATCCACTTCTCTGTTCCTGATCGGAGAGCAGGAACCTATTTCACTGGATAAGAAACTGATATGACAAGAAAGAGGTGGTTTAGGTCCCAGTTCCAAGTAGGACCAAGGCCGCAGAATTGGCCACTTAGGAAGAAGTCTTATTTGGATGAAGCACTTAAGCCCCTTATATAAATCTCTAGCTTGTCCAACTTGCTGTTTTCTGACTACACAGAGAACCCCTAAATTAGTAATAGATCTCTGTATAACAAATTACTGCCAAACTCAGCAGCTTAAAACAACTATCTAGTATCTCATAGTTTCTGGGGACCAGGAATCTGGGCATGGCTTCTCTGGGTCCCCTGATTCATGATCTCTCACAAGATTGCAATTATCTTAAGGTTCAAATGGGACTGAATACCATCCAAGCTTATTTACCTGGTTATTGGCAGCATTGATCCCCTGGAGGACTATCTAAACTGAGAGCCTCAGTCCCTTGCTGGCTCTTGACTAGAGGCCTCTCTCAGGTTCTTGTCATGTTGATCTCTCCACATGCAGCTCACCATATGGCAGCTTGCTTCATCAGAGCAAGCAAGTGAGAGAGCAAGACAGGTCAACAGGAGAAACCAGAATTATCTTGAAACTTGATTTTTAAAGTGACATCACATCACTTTTACCAAATTCCATTGTTAGATGAATGTTACTAGGTTTAGGCCACATTCAAGTGCTAGGAGGGTTATGTAAAAGTGTGAATATCAGGAAGTAGGAATAATCAGGACATTTTAGAGGCTGCTTACCACAGTCCTTTCTTCCAAAGCTAGATGAGAATGTTCCCTATGGGACAGAGAAGGAATGGGAATAGTCCTCCACTGACTTCATGGGCCATGAACTGTAAATGAGATGGGAGAATTTGGGCCCCTACCAGCCTTATGTGTACTGGGAAGGCAGCAGTTAGAGTCATCTGAAGGCCTGTCCTCATTGGTATTCATGGAGCTGAATCTTACTTGCTTGTGAGAAATAATTGTGTGCATTTCTTCCCAACTCCATGTTCAGTGATGCCACATTGGTAGCTTAAAATTGACCACAGTGGGAATATTTATACCACAGAAATCAACAAATGCTATACATGAGAGGTTTTTTTTTCCCTCCCCCAGAGAGCTCATTTTTTAATACTTACCAGCATACCACTAATATCCTAAAATCTTTCCTGTGTCCTGTGTTCTGTGTTTTTGTTTCTCTTACAGTTACGGAGCTAAGGCTGATGAATGGGGGCCACCGCTGTGAGGGGAGAGTGGAAGTGAAATACCAAGGAAAATGGGGCACGGTGCATGATTACAAGTGGTATATGGAGGCTGCAGATGTGGTGTGCAGACAGCTGGAATGTGGACATGCTGTTGATGCTCCCAGAGGGGCTCATTTTGGATCAGGGGATGGGCCTATTTGGCTTTTAAATACTGTTTGTGAAGGGACAGAATTAACTCTCAATGACTGTCATCATTCTCCTATTAAAGACTACCATAAGCGATACTTTTCCCATAATTATGATGCTGGAGTAGTCTGCTCAGGTAAGGCCTGTCTGATCTGTCAAGGGGATGCCCTGTAGGAATAGCCTTGGTTTCATTCCTAGAATAACTAACAGGATCACATACTTGGGTGAAGACCCCAGTCACACAGTGACTCCTAGAGTATTAGGTGCTCAAGGAAGCATAAGGACTTGCTTGGCCCTGGACAGCGAAGGCTCGAGACCTATGGATCACTGGGTCCTTCAGATCTCTGTGGTGTGTCATAAAAGGTAGGAAGGTGGGGTCAAATGTTTCATACAGGGACAACTGCTGGGTTGTCCCTGTGTGAAATAAGTTTCATCATGGTAACTATTTTGTTTTCTTTCATGAGATGGTCAGTCAGGTAGAACCACTAGAGGGGACATGGGAGAGATTCAGGGAAACAAAGCTTATTTTACTTGCAAGTCCTAGAGAGATGGAGTCATTAACGTTGCAAGGGGGCCACATGGAAGAAGTGCCAAGGGAGCAGGCTCAACCAAGCAGGTGGAGAGCCAAGAAAGAGAGGAAAGACCTGTGGGTAAATGACCATTTTGGGGGTCAAGGTGGAGTACACAAACAAAACATTTGAACAATTCAAAAACATTTGAACAATTCAAAAACATTTGAATGTTCCTAGGTCACAGTGAGGGCAGGGAAAGAAGGGGCACTGGTGGCATGGTGTCAGCCTTATCTCATTGGCGCACCTGGTCACCTGGGTGGTGTGCTCACAGCCTGTTCGTGAAGACACTGAGGCAGTAGGAAAACATTCAATTTTAAAATTTACAATATAGTAGCAGGAGCAAAGGAAATACTAAGGGCAGTGAGGCCAAGAGAACCTGAGGGGGCACATAAGAAGTGCTCCATTCTGCCTAAGTGTGTTTGGCGTATGCCAAAGTGGAGGCAGTAGAGACAACAATGAAACTAGAGTGTGAATGGGTGGAGTTGGTATTTGCCAGAGATGTTTTCAGTAGTTGTCACAATGGTTGATGAAAAGGTCTGTCACCAGCGCCATCAGAACAGCTTGACTTGAGGAAGATATTATCAGATATCACAGTGAATTCCCTAAGGTAGGTTGTTGGGTCTTAAAAAAGGGCCATCCCATCTGATGGAGTGGTGAGAAATGTGGAGATATGAGTACATTTGACTAGGTCTATAGCAACCTAACAGCACGATCCTATAGCCAGTCAGCATTTTTGTGATCTGCATGAAGATCACTGGAAAAGTGATTTTTTCAAATTGTAACTTCAGTGGATCTTCGATGATATTAATTCAGGTCCTTAAAAGTACAATTATTTATTTTTTTTGAGGTATGATTGATGCAAAAAAAATACCTGTATTTATTGAATGTATACAACTTGATGAGTTTGGAGGTAAGTATACATCTGTGAAAGTATTAGCACAATCTGTGCCATAAAGCTATCTATAATCTCAAAAGTTTCCTCCCATCCTCTTTATTATTATTTAAAAAAATATTTTCAAGGGGCATTTGAGTTTACTACCTTCAGTTAGGATTTTTTTTAAGAAAACTTGTTTTCTGGCATTTCAGGTAACATTCCTGATTGTCACAATGTCCTAATCATGGTATCAACTGCAGATAAACTTGTGGAAACACTACAGGGGACTTGCCTTATTTTGATAAATCAGTATCTGAGTAAAAATAGAGTGTGTGATGTTGGAACTTCTATTACTATCTTAAGAAAATTGATGCTTTTGATATTAATTCCAGTTAAGGTACACATAAAAATAAAAAGAGTTTGAGAGTGGAATGGCATCTAAACTTTAATTTTGGTTTTTACTCCCTGATTACCATTACCATTGCTTTAATTTAAATTCTCATATTTTAATGAACTGTTTCAGTTTTCTTTGACTAATCTCTTTGTCATCAGTTTCTACTCTCCATCTGGTTCTATATTTTCCAGAACATGTTTTAATGATGTAAAGGGAAGTCAAAGTGGTGGTGATGTAACATTGATAAGAATAGGAAACCATGTTTTTGCAAAATTTTAAATTTAAATTGAATTCTTGGAATTCCTTTTGTCGATTTTAGGAAAGGGGTATGAAAGAGAAATTCCAGCCTCCTAGTAGAATTGTTAGAAATAAAGTGTTGTGTTTAGCAGAAATCCAGAGGTAGAAAGAATGATCTGTGAAGAGTATAGAGGAGCTTGTTTGAAAGAAAAAGGGGATTTCAGAGGGTTCGGGGGAGGGGGGGAAGATTGGGGGGGGCTTCACAAATTGAGAAGGGCTACATCACTGAGGTACAGAATGAGAAGGGGATGAAGACGCAATTAACTTCAGGAGGGGAGGTTGGGGACTGAAGGTCCATGTTAATTCATATAATGACTACAGCTTCTGTTTTAGACTTCTTGTTCTCCTTTCCTCTCTCCCTCTCTTCCTCTGTGCTGATGCAGGAGTTGTTCTTGAGCTCCGAGGAAGTGCAGGTATTTGAAGCTTGCAATTTTCTTTGTGGGAAATTTTTATAGTATGAGTTCTATTTCTTTTTTTAAGATTTTATTTATTTATTTGAGAGAGAGAGAGAGTATGAGAGAGAGAGTGAGCAGAAGCCAGGGGGGAAAGGGCAGAGGGAGAAGGAGAAGCAGGCTCCCTGCTGAGCAGGGAGCCCCACAAGGGGCTTGATCCCTGGACCCCGGACCACAATCTGAGCCCTGAGCTGAAGGCAGATGCTTAACTGACAGAGCCACCCAGTGCCCCAATATAATATGAGTTCTATTTCTTTAACAAATAAAGGAGTACTTAGATTTTCCATTTCTTTTTGTACCAGTTTTTGGTAAATTGTGTTTTTCAAGTAATTAGTTTTCAAGGACTCATCCTATTATAAATAAAATTTTCAAATTAGAACAAAACTTGTTCATATCTTATTATCTTTTACATATTGATAGGATCCATAATGATAACCCCCTTTTCATCCCTGATATTGTTAATTTGTGTATTTTCTCATTTTTTCTTGATCGGATCTACTAGAAGATTATCAGTTTTATTATTCTTTTAAAAAGAATCACCAGTGAACCCTGTTGATTTTCTTTATTGTAATTGTTTTCTATTTCATTAATTTGAATTCTTAGTTTACATTCTTCTCTTTAGGTTATGATTTGCTGTTATTTTTGTAGATTCTTGAGTTGGATTCTTAGATATTTATATTTAATTTTTCCTTTGTATTCTATTTTTTTATGTGTGGCCCTATTTAAACTTTCTTAGCTAAACTATCCTCTTTTTTTATTATGTTGTTAGCCACTGTATAGTACATCATTAGTTTTTGATGTAGTGTTCAATGATTCATTAGTTATGTATAACATCCACTGCTCATCACAACACATGCCCTCTTTAATACCCATCACCCTGTCACCCCCCCAACCCCCTCCCCTCTGAAACCCTCAGTTTGTTTCCTGGGGTCCATAGTCTCTCATGGTTCATCTCCCTCTCTGATTTCTCCACCTTCTGATTTTCCTTCCCTTCCCCTCCTCTGTGCTATTGCTTATGTTCCACATATGAGTGAAACCATATGATAATTGTCTTTCTCTGCTTGACTTACTTCACTTAGCATAATCCCCTCCAGTTCCATCCATGTCGATGCAAATGGTAGTTATTCATCCTTTCTGATGGCTGAATAATATTCCATTGTATATATGAACCACATCTTCTTTTTTCTTTTTTCTTTTTTTTGGCAGTTGATTTTTTATTGTTATGTTAATCACCATACATTACATCATTAGTTTTTGGTGTAGTGTTCCACGATTCATTGTTTGTGTATAACACCCAGTGCTCCATGCAGAATGTGCCCTCTTTAATACCCATCACCAGGCTAACCCATCCTCCCACCCCCCTCCCCTCTAGAACCCTCAGTTTGTTTTTCAGAGTCCATCGTCTCTCATGTGAACCACATCTTTTTTATCCATTCATCTGTTGAAGGGCATCTCAGCTCCTTCCACAGTTTGGCTATTGTGGACATTGCTGTTATGAACATTGGGGTGCATGTGCCCCTTCTTTTCACTACATCTGTATCTTTGGGATAAATACCTAGTAGTGCAATTGCTGGGTCATAAGGTAGCTCTATATTTAACTTTTTGAGGAACCTCCATACTGTTTTCCAGCATGGCTGTACCAGTTTGCATTCCCACCAACAGGGTTTTGTATTCTAATATATGCATTAAGGAAGTGTCAAGGCTCTAGATTTTCTTCTAAGCACTGCTTTAGCAGTATCCCACTAAGTTTGATATTACATGATTTCTTTTGTATTTTATCATTATGAAATATTTCTTCTTTTTTTTTAAATATATTCCTTGCCCTATAGTCTTAGTTTGTCTGATATCAACATAGAAAACAACAGCTTTCGGACGCCTGGGTGGCTCAGATGGTTAAGTGTCTGCCTTCAGCTCAGGTCATGATCCCAGGGTCCTGGGATCGAGTCCCGCATCGGGCTCCCTGCTCCTTGGGAGCCTGCTTCTCCCTCTGCTTCTCTCTCTCTATATATATATCTCTCTCATGAATAAATAAATAAAATCTTAAAAAAAAAAAAAAGAAAACAACAGCTTTCTTTGATTAGTACTTGCATGGTCTATCTTTTCTGACACTTTTAATATGTTTCTGTATTTATTTTTTTAATATTAATTTTATTTTAAAGAGGCGGGGGAAGGGCAGAGGGAGAGGGAGAGAGAATCTCAAGCAGGCTCCATGCTCAGTGTGGAGCCAGATGCAGGGCTTGATCTCATGACCCTGAGATCATGACGTGAGCTAAAATCAAGACTCAAATGCTTAACTGACTGAGCCACCCAGGCACCCCTGTTTCTGTGTTTATATTTAATGTATATATGTTTTTGTGGACAGTATATGGTGAGTCTTACTCCTTTTCCCTAGTTTTATTGAGATATAATTGAAGTGGTGTCTTACTTCTATTCAGTATCTTGCTTTTATTTGGAGTATTTAAATTATTTCAATTTAATGTAATTATTGATATGCTTGGGTTTAAGTCTACTAACTTGCTATTTGTCTTATGTATTCTTTGTTCCTATTTTAATCTTTGAGTATTTTTAGTATTCTATTTTATTTACTCTGTTGGTTTATTAGATATATCAAATCTAATGTATTCTTTGTGGTAATTCTAATGTTTTTTAGATTTACCATAATGTTAAAATTATTACTCTTCAATCGTATTTTAACTTCAAATAATATTATATCACAATATATAATGGGAGACCTTACCACGGTATACTTCCATTTCCCTCTTCTTGTCATTTGTGCTATTGTCACAGATTTTACTTATAAATATATTGTAAATCTTATAACACATTGCTGTTATATTTGTCTGAAATATTCTATTATTTTAAAAATGAGACAAAGTTTTTTATATTTACCCACAGATTTATCATTTACAGTAGTCTTTATAGCTTTGGGTAGATCCACGTTTTCATCTGTTACTATTTTCCTTTAGCTTGAAGAACTTTCTGTAACACTTTTGTGTAATGCAGTTCTGGTGGCCTCAAGTTCTGTCATTTTTTATTTATTTGAAGACATTTTTATCTTCATTCAGTTTTGAAATGCATTTTCACAGGTGATTTTTCTATCTTCTCTCTTTGTGCTTCAGAGAGAAAGCTTCTGTTGTTCTCTGTTTAACTTCATAATTCTTTTATTCTGCAATGTCTAATCTCTTGTAAGTTAATCTAGATAATTTCTCATTCCAGATATTGTATTTTTCAGTTTTAGAAGTTCCATTTAGTTTTTTTCTAGTTTTTAAAAATCTGCTTTATGTTTCATTGAGTATATTTATATAAATGGTTTAAGACTTTGTCAGCTAATTCAATCATCTGTCTAATTTCTGCATGTTTTTAATGCTTACTCTTTAAAAATTAAAAAAAAGTAAAACATTGATGAAGAAAATGAAAGAATATACAAATAAATGGAAAAGTTATCTTGTGTTCATGGATTGGAAGGAGGCTATTTTTATATCCTAGGGTTTCAAGAGAGACAGCTCGAACCACGCCCTTCCTCTCCCGACTCTCTGAGCTTTCTTAACATCCAGATTCATCTTCTTTCCCACTTAGGTAACATAAGAAGTTCATGGAATATTTTGCCATAAAAAATTATCAGATAGATAAAATTTGTACTCACAATTATAGATTGGTTATAAAGTCTATATTTCTAATATTGAGTCTGTCTATAGGCTGTCATGCATTCATGGATACAGACCTCATGGTTTTCCCTATCTTCCAGTCACTTGAGGGTTGTCTCCTGGGAAAGAAAGCTGACCAGAATTTGAGCCCCACAAGTCTCAGGATGACTTTCTAACCTTGTTTGGCTGATAGATCTCTACCGTCTTATAGCCCATATCTCTCTGGTTTGGTTTTGTTCTTCATACTTCTGTACTCAAGTTTGAATGCCTACATATTATGCAGTTTCCTTGGGCTCAGATGAGGAATTCGCTTCTCTAACCAACCCCAAAATATATTTTCCTAGTATTCAGCTACTCCAAATAATCTGTCTTCAGAAACTGACTCATGGAGGTCCCATTCTGACACCAACTATTAAGTCCTCTCCTCATTCCCAATGCCTGGGAAAAGAAAACTTTTATTATGACATGTCATGGTCATATACCATTGTCCATGACATGTCACTTCTAACTGCCAAGCAAGAATCATGAACACTTACTTGGTTTGGTTTTCTTTTTTCTTTTAGGATTTGTGCGTCTAGTTGGAGGGGATGGACCCTGCTTAGGGCAGGTGGAAGTGCATTCTGGAAAAGACTGGGTTCCATTGTCCGATGGGAACTTTACATTACTCACCGCCCAGGTCATATGTGCAGAGCTAGGGTGTGGCAAAGCTGTTTCTTTCCTGGGGGATGTGTCCTTCAGAGAGTCAGATAGAGTCTGGCCTAAAGAATTCCAGTGTAAGGGACATGAACCTGAGCTCTGGTTTTGCCACAGTGAGTCCTGTCCAGGAGGTGCTTGCCACCGTGGGGCTGTTCAAGTTTTCTGTTCAGGTGAGATGCAGAGTGGGACTTCAACCTCGCCACAATACTCTCCCAGGGTAAAAAAGACATGAGATTTGGCTGAAATCTTGTCTTCTCCTACTAGTGTACACAGAAGTCCGGCTCATGAAAAATGGCATCTCTCAGTGTGAGGGACAAGTGGAGATGCATATTTCTGGACACTGGAAAATGCTTTGCGCCTCACACTGGAATATGGCCAATGCCAATGTTGTTTGTCAACAGCTTGGCTGTGGAGTCGCTGTCTCTACTCCAGAAGGAGGATACTCTGTGGAAGGAGGTGATAAGATTTGGGAAGCTCGGTTTCACTGCTCAGGGGCTGAGTCTTTTTTGTGGAATTGCCCTGTGACTGCCCTGGGCATTCCTGCTTGTACCCGTGGAAACACAGCCTCGGTGATCTGTTCAGGTAAGAGAGAGGAAAGGACTAACTGGTACTCAGGATGCTCCTTGAGTGAAATGTCCCTAAGAGCAGAGAGTGTGGAAAAATTATTTTAAAAATGAGATAATCCATGATAAAATATGGTTCTTTTCATTGATATTTCTCTTCATATTGATTGATACATATTGATACATCTCTTCATTGATTTCATTTCTCTTCATATTAAGAGGGATATCTTTTAAAATTAACACTATTATTTAAATATAGCTGAGTATTATTTACAGAGAAAGTATGTAAGTAGTAAGTGTGTACACAGTAACTGTGTAACCCCAACCCAAATCAACAAAGAGATCATTAGCAGGACCCCAGAAGCCACATTCATACCCTACGAGTCACTATGCCCACCCTCCTGTCTGAAGAAAACCAGTCTCCTCGCTTCTATGCTATAGAGTAGTTTTTTCTATTTTGAACTTCATATAAAATCTTATAGTATGTTTCATTTTGCGTCTAACTTCTTTGATTCCATACCATGTGTGCAATTCATGCATGTCGTTGTTTATAGCAGTGCCTCACGCATTTTTATTATTGTAAAGTATCCCATTGAATGACCATGTCACCAGGGATTGAGCCATCAACTGATGGCGGAGTTTTGATTTATCTCCAGTTCTTAATTATTACAAGTAGTAATGTTATAGATAGTTGTGACAATGACTTGTGGTACAGATATGTATGTATTTATTTTGGGTGTTTAACTCTTGCCTTTCTTTTTACTCTCTTAATGGTGTTTGTTGATAAGCCAAGCTCCTCACTTTAACAAGGTTCAGTTTATCAACTTTTTTTTTTTTTTGCATAAAGAGCTTCTTATGTCCTTTGAAGAGAACTTTGTCTACCCTAAGATCCTGAAGATATTCCTCTATGGTTTAGTTATCTTTATTTCACGTATAATTGTATAGTCCTGGAATTGATTTTCATATGTGGTAGGCATCAAATTTCATATTTTTATACGAATATCCAATAGACTCAGAATGCTTCCGTAAAAAGACACTTTCAGTGCCACCTTTGTCATAATGAGTCTATAGTATGTCTGAGTCTTCTTCTGGACTCTAATCTGTTCTATTGTTTCCTTGTCTATTCTGGCATGAATGCCCCAGTTCAGAAATTATTATAACTTTGTAGTATGTCTTGATATGTGGTAAAGTTACACCTCTAAACTTTGTTGTCTTTCTTCTCAATTGTGTTGATCATTCTCGGTCTTTTCCATATAAATTTTAGAATTAGCTTGTCATTTTTCACCAAAAAAACCTTGATGATCTAATCCAAGATGGTGACATAAGAGACTCCTGAGTTTACCACCTCCTACAGACACACTTTTCCAACTCTTATAAGTGAGGTAGGAATTATTCTCTCTTTTTAGTTCTTTGGAAGATTGGGTGTTAATTCTTCTTTTTTCCCTATGTACTAAACTTTTTATTTTTAATAAACACAAACTTACAGAAAAGTTGCAAGAATCATGTAAATATCAGAAAGGACCATAAATATAAAAATCTGACTGGGACATTAGAACAAAGGTGAATTGCAGAGCAATTTTCCTATATGCATGCAGTATTCATGAAGAAAATGTTAGCAAATTGAATCTAGAGATGTAGAAAAATTAATACACCACAACCAAATAGAGTTTGTTCCAGAAATGCAGTTAGTATAAAATATACCAATTAACAAAACTAAACAAAAAAGGAACCACATAATCTTTTCATCAGAGGTGGAAAGACATTTGAAAAGATTCAAGAAGCATGATAACATCTCTTAGCATATTGAAAATAGAAGGAATTTCCTTCAGTCTGTTAAAGGCCATACAACAAAAATCCAGAGCAAATTTCACACTAATGGTGAAATATTGAAATATTTTTTCCCTGGGATGATGGAGATGATATTAATATCTACTACCAATTTTAGAGAGCAAAAAAAAATTAAAAGTATAAGAACTAGAAAGGAAGAAATAAAACTTACAACATGATTCCAAAAATTGCTTAAGTGCAGAAAACCCTAAAGAATCTATAGTTAGATTATTAGAAGTTACAGTCTAATTATAACATTGCTGGATACAAACTGGGAATCCAGGATGGCGCATTGACATGTCTGGCAGCTGGAATGTTCAGCTGGGTTGTTGACCTGAACACCTGCATATGATAGTCTCTCAGCACAATAGTCTCCTCAGGGTAGATTTCCCCAGAAGCAAATGTCCTAAGTGAGTTCAGGGGAGGCTGCCTGACTTTTCTCACCTAGTTTTGAAAGTCAAGTAGTATTACTTTCACTGCATTCCATTGCTTACAAACAACTGGTGAAGGCCAGCCAAAATTCAAGGGAAGGAAGCACAGATGCCCACCTCTCCAAGGATGCAGTATCAAAGATTTTGGGGTATGTTTAAAAACCACCAAGGTATATGAAATAAGTGATTGTGGATTTTTGAATTTCTACTTTTAGTTCTGTACATTGTGCCTTTATATATCTAGGACTTAGTAAATATGAATGTTGGACTTTTTCAGCATGACTTGGTGTCCTTGCTTATATTTTCCACTTTTTGGCCTTTCTGGGCCTCATTTTTGTTGTATTTCCTTCTGATTTTCCATTTTACTATTTCTATCTTGTCCTGATCTAATGGGCTATTATACTCACCCTTTGAGTTCTTATTTCAAATATTGACTTTTTCAGTTCTAGAATTTTTATTTGATTTTTTGTTAATATTTCTCTTTCAAAATTCTATCTTTAATTCCCTGAACATTTCAATCATGGTAATTTAAACTCCTTGTCAGGTTACTCTAATAACTGGATACCCTGTAAATTTCTTTCCAGTGCCTCTTTTATCCTTCTGGATTTTTGTCAAATCTCTTCTCTTTTATGGCTGAGTATTTTTTTTACATTTTAATTTATTTTAAATGTAATCTCTACCCCTGCTGTGGGGATCGAATTCACAACCCTGAGATCAAGAGTTGCATGTTCTACAGACTGAGCCAGCCAGGCACCCCTTGCCCTGGTATTTTTGATTGACAGACATCTTAGATGAAAAATTATAGAAATCTTTCAGGAAGGATTTTATTTTCCTTCCTCCTGGCAAATGATTATGGACAGATCACTTTGTTTAAGGGAATTGAAGCACTTAGACACTGGGCATCTATCCCTCTGAAGAATAGTCTACTTTTAGTTCACTTTTCCTTCTATGGTACAAAGGCTCTGGTTTCAGGGTGCGTCCTCCTTGGCTGACCCTGAATTATACATTGTACCCTCTGAGCCCTATGAGTCTGGCAAAATCTCTGCTGAACTTTTCAGCCTCTTAGCTATAATCTTTGAATTGACAAAGGACTCAAGGGGCAAGTGGCTCACGTCTGCCCTTTACTTTTCTCTCAGAGCTTGGCTCCAAAAATTCTCACTGTCTTGGTAGCTCTTCACCACTTTCAAGCAATACTGATATATCCCTACTTTCAAAAATTCATTCTTAGTGAAGCACTTGGCTTGAAACTAATCTGGCATTGTCAGAAGCAGAACTTTCCATAAAGAGGTGAAGTCTAAAATTATGGTAACATTACTGTTATGTTACAGCTTTCATCTCAGCCCTAGGTTCCTCTTTAGTTTAATTCAGTTTCCTGTTCCTCAACCCTACCAACCCTCTGACCATGCCGTTTCTGCAGGAAACCAGACCCAGCTGCTGCCCCAGTGCAACGACTCTGTGTCAGAACCCGCAGGCTCTGCAGCCTCACGGGAGAGTGCTGCCACCTGCTCAGGTGAGGGGTCCCAGGGGACCAGAAAGCCCTTCTCCTTTCCTGTGAAATGCTCCAGTGGCCTGATTCTCTCCTCAGATCGCAGACAGCTCCGCCTGGTGGATGGCGGCGGTCCCTGCGCCGGCAGAGTGGAGATCCTTCACCAGGGCTCCTGGGGCACCATCTGTGATGACAGCTGGGACCTGAGGGATGCCCATGTGGTGTGCAGACAGCTGGGCTGCGGGGCAGCCCTCAATGCCACAGTCTCTGCTCACTTCGGGGAGGGATCAGACCCTATCTGGCTGGACGACCTGATGTGCACAGGAAAGGAGTCCCACATTTGGAAGTGCCCTTCCCAGGGCTGGGGGCAGCACAACTGCAGACACAAGGAGGACGCAGGGGTCATCTGCTCAGGTCTGCCCGCACGCTGTCCACAGGCTGGGCCAGGAGGTGGGGGCTATGGAGGATGGGAGTCTGAGCCCTGAGGGGTGTTGCTGAAGGGCCAGAGGAGAGGAAGACTTCCTTCCACACTGCCTGTCTTCCTAGAAATGAAGATTAGGTGCTTTCTTTTCCTTCTGCGGCAGCTGATGTTCAGGTCCTTCTTTCTCAGTAAGAGCTCCTGACAGAGCCATTTCCTACAGTTCCCATTGGAAAGCAGGGCTCGATCTTCAGTTCTCCATGGTGGTAAAGTCTTGAGATCCTATTGCTGATGAAACGCATTACCACAGAATTAGTGGTAGAAACAACACAAACTTACTAATTTATAGTTTTGCATGTGAGAAGTCCAACAAGGGTCTCACTGGGCTAAAATCAAGGTGTCAGCAGGGCTGCATTCTCTCTGGAGGCTCTGGGGGAGATTCCTTTTCCCTGTCTTGTCTAGTTTCTGAAGGCCATGTGCAGTCACTGGCTGGTAGGTATCTCCCTTTCTTTCTCTTCAAGCTGACAGCGTGGCCTCCCTCTGACCATTCTTCCACAGTCATGTTTCCCCGACTGAAGCTGGGAAAGACTTCCCATTTTTAAGGATATTAGGTCTAAAGATGTGATTGGATTTGGGCTCACCTGGTTAACCTGCACTACTCCAGGTTAATCTCGCCATCCCAAGGTCCTTACCTTAATCACATCTGTAAAGTCTCCTTTGACATGTAAGGTAACATATTTGCACAACACCTTGGGGGGGCCATTATTCTGCCTACCACCCCACTTTCCACACTCCCTTTCACATACTCTGTCAGAAGTTTTGTCAGGAAGCAGGATTCAGCTTTCCCTCTGCGTAGAGTACCCAGGTGGGTATGCCTCTCTGTTCATATTCTACTACATCATTGTGGTGGAAATAGAAACACAGACACAAACGCACAAAATCAGTTAAAAGGGAGATCAGTTTCAGTCTTGCCACCTAGTGGGTGCTTCCTCAGAAGAGGCAGTGATGAGTGTTCACAATCACAGGCATGGAGAAAAAAAATCAAGAGCGTTGAGTGGAATGTTTACTGTGGACTGTTTCCCCCTCTCTCCCCTTTCATATTTAGACTTCCTGAACCTCAGGCTGGTGAGCGAGGACCAGCAGTGTGCTGGGTGGCTGGAAGTTTTCTACAATGGGACGTGGGGCAGTGTCTGCCACAGCCACATGGCAGACATCACCTTGTCCATCATCTGTAGACAGCTTGGCTGTGGAAACAGTGGGACCCTCAACTCTTCCATAGTTCCCAGGGAAGGTTCTAGACTTCGGTGGGTGGATCAAATCCAGTGTCGGAAAACTGATTCCTCTCTCTGGCAATGTCCTTCTGACTCCTGGAGACGAAACTCATGCTCTTCAAAAGAGGAAGCTTATATCTCGTGTGCAGGTAACTTACTGTTTCTATGTGTCTGTCCCAGTCCTGTAGGATGTTGTTAGTGAGATTTATATCTTCAAATCTAAGGGATGAGTTTAAGATAAGACTACAAATGAAGTTTGGATGATTATTTAACTTACATTTTCCAATCTTGTTTCACAGTAAAAAATAAGGAAACTTGTGTTTCATGAAAAATACCAGAAGGATTGCATTGAACATAAGCAATACCCTGATCAACTTTCTAAGCAATTGCTATTAATTAGGAATAGTTAAGTGATATCCCAACACATTAAAGTAAATAAGGGTCAATGAGGAATCAACCCTGATTGTTTTGTCTCTTAAACTAATGGTATTTTACTCTGGAATGCCAGACGCCAATTGGCACCAATCAGATTGGTTCTTCAGTCAGTCTGTTGGTACATAGTGACTGAGTGCCTTCTAGGCACAAATTTATGCTGCAGGTAGGAGGATGGAGAAGAGAAGAAAATATAGTCTCCACTATCACGGAGCTTACAGTCCAGTGTTGAAAACTCTCATTAGGCAGAAATTTCATGAAGAGTTAGAAAGTGCTGTGGAAGTGTGGAGTTGGGGTAAAAGAAGAAATACTTAGATGGAAAGCTGAAGGGTAAGAGTTTCTCAGAGGAAGAAAGTGGAGAGATTACTTGGGTCAGTGTACATACTGAGGTGGGAGGAAACATGGTGTCTTTGAGGCACTGAGAAAATCCCATCATGGCCAGAGCTGAAAAGGATGAGGGAAAGGGCTGCAGGGTTCCCCTGGAATGATGAGCAGAGCCAGAGACCTCTCTGAGTCAGGGCCCAGGAAGACATTCCTGTTAAAGAGGAATTTATCTTCTTGGCTGCCTCATCATGGAGAACTGCTGAGAAGTCAGTGGCCTCATGTCCCCATGACTTTCTGCTTGAATTTGTCTCTTCTAAGAGACCCTCAGGTTCACAGTTTTTGGGGGCTGATCCTGTATCCTCTGGGCCTTTCATTAACTACCATGTGCTTAATCTGTCCCCCTCATCTCACCCTCTCAAAATGTTTTGCAGAACCTGCTGGAATTTGGAGCCCATCCTCTTCAAACTCTCTTATGCCCTCCAAGTTCCCTTCACTTTCACGTTCTGATCAAAACCTGACTTTTCCCTGAAAACACCGATTTCCCTGTCAACTGGAGGCTCCTTTTTTTCTCTCAACACACTTTTCTCTGGGCCGAGACTTGGAATAGGTATACTTCTCGCTCTCAGTTGTCACTTTCAACAATTCCCCTTCTGTCTCTCTTCTCAACATCCAGCTACTTGAAATTCATGCCATGAGACAATACCGCCTAGTACTTTACTTGTTGCTGTCATCATCCTAATCTTCTGGTCACTCCCCTTGTCCACTGAAGACTGCAGTACCAGACTCATCAGGTTCCTCATCTCTGTCTTACTCCTGGAACCATTGGTACTTACTACAACCTCCTTAAACACAACTGAGACAGCATTCTGGCCTCTTAGTTCATTGACTTCCTCATTTCTAAGCACCTTTCTTTCCATCCTATCTCTGCCTATGCATATACCATTGACCACCAGTAGCTGTACAACTTGAAATCTTGATTCCTTTATTCCATTATCTGACCAATGCTTCCTATCTTTATGGCTCCTAACCCAGAATGCTCTGTTTCAAATAATTTCTTGTCCCCACGGAGATACCCAGTCTTTTCCCCTATCAGTTTTTCTTACTTTTCTACTTCCCTCATGTCTGCACATTTTTTTCTTAGCCAGATTAGATAATATGATCCAACATTATAATCATTCTCCTTAAATTTATTCAACTCCCTTGCCTCTTCTTTGTCAACTGCACCTGGCAAACTTCACCTGGTTAACGTGAACTGCCTGAGTACTCCTTGTCTGCACTGGACTAAGGCAAAGGCAGGAAAATAACGCATAGTCAAGTTGCTAGCCTACTTTTGAATTCACTGACGCAATCTCTAATGGGAGTTCCACAGTGTCTCTGAGTACTACTGTACTCCTTCAATATGTTTGCTTGCCCTATCTTTTTTTGTGTGTGTGTGCTTGCCCTGTCTTTAAAATTATATTTTACATATTTTCTGCTCTCCTCACATTGTCAACACCTGATCCCCACCATCTATTCTCAAATCATGATCTGCTTCTTATCTCATTGAAAAACTAGAAAAGTCAGCTGCCAACTCCTCATCTCCTTTTTACCAAGTCTACTTATCTGTGGTCTCTGCACATACTCTGTACTCACCTGGCCTCCTGGATCAGTGACCTCAGTCCTAGTATTAGGCCAGCTCTTCTGCTGAGGCTGTGAATCCTAACTGCACTTGTCCAAGTCTTCACTTCTATTCCCTCTAATTTGCACCATTGACTGCCCCCTGTCTCTTGGTTTATTCTCATATATATGGGTTTGTGTGTCTCACATCTTGAAAAATACCTGAACAAACAGTTTTCCTTGACTTCCTTGCTACTGCCCATCCCCCTTCTCTCTCCTCCTTAGCTATGTTTCTGAAACTATGGTCAGTAACCACTCACAGTCTTCACAATTTTCCCTCTTCTACTATTCTAAACTCATCCAGTTAAGTGTTAGGGTCCACCATTCCTCTGAATTGGTAAGGTAAGAGACTTTTCTCTCTCCAGTATTCATGAACTTTTAGCAGTGTTCAGCAGGTTCACTTCTCATTCCTTCTCATTTTGCTTTCCCTTGGCAGTCACTCCACCTCATTGTTAGGTTAGAGTGGTTGGGATCACTGGGAATATAAACGCTCCTAAGACAGGCTCCAAGGAACACTAACTTTTAAAAGCTAGTACGCTCTATGAACTGACATGGAATCGGATGCAGAGCAGACAGAGAGATAAGAACCCAGAAAATACTGTGTCTGGAACTCAGGTTAAAAAAATAGTTTCAAGGAAAGGGGGATGGTGATATATATTAAATTCTACTAAGGCTTCAAGAACGTTTGAGCTGAAAAGTACCCAATAGATTTTGGGCATTGTATGTTATTGACTGTTTAATGAGAACATTTTTGAGGTGGGGTAGAAACCAGAAATAAAAATATCAATAAGGTGATGGTTAGAACTGTATACAACGCTTTTGAGAAACAGTGAAGGGCAAAGAGTGAGAAGTAAGGTGCTGAAGTGTAGTATTCGATGCTGGAAATAGATTTATTTTAATTGCCAAGTGGATTAATTTGTTGTTGTGTAATAGGGTGATCTACTTTGAGAAGTGACACAGGCACACTTCATTGTCTGAGGGCATGTGTCTCCAGTGCAAAAACAACCAGAAACCATGTCATAAGAAGTCTGTAATTAGGCTAATTAGCAGAAATGCCAGAATAAATGTAACTTGATTGTTGAACTTTGAAGGACTTTACCATGGAAGAGGGAGAAGAATCACCATGAAGTAGCTGATCCAGGGGACAGGACACCAGCTGATGGATGGGGGTTGCAAGGAGGCAGATTTGGGTCCATAAAGGTATCTCACCTTGTGATGGCCCCTCGGGGAATGAACAATACTGTCAGGTAATAGAACACTGGAGTCATGATGGGATGGACAGCACCTTCCCTTATATCCATTTTTGCCTATCTTTGTGTTTCTTTCCTGAATCAGTGACATCTGCTCCTGCTGGGGTTGTACCATGCTTGGCACTAGGGAAATTGTGTTCTTTCCACTAGTTTCTTTTATGCTTAGAGAGAGAGAGACCAGGTCCTTTCTTGTTCGCTTAAATTACAAAAACACTGCTTACTTATAGTAAGCAGGGAATATATACAAAAAATGTAGAAAGAGAAATGAATCACAGCCCATGACCCCTTGTCTATTTATACCCTTCTGTTGTAAACAGGATTAATGGACTGGTAAGTACTGTTTTCCAAAATCATCCATTTTCATTGAAACATATCCAAACTCATATATCCTTAAAGGGTTTATGTTGATGGTATCTTGTTATTTGATTTTACAAAATTGGGATTATATCACACACATTATTGTTATATTAGCTTCTATTGCTTAATATATCATGGCTATTCCTCCAGGTAGATCTAACTCATTTGTAAATCAGTGGTATAATATTCCAGTCATCAGAGATTGCTAGTCCAGTTCATGTAATCATTTACTTATTTATTGGTAGTCTGATTGGTTTTGATTTTCCCTTTTTATAAACAATATAAACCTGCCTCCTTAAACCCTTCATCCATCAGCGAGAGTCCTACCCTTGGAGCAGCTCATGGTGATTCTCCTCCCTCTTCCATAATAATCCTTTTGTACATGTATTTCTACATACAGGTGAGTTTTTTACTGTAGGATTACTCTCAATGCTGATATTATTAGATCAAAGAATACACACACACATAAATTTTAATAGATATTGTCAAATTACTTCTGGGGACTCTTTTCAATTGTCTTCTTCATATCTAGAGAAAATGCTTGGGTTTATAAAAAACTGGAGTATTAAACTAAAGCCAAATGTTATAGAAGCTCCCAAATCAATAAGCTTAGAAAACCTATGTCTCATGCTAAAATATTTGAACTCTGAAATAAGGATAACAGTTGCTTTGCTCCTGGTTTCTTTCTCCTTCCTTCCTTTCTGCCTCCCTCCCTCCCTCCCTTCCTTACTTTTTTTGCATTTTACAGTGTTTTCCCCTCCCTCAACATTCTTTTCCAGTTCCTTGTTTCCCCCTCCTCCTTCCCTGCCAGCTCAGGTATATCTTGGGAGTTGTCTGAAGTCCACAGCCAAGGGAGAGCGTGGTGATAGATATTTCAAAGGCAGAGGCTCACTCTCTTCCTTGCTTCTCTTTCCTCACCTCCTTTTCTTGTTCCTGTGAAAAGCCAAACGGATATTAAGCTATAAGACCTTACATTGATGATAATTTTCTACAATTAAACGCAATGAGTTGAGTGATAGTGAAGTCTCCAGTCCTGAAAGTGAGCAACCACCCAAAAAGGGTCCTGCTATCATTTTCTGAGATGTTCATAGGGTAGAAAGTTGGATAGGATGATACGGAAAGAGTATACCAATTCTGATATTTTATGACAAGTACTACGTATACTTCTGTTTTCTTGTATTGTTTCAAATTTCTGTTTTTCCTTTGGTTTCAATTTTTTATGCATTTTTTGGTCCCATGTTTGTTATCTGTGTCCCCTCTCCATGTAGTTTTTGTCAGTATATTTGAGTATCATGCAAACATTTCTGCTTACTACTTAGCCATTTGTCTACTTAACCATTTTTCTCTGAGTCCTCCTTATTCCAGTTCTTTACAAAAAGTATCCTCTTAATATAGTAATCTTTGCTTGTGCACATGTCATAACGAAAAATAGATAAGGAAAGTTTATAATCTGTTATATAATTTCCCATTAAAAATATAAATGGAATACTGAATGCAAATTGCTTCTGTGATTCTGGACATTAACAAAATACCCACTATTATTACCACAAACCATTAATATCAATTTGTATTTCCTTTATTATCTTACTTATTAGCAAGAATTTAAAGGAATTATGTTTTACTGGATTTTATTCACCCATTCATTCGATAAATATTTATCAAGCCCCTATACATAGTATTTATAAAAGGTTCTCAATGCACACTTGTTGAGTGAATGCATACAACGTGGCAGGCATGTCCTAATAGCAGAAACACAGAGGTGAATAAGACATGCAAGGTATTTCCTTTTGTGGAGCTTGTGTGTGTGTGTTTGTGTGTGTGTGCACATGCACACATGTCTGTGTTTTATTTATTGTGGAATGTGGAAAGTGATAAACAAGTAAATGGATAAAATAATTTCAGGTGGTGATATCGGCTATGATTTAGTGAGTGTCTCAGTAACTCAGCCCGTTAGATTAATTACGAAGCCAGTTATTTTCACTTGTCATTTGGACTGAGCCAAGCACTTTAAATAATCTTGTTTGGGGCAAGACCACCCCCAGCTGTCCCTGATCTAGCGCTTCCCCCTTGTCTGCTTCTGCAGGAGTGAGACCCAAGAGCTGTCCAACTGCTGCCCCCTGCACAGGTACATCAGCCCCTCCTGCCTCCCCTGTTGGCTCCCAAGAGCTCTTTCCTTCCCAGCAGGGGCAGTAACAGAAGGTGCTGCTGCCTTTTCAGACAAAGAGAAGCTCCGACTGAGGGGAGGAGACACGGTGTGCTCAGGGCGAGTGGAGGTTTGGCACGAGGGCTCCTGGGGCACAGTGTGTGATGACTCGTGGAGCCTGGCAGAGGCCGAGGTGGTGTGTCAGCAGCTGGGCTGTGGCTCTGCCCTGGAGGCCCTGCAGAATGCGGCATTTGGGCCTGGAAATGGGAGCATCTGGCTGGATGAGGTGCAGTGCAGGGGTAGGGAATCCTCCCTGTGGGATTGTGCTGCGGATTCCTGGGGGCAGAACAACTGCAACCACAAGGAGGATGCTGGAGTGCGGTGCTCTGGTGAGTGGCTCTGGTTGAGCTGGAGCAAGGGTGGGACAATGGGGTGGGCTAGGGTAAAATGGGAAGTTTGCATTCAGAAAGCATCTAGGTGCTGTCAGCCCTGGATCTAGGAGAGGAGGAGGTCTCAACATTAATGTTGGGGTAGTTGAGGGGTGATTTCAGGGCTCAGGTAGGGAAAATGGGCTGCCCTGCACTCTGACCAGTTACTGTACTGCACACTCCTGTTTTTCTCTCTAGGTGGAAGAACAATATCGCTGTCTACTACAGCAGGTACAGTGCCACGATCTGTAGGCAGGGCAGAACAGTCAGGTTCTCGGGACCTATTCTGTGGAATCCGACAGAATTAGCCAACTCAGAAGAGGAAAGATCCTGAAGAACCATCTGCTGGTGGGGAGGTCTTAGGGCATCTTTCCTTGGGGAAGCTTCCCCTAGTTCCCTTCAAATTTCCCTTGCCCTTGGGCCAAGGGAGGCTGGTTCCTGTTACAGAACCTAAGGTTTTCCCATTTGCCCATGAATGTCACTCCTCCACAGCAAGAACATGAGTGTCACCTTTCTGCAGCTAGATGCCTATCCCAGGAGTCGCTTGATGCTCTGGTCTGGGGAAGCCCGAAGAAAGGGGGCTGCAGTTGTGTGACTTGGCCCAGCACTCCCTTGGACCTCACTGGAGTGGAGTTCAGTTTGTCTCAGGACAAGGCCTGGGGGAGTGCCCAGCAGGGTCAGAGTCAATCCTGTTACGTCTGAGGCTGGGACTTGTCCAGGGTGCTCTGGAAATGCTAAAGGAGTTTCCCTGGGTCCGTGCCCTACTCCAAGTCCTATTGGCTTTCTTCTCCTTAGGGATCAGACCAGGCCCAAATCTTGTCCGTGGCATCTTCTCCCTGTCTGAGATGCTCTGCCTCATCCTGGGGGCCCTTCTCTTCCTGGTCCTCGTCATCCTGGTGACTCAGACGTACAGATGGAGAGCAAAGCGCAGAGGTGGGCTATGGGGGGTACAGGGTGACATGGGGAGTGTGTGGAGGCAGGAGATGGGGCCAGGTGTGAGAGGGGGAAACTGTTTGAAAAACTCCATCTGCCCCACATGAAACTCTAAGGGCTGAATCTATAGAGTCTCTTAGGATTGAACACTCATTAGTCATGGCTTCTCTGTGAGACAAGAAAGAATAGGGGCTGAGCTGGGGACACAGAGTCAGACAAGGGAGAGAGGTGCAGACATGGTACATGGGGTATGAGGAGACTCTGCAGGAGTCCTGGCAGCCCTGAGGCTTTTTCCCTGTGTGAGCACTGGGAAGAATGGTTAGCTTGTTGGTTCAGGATGAACTCAGGGGGCAATCTCTCACTTGCTGGTGGTTTGTTCAGCCTTACCCAGTTTTGAAGATGTTCTCAATGAGGCTGTGTACGAGGAGATTGATTATCTTGTGACAACGAAGGAAGATCTGCTGGGCAGCAATGGTGTGTATCCCTGCCTTGCCCTCCTGTGCCCTCTAGTTGTCAGCCCCCCACTGTCTGTGAGCCAAGGCTTCTCTGCAGACCCCATACCTATCTCATGCTCACAGAAGCAGCTCCTCCAAAGGCAGCAGAATGGGTTCCTACTGAGCCCCTGTGAGCTCTGAGCCTTCTCTTTGTACTGCAGGAGCCACACATCATGCTCCAGCATTTCTTCTCAGCCTCACCACATGTCCCATGGGTGTGAGAGGGTGTGTTCTATTTGTTTTGTGATGTTTTTTCTCCACATTAGGGGCCCTGTCAGATGACTCCGTGACTAAACTGCCATATTACATTGGGGATGGTGAGGAGAATAGTGACTTTCAATCTGCTGCAGGTAGTAGGGGTGAATCTGCCTTGGCTGGGTATTGGGGGCAGGGGACTTCCCTTCATAGAGATGAGATTCAAGAGGGACAGTCTTCCTTTGACTGGGATTAGAGGGGTCTCTTCTCTCCTTCTCTGGTTGCTCTGATGTGCCTCATGGTGAGGCTGGGCTTTCTGTGTCCAGAACCACCCTCATTCAGTTGCAACAAATACACATTGTTTTGAAAAATAACATCTGGAAAGTGTAATTGACCAAATATTTTAGTAAGGCACAATGGTGTAAGAGTTTCTTTGAAATATGTAGTTTTAATCAGGAAATATTGAGGTGTTTGGATTATTTTTCTGGTTTATGGACACATAAAATGAAATATATGACCTTGGAAAAGACCTGTTAAAACACGAAATGAATAGCGCCTCTGTTTAGCAGCCATCAGAATCTCTGCGGCAGAAGGGATTTTAGGTATTACCTAGCCAACCCATTTACTGTGGTTTCATCTGACCCCTTTGTCTGCCCTTAAAATCCCCAGCTCAGAGGACTGATGCCCCTAGTGAGGATTATGATAATGCTGAAGAGGTACCAGGGCCTGAGCCTCCTCCTGCCTCCTGGATGAGTGAGGGGGAAGTGCCCCCAGAGGAGGAGAATGGGATGAAGGCCTCTCAGACAGGTGAGTGGGGTTAGTTGATCTCTTGTAATCTTTTGTCTCTGTCCTGGAAAGGGTGAATTTGAGCTCTTTATTGCTCATCCTTCCTATAGATTCAAAATTCAAATGATCTCAAAATTCAGATGATCTCATATCCTTTGACCATCTTCCTTTCTTTCATGCTCTCACATTCCTTGGGGAGGGGGAGCATCACTATATTCTTGGTATCTGCGTCTCCATAACTTCGTCTTTGAGGTGCTTGCATTAAGACACAGATTAGTTTACCAAGTCCAAAAATAGAACGACTGTTGTGATAATATTTTTGTGCTGTCTCATATGTGAAAGGCATTTAGAGATTTAAGAAATATTGCAATATTGGAATTTGTGAGGCATTTAATAATTTGAGATGCACTGCAATCATATGTTAGCACTAATACGTACGAAGTCTGTGATATATGGTAGCCTTGAAAATTAAAGCCATGATGGTGGATTATAGAGTCTGAATTTCTGGGCAGTTAAGGGCCAATCTGTTCCAGACATTTCAGTGGTCAAATGAAGACACTCATTCTCCAGAGAAGAGTGTTTCTCCATTTGAGGGCCAGTGTGACACAGGGGAGGTGGCAAGTATGGAAGAGATCCTGTGATTGTTTTTGTGGGCATTTGGGAACACAAGTCAAGGCCATCAAGAGCAGAGTGGGATTGTCAGTGAGGACCTGAGATTTCTCCAGGTCTCCTGTGCCCTTCTCTTTCTGAATTCAGATCTGTAAATTGTGAAAGGAGAAATTTTCATGTCCCTTCTTATGATTCTTACCATTCTTGGGCCATCTCTGCTGAGAAACATGTCTTCATAGAGCACCTGTGTTGGCCATAGATCTCCCGTGATAACAGTGTTTCCTAGAGACCCACATGGACTGGATCCTGATAGGATGACCTTGATATATCTTTACTGTAACTATATTAAATTGTCTGAGTCTCCTTGAACATTACTTGATGCTTCATCATCACCACTTACTTGACTTGCTTCCACCATGGGGCACTGTCCTGTCCCTTCGTCCCAGTTCTAATCAAACTTCTCTTTACTGCTTCAGGCTCTTCTTTACAGTTCTCTAGAGGGGTTGCTGGTCCCGGGAAAGAAGAATCTAATCCCTGGCTGCTCCAGGGGGAAGAAGTGAACTCTGGGTATGATGACATTGAACTAAATGCCCTTGGAACATCCACTATGGTTTTCCCATGATGTTGCATTAAAAATGAGATAAGGCCTCGGATATTCTAATTGCCTGTATTTCAATAGAGTAGTGCTGACTTATAATTGTATTATATGAAATTACTTAGTCTACGGTCATCCCACCCTGAGCGCGCCCGATCTCGTCTGAAATTACTTAAAATTAAATATTCTGAATAAAGTACTTTTTGCTTTGTTGATTATTTAGCAATTTTATCTCGATTCACAGTTTCCCTCCAAGGAAATATAAGGTGAGTATACTGACCTGTTTTCTTACCTCCCCTATAGGCTACTCAAGGCCTTACTTTGCCTGAGTTCATGAATGTTCCAGTCTCTCTTTCTTAGACAAGGGACTCTAACCTTGGTCCACACTCATGCCCTCATTCCTACCAAGATGAACTCAGGGAAAAAAACCAATCCTGAACATTCATGTATGCTCTTCCTTGAGATGTGGTATCATCTGTTTTTAAACAATTCCTAGGTACTAGACGTGGGTAGGAATTTCAAAGTTGAGGGTGGGAGGTTGGCTAGGAAAGAGAATGGATACAGCTTTCCTATCCTGCCCAAATTTTCATGGATCAATTAAAAATCCAATTCGGGGCACCTGGATGGCTCAGTGAGTTAAGTGTCTGACTCTTGGTTTTGGCTGGGGTCATGATCCCACAGTTATGAGATCCAGCCTTACCTTGGGCTCAGCGCTGAGCTGAGTGTGGAGCCTGCTTAGGATTCTCTCTCTCCTCTCCCTCTACTCCCTCCCCCACACTCAAGCACTTGCTCACTCTCTCAAAAAATTTTTTTAAAACTCCAATTCTCCATTACTATCTCTTCCTATTCCCTAGGTTACTTTTCCCATTTATTACTCAAGCCCATACAGATTCCTTCTCACTCTTCTCTCATATCTAGTTAGTTATCATCTTTCAAATTCCGCCTTTCCTCTCCATCACTTCTTATTTCTTCAGGACATTGTCATTTTTTGTCTGTCCAATTATAAAGCCTTCTAAGTGAATTATATCAACTGATATCTTTCTTTATTGCAAGTTGATAAAGGACAAATTGGCACTGACTGACAGACCTGCATCCAAGTGGGACAAGAAGGCAAAGAAGAGACCCAGGCAGAGGAGATCCAGAAGGAATATAGATAGATAAATCAGGAACTATTGGCTACATGGGTTTTATAGATGTGGATGGAGTGGTGACATGGTTGAACTATTAGAGGAAGAATTTGAGACCAGTGGGCTTCTTCTCTGAAAACATATTGCTCCAAGATTCCTTTGATCTGGTTACTATTTACAATGCAAGTGTGATTCTTCAAGATAGAGAGAGCTATCCTGTAGCAGTAGCCAAGGAAAGATTATGTCTCCAAAACATCCCATCATATAGTGAACGTGTGGTGGGGTTACTGAACTGAGAGTAGTGACCTGGTCATGAGCCAAGCCCAACCTATTAGTACTTAATTGATGGCTCTGGATGTTGTTGGGGGTTCCAACCTAAAATCACTTTTGCAATTGTCATAATTTTTGGCAGGGCATGGGGATTGGAAGATAATCAAGGTTTCTCTCAGTGCAATATACATGGCCATTTGCCATAGGGAAGTAATGACGTTAATGATGGAATAAAGTGTACCCACCAAGATTATTATATTTTACTTCTGATGCATGGTGTCAACAAAACCAAAATAGAAAGCTGGTTACTATGAGTTTTCAACTTCCACTGATTTTTCAGTTTCCACTAAATGTTCACTTAAGTCATTATATTTGAGAGATTTTATATTCAACCCAGGACCAAGGATTCAATTCTTTCAAGCCTTGAAGTCTATTCTAGAGAAGGTGGAGTTTTGTTAGTTAATGAGGATGGAGACCAATACTTGTGCACTTTTCTTGATATCACAACTGGCTTAATAAGCTTCCCACTACTTTTCAGATCATTTAGCATCCCTAAGGCCCACCTTGGTGCTCTGCTCTCCATCTGTGTAGTTGAATCACTGGGATGATACAGACCAGGGAAAGAAGGTCCCCCAGGATGATACAGAGAGGATCCTAGGTAGGGAGAAGATGCCAGGGATAGGAGCTTAGCCTGAATTGGTGCCTGAGGAGAAAAGAGGGCCATGAGATTTTAGAGAGGACATAAGCCCAGGAGAATCCCCCCCTTATCCCAGTCATCTCCCAAGTCCTCAAGACCATGAAGTCACCATTCAGATACAATGGGTTTGCCTGAATCTCAAGATGTGATTGACCTAGGTCCTGCCCTGAGCTGTGTCAACTCTCTCGTGAATCTGGTTCTAAGGGATTCTTAGAAAATGAAAGCTGGTAAATCTTTGGAGCATTACAGCTGCCACAACTTAATAGGACTATGAACACCTGATCATTAGGCCTTTCTTATACTGACATGGTTAATTTTTCCAGAAATATGTAGATTCCATAGTGTAGGTCCCTGAAAATAAGGGTGTCTCCTCTATCATATGGCTCAGAGTAGAAGAACCTCTTATGTCCATGAAAGGGGAGACTATTATCCTCTCACCTGGAGAGAAGAGAAGGAGAATGGGATCACTGTGTTGAATTGGCCTAGAAAAGCCATAGGGTTGCACTTACATCAATGGCACATTGTTCTCTCCCGGATCCCAGCAGATCAGGAGCCAGAGCACAATACAAAGTTAGTCCAGGAAATACTTCTGGATACAAGCTCACGTGTCCTTGGATCCTAGTCCAATACCCTGGTCCTTCCATTCACTAGTGCACCTCATTCCAGCATTGTCTCCTGCTTGCATTTGCTCTGCCCTCAGAGATCTATACTACAAGCCCACAGGGAGGATTCCCTGCCCCTGCACTGCACCTCATCCAGCCAGATGCTCCACTTGCCCTGAGCACACCGTGTCTCCTCCCCTCAGTTGGAGCTTCTCTTTGTCTGAAAAGGCAGCAGCACCTTCTGTTACTGCCCCTGCTGGGAAGGAAAGAGCTCTTGGGAGCCAACAGGGGAGGCAAGAGGGCTGATGTACCTGTGCAGGGGGCAGCAGTTGGACAGCTCTTGGGTCTCACTCCTGCAGAAGCAGACAAGGGGGAAGTGCTAGATCAGGGACAGCTGGGGGTGGTCTTGCCCCAAACAAGATTATTTAAAGTGCTTGGCTCAGTCCAAATGACAAGTGAAAATAACTGGCTTCGTAATTAATCTAACGGGCTGAGTTACTGAGACACTCACTAAATCATAGCCGATATCACCACCTGAAATTATTTTATCCATTTACTTGTTTATCACTTTCCACATTCCACAATAAATAAAACACAGACATGTGTGCATGTGCACACACACACAAACACACACAAGTTCCACAAAAGGAAACACCTTGCATGTCTTATTCACCTCTGTGTTTCTGCTATTAGGACATGCCTGCCACATTGTATGTATTCATCCAACAAGTGTGCATTGAGAACCTTTTATAAATACTATGTATAGGGGCTTGATAAATATTTATTGAATGAATGGGTGAATAAAATCCAGTAAAACATAATTCCTTTAAATTCTTGCTAATAAGTAAGATAATAAAGGAAATACAAATTGATACCCAACAAAGGAAATATAAATTAATGGTAATGGTTTGTGGTAATAAATATTGCATATTAAGAAATAATTAGTTCATAAGTTCGTACATCACATATCTTAAATGTAATTCCTATTTGATGCAATTGACACAACATCATTACACACAGTAAAATAAATTCAGACACAATAAGGTTTTGAATGTTCTCTAGTGAAACTATACAATTCTTTACACAAAATAAAATTTGATTAAAAGTAATTGTGGGATAAACAATGTCATTTGAAGCATTGCATTAAAGGCAGAAATCGTAGGGGCACCTGGGTTGCTCAGTCAGTTAAGTGGGCAACTCTTGATTTCCGCTCAGATCATGATCTCAGGGTTGTGAGATTGAGTCCTGCATCGGGCTTAAGATTCTCTCCCTCTTCTGCCCCTCTCTGCTCATACTCTTTCTCTCTCTTTCAAAAGCAAACAAACAAACAAACAAACAAATAAATACATAAATAAATAAAGGCAGAAATCCTAGAGGTAAAGCATTATAGATTTGATCACATAACCTGCCCCTATAACACATTTATAACTCTTAAAATATTAATATGCAAAATTGGGGAAATATTTTGAAAATATGTAAGACAAATAGTAAATGATGTTAGTTTATAAAGAATACCTATAATTAAATAAGAAAATGAAAAACATTCTAGAGAAAAAATAGAAATGGTATGACAGACATTTTAGGGTTACAAGATAAGAAAGAAGATAATATTTTTGTGTATAGGGTCAATATGATATAATGCACTATGGCAAGGTTATGAAGAAGAGAATACTCTCAGTTAATGTTATGAAAAATTGGGTGCCTGGGTGGCTCAGTTGGTTAGGTGACTGCCTTCGGCTCAGGTCATGATCCTGGGGTCCTGGGATCGAGTCCCACATCTGGCTCCCCCTGCTCTGCTGGGAGCCTACTTCTCCCTCTGCCTCTGCCTGCCATTCCCCCTGCTTGTGCACTCTCTCTCTGTCAAATAAATAAATAAAATCTTTTAAAAAATGTTATCAAAAATTAAAGCTACTGAAAACTATTCTGATGGGCTATTAGGCCTTCAGAATTGTTATGTTGAGAGAAAAATGAAGGGTGGGAAATCGGAGGGGGAGACGAACCATGAGAGACTATGGACTCTGAGAAACAAACTGAGGGTTATAGAGGGAGGGGGATGGGGGAATGGGTTCGCTTGGTGATGGGTATTAAGAGGGCATGTATTGAATGGAGCACTGGGTGTTATATGCAAACAATGAATCATAGAACACTGTATCAAAAACGATGTAATGAATGGTGACTAACATAACATAATAAAATAAAACTTAAAAAATGAATGGTTATGTTGAGAAAATAATAATGACTTCTCTATTAGGTCAATGTAGAACCAATGTATTAGGTTCAAAAAAACCTTATCACAACATTGTAATTGAAAACATAAATATACAACAAATGGAATTAGATAAATAAGTTATGATTCAATAATACAGGGAAATATTGGCAACCATACAAATAACATAGAAGATGTTCTAATAAGACAGAAAGAATTTTAAAATATATTGTTAATTTTGAAAGTGTATATAAAATGGCATACAGGAACTTTATGATCCAATTATGCGTATGTGTGTGTGTGCGTGTGCATGCACACATGTGTGTGTAGAGACTGAGATATGCCCTCAATTAAAGCAGAGATGTATGTTCAGAAAGAATCTAAAGGGAGCTGGCAGATCCTGACTTGTACTGTAGGGACTCTGTAATGTGTGGCAGGGCTCGGGAAATAGTTGATGCTCTTTGACACCATGATAACAAGGTTGAAATTCCACAAGTAGATGGGGCAAACTCGTGTGAACTGAATGCTTTAATATGTGAACATACTCTAAAAACATGATTCAAAAAAAGTTCTCTCCAAGAAAAAAATACAATTGATTGATGAAATGTGATTTCTTCTTAGGCTAATGAGAAATTTATTCATTGTTCTCAGAGCTGGAGAGGCCAACATGGAATCAGAGCATCAATTATATTTCATTTTGAGTCTACCCTTAAGAGCCTGCAAAGCCTTAAAAATGACAACTATCATTAGCATATGGCCCAAACCCAAAGAACTGGAAGTTCCAAGAAATATAACAAGGAAATGAGGAGCAGAACCTCTTGCTCCTGTTGGAGGCATAGAATTTCCCAAACAAGAGAGACAGAGGCTCATGGTTGGAGGGCTTTGAAACAGGAGGAAATGTGGTTGAGGGAAGGGACAGAGAGATGAGGAGCATTGCTAAAGTAGCCAGGGACCAAAGCCCACACCTGGAAGAGCTGGCTCTCCAGCCGTGTGACTAGATTGTTCTCATTTCAGGAGCTTAAGCCCTGATACCTTGCATTCTCCTGAGTCAGGGGCCCAATGGAGACAAGATTTCATATGGGATCTGAGGAAACTACAAGAAAGAAAATTTGCCAAAGGACATTAATAAGTACAGGGTTCTTCCTAAATAGCAGATCCATTAGGATGTCACAAAATAAGCTTGTATACCTCACTAGGGCAGGGGAAAATTGACCAAAGAGGCACATCCTGAAGTCTCTAAGGCTAGATCCTTCTTCTTCCTTCTATGCTAATATCAGTCCACCTAAGAGCACCTGTGTTTGGCATCACTTTTCTCTGGTGCACAATTGAGGTTGAAGGATGATCAGTCCAAGAGGTAAGAAGGGAAAACATCACAAGCAGGAAGAGAAAGTTCTGGCAAGAATCCAATGCTGGGGAAAGATCACAGTAAAGCAGAAAAAAATCTGAGCTATAGGTTTGTGGGGAAGAAAAAGAAAGTCAAAATCCGGCTTATATTGCAAGTGCAGGGTTATCTGGGAGTATAATTATAATTCATACTGGGAGGACTTTCTTTATAGGCAGAAAGGTTTCCATATCTGCCCTATCATATACAGTGGAGTGGGGCTGATTCAGAAAACAAAGTTTATATGCCAGCAACATCTCACGGCTGAACTTGAAAAACAGAGTCCTTCCCCACAAGAGAAAAATCAACATTCATTGTCACTGAAGATCACATTTGGTCAGAACCAAATGGTCAATAAAAAGGCATTGTCTTTACAATCCCAGGGATCATCTCCCCAGAGTCTTTGAGCTAGTCCAATATCTCTGCTGATTTTAAGAAGTTAGGCTATGCTAAACTGTGGAAAGAGCCAAGATGTCCATGGACAGATGAATGGATAAAGAAGATGTGGTATATATATACAATGGAATATTATGCCGCCATCAAAAGGAATGAAATCTTGCCATTTGCAACGACGTGGATGGAACTGGAGGGTATTATGCTGCGTGAAATAAGTCAATCAGAGAAAGACATGTATCATATGACCTCACTGATATGAGGAATTCTTAATCTCAGGAAACAAACTGAGGGTTGCTGGAGTGGTGGGGGGTGGGAGGGATGGGGTGACTGGGTGATAGACATTGGGGAGGGTATGTGCTATGGTGAGTGCTGTGAATTGTGTAAGACTGTTGAATCACAGACCTGTAGCTCTGAAACAAATAATACATTATATGTTAAAAAAAAAGAAGAAGAAGAAGAAGATAGCAGGAGGGGAAGAATGAAGGGGGGGGAAATCAGAGGGGGAGACGAACCATGAGAGACGATGGACTCTGAAAAACAAACTGAGGGTTCTAGAGGGGAGGGGGTTGGGGGGATGTGTTAGCCTGGTGATGGGTATTGAGGAGGGCACGTTCTGCATGGAGCACTGGGTGTTATACGCAAACAATGAATCATGGAACACTACATCAAAAACTAATGATGTATGGTGATTAACACAACATAATAATTAAAAAAAAAAAGAAAAGAAATGAGGCTATGCTTACCTTGAGCTTTGTCCTAGTGAGGACACTGAAGAGGAGAAAAGGAATTCCTTGGAGAAAACAGAATCCACTCATCGTTGTTTAGATCCTCATGCCTTCAGGCAACAGCCTGAAGCCCTTCCTCAGTGGGACTTCTACAGCAGGAAGGGAATTATATAGTCCCATCCCTGGCATCACTATTTTCTGGAAACCAACAGAAACCCTGTTTAATATCTTCTCTTCCATCAGAGACTATATAAAAAGAAAGCTTTCTGAAATACAAGCACCAATTGCATGCTGAATCTTAAATATCTCCTTATATGAGATAAAAGTTTTCCCCAACATTAGGTGTCATTTTGTCTCCAAAGATGCTACAGAAAAGCTCTATCAAAAAATATATATATCTTTCTTTTCTCCATCCCAGGGGTCTGGCTCAATGGCTGGTTCAGCTCAGCTGGTGGAATTGACAGTCCGATGCACTGTTTTGGGGTCAGTTCTACCACATATGACCTAAGAAAAGATGATTTTTTGGTTTAATTAAGCCTAGGTCTCCAATGTCAAATGACCAACATATTGTGGCTCCAAAGAAATGAGAAGTCTCCAACAGAACAAAAAGTCAGATAAGTAGAAAATTGGGATTAGAAGGATAAAAAAATTATCAGGAAAATGAAAAAAGTTGTGATGGTCATCAAGGGAACATGATTATTGGGTTTTAGCATGGGCTTTCCTCTCCTTTCTCGTTGGTGAGTGAAAGCCTTGTAAAGATCCAGGGCTCCTGAGGGCAACAAGTATGAAGTATGTCTTTCCTTCAATCACAGAGAACTTTTTGCCACCAAGACTACTATGACCAGTATAGACATGTCACCTAGGACTAAACTGTGTTCCTCAGGACATGGTGGGCCTACAGATTACAAATCAGTTACAAAATGAATCCCTATTTCGCACTGTGGCACTCTGTTCCTGACAATCTAGTCTTCAGTGGTTAGAAGGTACTTGCCCTCCTACTCTTAGGTCCTTTTTCCAACATTTCAGTCTCTATGCCTCCCCTCCCCTTCTTCTTTCCATTTTCATTTAACCAGTTAGTTTACTTTCACATTCTTCGCAGGTCTTTGAGCAAAAAAATAAGATGGCTGTCATTACAGTGCTTGGAAATGAAGTCAGTTTTACACAACTTGCTTATCGTACCCTTGCTATCAACAAAACAGGTACTCATCATGTTTTCACTTTTTTAAAGTTATTTTTTTAGATATAATTGACACATAATATTGTGTACATTTAAGGTGTGCAATGTATTGATTTGATACATTTATATATTGCAGTAGGATTACTACCATAACATTAGGTAACATCCCTATCACATCACATAATTATCATTTCTTTTTTGTGGTGGGAACAATTAAGATCTAATCCTTAGCAACTTTGAAGTTCATAACACAGTATTGTTGTCTATAACCACTATGCTGTGCATGAGTTCTCCAGGATTTATCTACTGGTTGCAAGTTTGTACCCTTAAACAACGTCTTTCCAATTCTCCCAACTCACAGCCTCTGGTAGGCACCACTATACTCTCTGCTTATAGGAATTTGCTTTTTTTGATTCCACATACAAATAATATCATAGAGTATTTGTCTTTCTCTCTGACTTATCTCACTTAGCATAATGCCCTCTTACCATGTAGTTTCACTTGTTAATTTTTGCTTTTGTTGCTTGTGCTTTTGATGTCATATTTTAAAAGTCATTCATTGCCAAGACCAATGTCAAGGAACTTCTTTCCCATTTTTTCTTCTAGGAGTTTCACTCTATCAGTCTTGTGTCAAAGTTTTCAATTCATTTTGAGTTAATTTTTGATTGATGTAAGCCCGAGGTCCAAATTCACTTTTCTGCATGTATCCAGTATTCCCAACACCATTGTGGAAGAGACAATCCTTTCCCTATTGAGTGTTCTTGGCTCTCTTGTCAAATATTAGTTGACCATATATGTAGAAATATATTTCTGGGCTCTATATTCTGTTCCATTGGTCTGTGTGTCTATTTTTATTTTTTCTTTTTTTAAAGATTTTCTTTATTTATTTGAGAGAGAGAGAATGCGAGTCAGAGAGAGAGCACAATTTGGGGGGGTGGGCAGAGGGAGAGGGAGAAGTAGACTCCATGCTGAGCAGGGAGCCTGACATGGGGCTGGATCCCAGGATCCTGGGATCGTGACCTGAGCTGAAGGCAGATGCTTAACCTATTGAATAACCCAGGTTATTGTGTCTATTTTTATAATGGTACCATATTTTTATAATGGTAACATACTGTTTAAATTGGTTGAAAAATGGTTACATCTAATCAATTTTTTGTGTCTATTTTTATAATGGTACCATACTGTTTAAATTACTATAGCATTGTAATATAGTTTGAAATCAGGAAGTGTGATGTGCTTTGCTCTTCTTTCTCATAATTGCTTTGTCTATTGGTGTCTTTTGTGGTTTCACATGAATATTAGGATTGTTTTTTCTATTTCTGTGAAAATGCCATTGGGATTTTTTTTTTAATTTAATTTTATTATGTTATGTTAATCACCATACATTACATCATTAGTTTTTGATGTAGTGTTCCATGATTCATTGTTTACATATAACACCCAGTGCTCCATTCAATAGGTGCCCTCTTTAATACCCATCACCAGGCTAACCCATCCCTCCACCCCCTCCCCTCTAGAACCCTCAGTTTGTTTCTCAGTGTCCATAGTCTCTCATGGTTCGTCTCCCCCTCTGATTCCCCCCACCTTCATTTTTCCCTTCCTACCATCTTCTTTTCTTTTTTACTGGGATTTTGATAAGGATTGTGTTTAATCTAAAGATGGCTTTGAGTAGTATCAACATTTTAACAATATTAATTCTTCCAATCCATGAACACAGGAGATCTTTTAACTTGTTTGTGTTTTCTTCATTTCTTTTATCAACATCCTATAGTTTTCAGAGTAGAGATCTTTCAATTTCTTGGTTAAATTTATTCCTAAGTATTTTATTGGTTTTGATGCTATTATAAATACCATCCATTTCTTTATTTATTTTTCAGGAAATTCACTGTTAGTGTATAGGGACTACTAGTTTTTGCATGTTAATTTTGGATATTACAACTTTACTGAACTCATTGATTAGATGTAACCATTTTTCAGTTGAGTCTTCAGGATTTTCTATATAAAAATCATGTCATCTGCAAAGACAGATAATTTTTTCCTTTCAGATTTGGATATGTTTTATTTCTTTTTCTTGTTTGATTGCTCTAGCTAGGACTTCCAGTATTATGTTGAATAGGAGTAGTCAGAGTGAGCACCCATGTCTTGTTTCTGATCTTAGAGACTCACCATTGAGTATGATGTTAGCTGTGGGCTTGTCATATATTGTTTTTATTACGTTGAGCTATGTTCCTTCTATGCCTGATTCGTTAAAAATTTTTATTATGAATGGGTATTAAATTTTGTCAGATGCTTTTTCTGCATCTATTAAGATGGTCATATGATTCTTTTCTTTCATTCTATTAGTGTGATGCTTCATATTGACTGATTTGGGGGTGTTGACCATCCATGCATCCCAAGGATAAATCCCACTTGTTCATGGTGAATGATCCTTTTAATGTGCTGCTGGATTTGGTTTGCTAGTATTTTGTTGAGAATTTTGCATCTATATTCATCATGGATATTGGCCTGTAGTTCTCTTTTCCAGTAATGTCCTTTTCTGTTTAGGGTATCAAGAAATCCTGCAGGATTTCAGCCAGCACCACTATTTGGGGTCCTATAAAGTGTTTAACTCATTAATGTTGGATTTTGCACCACATTGTTTCAGATCAAGGGTTCCATTTTATGGCAAAGGAGATTTGGCAGGGGTTATGTGACTGTGGGATCCAGGGGCCCTATCACCTATCCACTGACAGAGTGATGGAAATGTCTATTTAAGGTATAGCTGAAAACCAGCTTGGAGATGATACCCTGCAAGGATGGGGCCCACCATCCACACTACAATATATATTCTCAAAATCAGTTACCATTATATGGTTATTCATGATATAACCAACAAGTAAGAATACATGGATCCAAGAATCAGTAGAAATAGGACAGGCAATGCTTACCTTCATTCCCAGTGGTCCCCTTGAGGTATTTGAGATTTCTATCTTCCAAGTCCAGGCTTTGTGTATTTAGAAGTTCTGGTTCCTAGAAGGAAAAATGATTTCACCAGGGGTCATGGTAAGCATCACATTAAACTTTAAGCTATGGCTGCTTCCCAATCACATCAGGATATTCATGACAAATTATCAATAAGCAAGAAAACAATAACCTCACTACGGGGGTAAATGATCCCAATCATCAGGAAGAGGAGAACTGCTGTACAACAGGTGCAGACAAAAATATACTTAACACCTATATTTGGGTATCTCTTGGCACTCCCTTGCCTCATTTTGATAATAAATATACCAGTGCAGCAACCACAGCCTGAGAAGTGTATGATGGCCAGAGTTTTAGATCCCTCAGGATGAGGGTCAGGATCACCCCACCAGCTAAACTACTTAGACCAGCAGAGGTGCTAATAAAGGATGAAGGAAATCTAGAATGTGGTAGAGGAGGGAGATGGTGATTAATAGTTGTGGACTCAAGACCCAGCTGCAGTGATGGGGGTCTGTAGCTTGTCTTAACTAATCTTCCTCTTGCAAATTACCCCAGAAAAAGAAGCATATAAGAATCCAACAAGAATAAGCTCTCATAACTTAATGTAAAATACGTACTTAATGCATAAAGCAAATGAACTGGAGAGGTGCAAATGTGGCTGTGATGGAGGCTGTGGTGTGACCCTTTTTCTGACTAAGGCACTCATTTCCCAGTTGCTGTAGGTGTAGGTGGCTGTCCCCTTCCTGGGGACAGTCCTCATCCAGTGACTCTTCAGTGCATGGGTCCCTTTGTCTCTACTTGGGACAACTATGAAGAGCCATTCCAGCTCCCTGTGGTATCACCTGAGCCTCTGTGTGACTACGTTATAGTTCAACTTAACCTTCTGTCTGATCTGCCTCCCTTGAGCTCCTAAGAGAATATTCCTCAATAAATTTCCTGTCCTCAAATCTTCATCTCAAACCTGTTTTCTGGGGGTATTCAACTTGTAACATGGTGACTATTTAAAGTGTTAGTTACTGGTCCTTATTTTGGTACCAGGTATGAAGCATTGGAAGACTTGGCTCAGGGTTTACTAATGTGTGCATTTCTGTAAGCTATAAAGTAATATTTATACCCTGAGATGTGGGTCACTGCAGATCACAGGCTCCTGGTATAGATTCTATTGGGAATCCAAAAAGGATTGAACAGTTTTTTATTATACAACTCATGATGCTGTCCAGGATGTGTTCATACAAATCAGTGGATTCCTGAAGATGTGGTTTCTCTTCTCTGTACTTTCTATCATGGTGTGCATATACCTCCTCTGGGTATTTAGGGAGGCTGTGTTTGGTCTGGGGAATGGAAATGTCTGGCAGGTTGAGGTGCAGTGCAGGGGTAGCCAGTCCTCCCCACAAGCCAGTGCTTGCAGTCACTGTAAGACAAACCCTAAGGGGAAAGAGAATCCTGGAGTGAGGTTGTCTGATGAGTGAAAAGGCCTGGGCTGTAGACTGAAACTCTGTAAAGGAGATTAGTTTTGACAATTTTAGGGATGAACTATATAGTAAGTTGAATAGTATTCTCCCAAAATTCATGTCCAGAACTTCAGAACGTGACTTCATTTAGAAATAACGTCTTTGTAGATATAATCAAGTTAAGATGAGGTCATGTTGGATTAGTTTGGCTGTAATCCAGTGACAGGTGCCCTTATGAGAAAAGGGACATTTAAACACAGCACTGTGTAAAGATCAGAGGCACACAAGGAAAATGCCATGTGAAAAAGGAAGCTGAGATTAGAGTGATGAATTTACAAGCCAAAGAATGCCAAAAATTGCCAAAAACCACCAGAAACTAGGCAAAGCAGGATCCTCCCCTCATACCTCCTTAGAGAGCATAGCCCTGCTGACACCTTGATTTTGGACTTCTAGTCTCCAGAACTGTGAGAGAATAAATTTCTGTTGTTACTCAGCTTGTGGCAATTTGTTATGTCAGCCTTAGGAAACATGGTAGGAATGTAAAAATGTTCTTTCAGAAAGTGCTTCGATGGAACTATAAGAGTTCTTATACCAGCTGAGGCTCTGTGTCTAAATTGATGGATTTCTCTAGGTACTTTTGGAAGAGGGGAACCTAGGCCATCCCAGGAACAGGGTAAAGGAGTGAGGGTGGTTGTCCTGGTGATAACTGGACAACCTTAAGCTCTTTCTTTACTGTCCAGAAAACAGGGGAAATCTGCCTCATATTCACTTGGGTATAGTGTTCCCTTCTTTTTGTCCCATGTGACAGGAGAGCTATTCTAAGATTCTCTTTGGTGCACACATTTTAGGCAAGATTGGATGTGCCCTGAGGAAACTTTAACCCTTCAGAAAAGGATCAGTAGTCCCTTTTGGGAATTTTCCCCTTCCTTCGGTTGACTTAGGACAGAAAATTTGGGAAAACAAACCATTTGCTATGCATGTTGGTCTTATTTGCTTTGGGAATATTCTTATCCTAAACAAGAGTGCTCTGAGCTTTCTTTCTCCCTGCTCTGATGTGGGTGAGCTCTATCCCTGAAAAGGGGGTTGAATATAGTCCTTCTGAGCCTATGAATCTGTGGTAATTTGTGAAGCTTCCTTATATTCCTTAGCATTCCCTCATGTAACTTCACAAGGTAGTATTGGATGGGGTTGAGCCCCTGAAGGGCAAAGGCTGAGTTAGTACCTTCCAGGCTCTCACAATGACCCATTGTGCCTCGGCTATGACTTCACTATCCTGAAAACCCAACAAGTGACAGTAGGGGCAGGATTTCCCCATGTCCTTTCCCATCCCGAGGATATGTTTTTTTCAGAGTCCAATTTAGGCTCAAATTCTGGCTCTGGAATCTTCTTTGTGATAGGTAACCTCAGTTTCATCTTTGGACCCTGCATCTTCCTTTTTCTCGTTTTCCTGGTGATTCAGCAATGCAGAAAGAAAATGAAGTGCCAAGGTAAGCTTTAAAAAGGAGAAGAGGATGGGAAGAGTTGTGGCAGTGGACAAGAAGGGACCCATTGTGATGTGGGATACTGAAGCTGCCTCTTGTTCTTATTACATTTTTCTGGAAAATGATACATGTACTGCTCTGGACTCTAAGCTTTGATGACCTTGGACTAGGAGGGCCAAGGAAATATGGTATCATATATGACAGCAGCAAGTTCAGAACCAGGGATAGAGACACAGGTTAGGACAGGACAAGGATATGCTCATAAAGCATGAACAAGGAAGGGGCTCTGATGAGCTGGAAGCAGCCTCGGAGACTTCAAAGATGGTTCTATATGAAGGTGTTTTAGGGTGTGAGTGTCTGACTCAGAACCTTTGTATCAATCTTGCCTGCTTGTAAATATTATCTATGTGAGGCTACATGTGAGGATATAGATGACCATGAAACTAAGGAGGAGAAACAGCTGGAGTCAGGTGGATGTCCCTGCCCTCTCTATCATGTTCTGGCCATAAGCCACCATCTGGGGTGATTCACAGCAGCTGTGGGTGCAGCATCTACACATGGCATTCCTGCATCCCTCCTCAGAACCATACCTTTCTCCACATTCTGAGGCTATCAGCAGATCTCTCTGATCCCCAGTGAACACTAAGTCTTCTCTCTGGAGAGAAATTATTTCAAGCCTGAGGTTCTGTTCTGAACTCTTATTTAGTTTTCACATGTGCAAATTTATCTTTTCATGTTTGTTCTTGGAAAGTTTCTTACCTGGCAGATAATTCTGTGGCCAAGCTGCCACTGTGTGCCAAAGAGTGTGAAGACAAAGTTAGTTTTGGATATGGTGTAGGCAAGGCAGGCCAATCTGGTCTTGGGTTTGGGGTGAGGGTAGGAAGGTCTGTTTGGAAGAAACACTGAAGGGAGAATAGAGCTTTGGGAGATTGCAACCTCAGTCCTTTGAGAGGGAAAGTCTGGTTTCCTGGAGACCATTCTCTGAGAAACTGAATGACTGTCTCTCCAGCTGATTTAAACTGCTTTTTCCCCAACACCTCAATAACTGCCTCATGATCTTAGAGAGCTATGTGTACATAGCTGCTCTGATAGTTTCAGGCATATTTCATATATAGGTAAGTGACTGTATTTCCCAAACCAAGATATCTGGTTCAACAAAACATTGTAAAACTTCAGGGTGAGAGACAACCGAGAAATATCATTTTATTGAAATATACTGGGATTTGGTGAACATTTTGGTGTTTTATGGGAATAATGCTACCAGATTTTTAAGTGGATATATCCACCAATTATCCAGAATGCTTTTAATTGTAGACTCTGGATTATTGGTACTTGAAAGGATCAGAGGAATTGTATAGTCAAATACTACTACATAAATAAAGTAACTGAAAGTAGATAAGATGTGACTTTCTCAAAGTCACGCAAGAAGTCACTATTAGATACAGAATGACCCTATCCTGATTCCTGGGGGTAGGTCTGCTCCACATATATGCTCCACCAGAGGCTGTAGCCTGCTATTAGAGGACAAGAGACAGATGGTCTAGAATACAATTACAAAAATGAAGGGTTTTCTGTGCCTGAAATTCTTCCTGAGACTTATTTATGTGGAATGGATGAGATGGACCTGCTCAGGGTCACCTTCATGGGCATGTGATCTCTGCAATTGCCCAGCTCCCCACACGAAGAAGGACCTCACACTTGGTTTGTTGTCTTCCTGTTGCCATCTTGAACTTCTTGATAGTGTTTGAATAAGAGGATCTGTATTTTGTTTTGCACCAGGGCCCATAAATTATGTAACCCAAAGAATAGTCCCTCATAGACAAGTAAAAAAATAGTCCCTTATAGGCTAAAATTAACAAGTAGGAAACGACAGATGTTGGCGGGGATGCGGAGAAAGGGGAACCCTCCTACACTGTTGGTGGGAATGCAAGCTGGTGCAGCCACTCTGGAAAACAGTATGGAGGTTCCTCAAAAAGTTGAAAATAGAGCTACCATATGATCTAGCAATTGCATTACTGGGTATTTACCCCAAAGATACAAAGGTAGGGATCCGAAGGGGTACGTGCACCCCGATGTTTATAGCAGCAATGTCCACAATAGCCAAACTGTGGAAAGAGCCAGGATGTCCATCAACAGATGAATGGATAAAGAAGATGTGGTATATATATACAATGGAATATTATGCCGCCATCAAAAGGAACGAGATCTTGCCATTTGCAACGACGTGGGTGGAACTGGAGGGTGTTATGCTGAGCGAAATAAGTCAATCAGAGAAAGACATGTATCATATGACCTCACTGATATGAGGAATTCTTAATCTCAGGAAACAAACTGAGGGTTGCTGGAGGGGGGCGGTGGGAGGAATGGGGTGGCTGGGTGATAGACACTGGGGAGGGTATGTGCTATGATGAGTGCTGTGAATTGTGCAAGACTGTTGAATCACAGATCTGTACCTCTGAAACAAATAATGCAATATATGTTAAGAAAAAAAAAAAAAGAAGATAGCAGGGGGAAGAATGAAGGGGGGGAAATCGGAGGGGGAGATGAACCATGAGAGACTATGGACTCTGAAAAACAAACTGAGGGTTCTAGAGGGGAGGGGAGTGGGAGGATGGGTTAGCCTGGTGATGGGTATTGAGGAGGGCATGTTCTGCATGGAGCACTGGGTGTTATGCACGAACAATGAATCATGGAACACTACATCAAAAACAAATGGTGTAATGTATGGTGATTAACATAACAATAAAAAATTTAAAAAATAAATAGTCCCTTATAGACAAGTAAAAGAATATTTCTTTTTTAGAACCAGAATTAGCTTTCCAAGTAATTTCAGTTATTTCTTGGTATCTTTAGGGAGGATGGGAATAGATTGGATTCTGTCAAAGAGACTTCCCTGCAGTTACAGCCACGCATGTATTTTTTGATGCTGTGATCCTGTTTTCCCAATCACAACAATCACATTGATTACCAAAAGATTTTCTGGGGTAATGCAAAATGTGACAAAGTGAGAATTGTAGTTAAAATGTCAAAACATTGATGTTAGACTACCTTTTGATATTCTATGGCTACTAATATATTAAGATTACTCTGATAAGTTATGTGTTTTCATGGGGACAGGTTTTGGGTGAAGGGCAGGAATTACTCCATATTTCCTTAAGACCCATGGCAGGACTGGTTTCATAATTTTCAGGGCCCAATGGGAGATGAAAATGTGGGATTCCTTGTTCAAAATTAAGACTTTGAAGATGGTGAGAGCAGGCCAAGCATAGGGCCTTCTTGAGCATGGAGTTACATGTCCATGAAGCTGGATCACACAATTCAGAGTTGGAAGTCCCAATGGGATCATCTGCTACCACAGCCTGTGTGAAGGTGGTGGGGTTCCTTGGGAGGAGAAAAACAGTAGAAGCTGAAGCAGCTATACCCATCTGAGGACTTTCAGAAAAGACTGGGATTATTCTTGTGGACATTTGGGAAATCAGAATCTGGTCCCTAAGTGACCTCAGGGGTTAGGTGTTAATAGAATTGTACCTTGCTGTCACCAAATTCCTGTGATTCAGCCAATCTAATTGGGAAAAGTAGGATACTTACCATTCCTTTCTTCAGTTTCCTGTCTCTGCTGTTAATATCGACTAAGTTTATATTGACTGACTCTTCACAGAGTTCTTTAGTCTCTATTACAGATATATCCTAGACAATGATCTGAAATCAACAGTTTGTATCTGATGATTTCCCTGATGTGTTTTATGTTGTGCAGAAATTATCTCAACTGGGTCCCCAGGGATGCTGTTTTCCTCTTGCTCATGATTCTGATGCCTCTAGTGGGCTCTGTTTAGTCTCCGAGTTATAATAATTATAACTAGGCCCTAAATTTGCTCTTGCAGGTTGGTTTTCACGATCTTCATGGGGTGAATGTCTGGGAGAGGAGAAACTCCTGAATGAAGATGAGCTTCAATGTGAGGATGCTGAGCTTAGCACCTCTGGGTTGTCATGTGAAGAACAAATATGCCTGTATTGAAGCTCCTGCTACATTTTGGTCAAGACTAGAGGTCCAGAAAATATCACTGTCTCTATCCAGATAGGATAGTGCCGACTTGTGTTCCATTTCTACATAAATTGTCATTTCAGACCAGTTCTGTGTTATCAAGAAATCTTTGTGAATATCTAGAGACTTTGACACAAACTGTTTTTATGGAATTCATACCCAAGCTGCTTTAATCCAAATACATTTTCTTCTCCTGTGTGAAATGATGCTAGGTGACTGATCTATGGTCAGACTGAGGGAGATGCTGAATCCAGCTCCAGGTCTGAGATTTCTTTCCTCAAGATGCCATCACAGTGAAAACATGTGAATATTCCAGAAATGTTCTGTCCTAATTACATCATCTTTTCTTACATAATTTCAGCCCCTTCCCCATGGACTCTGGAATTTGATTTCATGTGGGTGTTTCAGAAATTTCTTAGTAAAAACAGATAAATCTGAAAACTTCTCAGAGGCATAATTGGAATAGTAAAGTACAAAAGTCACTTGGAATCAGAATGTTTTTATGTTAACTTTGTGACTTCGGCTGTGAAGATACTTAAACCTCAACTTGCTTCCAAACCCAATATGGCTTTTCATGGTTGAGTTACTGGGTATAGCACACACACGTTTAATTAAAATAGATATTATTTCTTGTGTCCTCAAGTACAGTTATCTTTGAAAATGTAAATTGGTTCAAGTTACCCCACAGATGGGGTATCTTCTAGGATATGAATTGAGAAGACTATCCACATTCACCATGACTGTAACATGCTGAGGGAATAAGAATGACCCAACTCCTAATCAACCATCACTAAACCTGACCCTAATCTAGCTTCTGGCATCCCCAATATCTTTTTCAATAGCCTGGGGAAGTGAGAACAGGTGCATGACATCTTGGAAAATAGTTGTTATATATAGTATACTCTCTAGACCAGTATCTCTGAATTACTTGTTTTGAAGAAATGAAGTAACCCCTTAGAGTCAAGCTAGGAGTACTGGAAAAGTCAAATGATAAACCCTCACAAGGAAAAAGTGTCTACTTTCATCCCCAAATTCCATCTGAATGTATGCCTATTCCTCAAAGGGGAAAAGAATGAAGTCCTTTATTTCTGACCTGCTGTGTTAAAGTCAACAGGATCACATGTGATATATCAAGTAGGGTCAGACTTACTCATATCCTGAGGTTCCTGAGAAAATCATTAGAGCTCACACATCTGCTGGAGACAGATAGACCATTTACATATAACATGCCCAAGTTCTCTAGGGCTTTGGAAAATAAGAAATGAAGTGATTTGAATCATTAGCTCTGCATACTGTCCCTACTATTTCTAATGGTTCTTGAATGTGTTTGGGCTATCGTCCCTCTAACTACTACTTCCTCTCTGAATTCTCCATCTGTTTTCTTCCTTTCTTCCCTATGCCTCTTATCTTCTCTCTTGTCAGGTTTGGCCAGCAAACCCTGAGGTGTGAATGAAAAGATTACTCCAGACACCTAAGTGGGAGAAAGGAGAGGGCCTGGGAACCAGAGGTTCTGGTGTTGGAAGGTCCCGAACCAGAGTCTGCCTCTACCTTTATTGTGAATGTTATTAATACAACAAGGGGATAAGAAAAACAAAAAGGAACGTGAAGCTGTAATAATCAGGACAGTGGTATAGGGAGTATTGAGTTAATAGAACAAGCCCTGCTCGTGACGGGTGTCCAGACAGGGAGTGCGTGGAATATGTGACCTCCAAAGACAAATGTTTCTCCTAAGTCAAACATTTACTCCCTGGATGAGTACATTGAGCCGCAACGAGGATCCGCTGTTTTCAGCCCAGAAACGTTAAAGGGGCCCGGTTTCCGTACACTACTTCTTTGCTTTTCAACTAGTCTCATCCAGGGAGGCATGTGTTTATTAACTCTTCTCTAGCCAAGCACTATGAATTCCCGCACTCTCTGTCCCATTTCACCAAATGAGGACATTTTGCTGCTGCTTCCTCCTCCAAAACATTATTATCAAAAGCTTATGTATTCAGCATTTGCTGAAATTTAGTGTTAAGGGGGGTGGTGAGGAAGGAAGATAGCCTGGTGAAAGATGTAAATAATTGCTAAATTTGACCTCTTCTTCTTTTTTTTTTTCTTTTTTAAGAGAGTGTGTGGAGCGGCGGTGGGGGAGGGTCAGCAGCGGTGGGGGGCGGAGAATCTTAAGTAGGCTCCACGCCCAGTGTGGAGCCTGTCCTGGGGCTCAATCTCACAACCTTGAGATCATGACCTGAGCAGAAATCCAGTCAGATGCTTAAATGACTCAGCCACTCCGGCCCGTAAGTTGATTTATTAATTAACAATATTTTGTGTAGTATGGCTCAAAAATGACAAATATTTGTATTATCTTCTCAAAATATTTCTTCTTCAACGGGACAATTTGTTTTATATACCATGGATCCTATTACTGCCAATATGATAAAACAAACAGGGACTGCCAATTCCCAAAATCAACTCTGGAGAAATAATAGATAAAAGGGAAATAAGCATCCAAAGAATTAACCACATTAGAATGAGACCATTCCCTGAGCAGATTGAAACCTAGATTGGACCGCTGACCTGAGAACAGTGGACTGGGCAGAGGGTGGTCAATGCCTGCAACCCCAGAGGGGAGCTGCCAGGGGAGGGGATGAGAGTGTAGACAGGAGGCAAGTTCTGATCTTGCATTTCCCACAATTCATTTTATCACTTGTTTTAATTTCATAGACACAGAAATCTGTGGCTGTGATCTAAGCCACTCACTGTGCCCATGACTACTATTAGGCAGGTACAAAAGAGCTACTAAGCTAAGAAGTTAAAGAAAAGAATAAAGAAATAAATAGTAGGGTAAATATAGATGAAGAACAAATTGCTGAGTTCAAATATCAATTTCAGTAAATTTCCAAGAAATGAATAAGGATGTAGAAAATATAAAATGCTAAAGGATATAGGGGATAGAAGAAAAGCCCCAGCATATACTTAACAGAGTCCTAGAAGAAACATAAAACTAGAGGGGAGGAAAGAACTGAAGAACTCTATCAATAGAAATTTCACAGAATAAAAAGAATATGTAAGGTCTCATTTTGGAAGCACTTATAGATTGCCACTGAAGATAAGGAAAAACATTCACACCCAGACAAACTGTAGAGAAATTTAAAAAAATACCAAAGAAGATTTTCCAGAAGAAAGAGCACATTATCTGCCAAGGAACAAGAATCAGATTGACTCTGAACTTCTCAAAAGCCACATTACTTATAAGACAAAATAGTATCTTTTTTTTCTGAAGTTTTATTTAAGTAATGTCTACACCCCATGTAGGGCTTGAACTCACAACACGGAGATCAAGAGCCACTGAGCCAGCCAGGTACCCCCAGACAAAGTAGTATCTTAAAAGAAGCAAGAAAATTGAATTTGAGATTGTATGTGGAGCAAAATATCATTCCTAAGTGAGAAAGAAATATGCTATACAAGCCACAATTTTATGAAATATACAAATAAAGCTGCTATTCATGTAAGAAGAAACAATGAAATTGAATTTAACAATAAAGGCCTAGGTAGTTTTATTGGCAAGTTTCATCAAGCTCTTAAGTAGTAATTTCTATTTTATACCAAAAAATAGAAGCAGCAGAAAATAGAGAGGAAAAAGTCCCAGCTCATTTAAAAAGCCTAGAATATTTTACTACTTAATTTTACTTTTTTTTTTACTAGTTAATTTACTAGTTAATTTTTACTTTTTTATAGAGTGATAAATTTTTATAGAGTAAATATCACAAATATTAAGTATACAACTCAAGAATTGTTACATACCTATATACCCATATATATGTATGCTAGATCAAGAATATTTTCTGTGCCACAAAATGTTCTCTCATGCCTGCCTCCCCTGCCTATAACTATATTGACCTCTTTTCATCATAGATTAGTTTTGCCTGTTTTGGACCTGTTTGAACAGTGAGAATTCTTTTTTGCTTCCCTTCTTTTACAAAATAGTGTACTTGTGAGATTCAGGTGTAGTGTTACACGTAGCTGTATTTCTTTGAAATTGCTATCTAATATTCTAGGGGCGAATGGGTGGCTTAGTTGGTCAAGCATCTGACTCTGGATCTTAGCTCAGGTCTTGAGCTCAGGGTCGTGAGTTCAAGCCCCATGTTGGGCTCCATGCTGGGTGTGGAGCCTACTTAAAAAAAAATGCTACCTAGTATTCTACTGTAAGACTACATCACAATTTATTTATTCTAAAAAAAAAATTTATTTATTCTACTGTGGTTTGGACATTGAATTATTTTTAGTGTTTGACTATTATAAATAGAGCTGATATGAGAGATAATGGGAAAGCAATAACAGGATTTCCTCTACCCACCAAAACACTTATATAAAGATATTCATATCAACAAGCATTAGCCAAAGTTGATGAAAGCTATTTTTTTTAGGAATTCTCACAAGAGGAGCTGCTGCATTATAGGGTATAAATAAAGCTCCAATGACTGAAACTAAAGATATGGAGCTCTATAAACTGTCTTACAAAGAACTCAGAGAATTAATTAATTTACATTTTTTCCAAGTTTTTATTTAAATTCCAGCTAGTTAAAAGAATTCAGAAAAAGCTTCTTAGAGAAATTCATGAACCACAAGAAAACACAGATAAACAAGTAAACACAATTAGAAAAACAATGCATGAACAAAAGTTCAACAAAGAAATAGAAACCATTAAAAACAAACGAATTCTAAAGTTAAAGAACACAATGACTACACTGAAGAATTCCATAGAAAGTTTCAATAGCAGACTCAGCCAAGCAGAATGGCTGGATGGATTAAAAAACAAGGCCCAGCTATATACTACCTACAAGAAACTCACTTCAGTTTTGAGGCTATATATATAGGCTGAAAGTGAAGGGATGGAAAAAAGGTATTCCATGCACATGGAAACCAAAAGAGAGCAGGGTAGCTACGCTTATATCAGACAAAATAGACTATTAGCTAAAACCGTAATAACAAACAGAAAAGGTCTGGACACCTGGGTGGCTCATTCATTGAGAGTCTGCCTTTGGCTCAGGTCATGATCCCAGGGTCCCGGGATCAAGCCCCACGTTGGGCTCCCTGCTCGGCAGGAAGCCTACTTCTCCCTCTCCCACTCCCCCTCCTTGTGTTCCTTCTCTCGTTATGTCTCTCTCTGTCAAATAAATAAATAAATAATATAAAAAGAAACAGAGAAGTTCATTATAAATGAAAAGGGGTCAACTCATCAAGAGGTTATAATAATTAGAAATATATATGCACCTGACATCAGAGCACCTAAATATTTAAGCACATACAGATCTGAAGGAACAACAGTATAATCATAGTAGGGATTTGAACAACGGATAGATTATCCAGACAAAAAATGAATAAGTAAATAATGGACTTGAACTGTACTTTAGACAAAATGGGCCTAAAAATATATGCAGAACATTCCATCCAATGACAGCATAAACACATTCTTCTCAATAGTACATGGAACATTTTCCAGAGTAGATCATACATCACAAATAAGTGTTAGTAAATTTAAGATGATTTAAATCACACCAAATATCTTTCCCAATCAAAATTTTACAAAAGGAGAAGAAGAGCTCCCAGCTGGTGAAAGACTGGTAAATTGATTATATTGGCCTCTTCCTGCTGAATGAAGATTCTAAACAAGCTTTGGTTTGTGCGGACACCGTGTCTGACCCAACCCAAACTTCCCCTACTGCCATGCACACCAAGCTGCCACCAGCAGGAGATTAGAAAAACTGAGTGGCATGCATGGATACGCTCATCGAGGAGATAGTGATTGGGGATCACATTTCAAAGGTCAGGCATCGAATGGAGGTTTCATATTCCCTATAACCCACAAGCAGCAGAGTTGCTAGAAAGGAAAAATGGCATATTAAGGCAGCAAATTGTTAACAGGTAAAACCACATTGGCTGGGTGGACTAAAGTACTGTCCCAGGCTTTAGTACATTTAAATGACCAACCAGTAGGGCCTATTGTCCCATATGCCAGACAGGGGACCCTGGCTGAGGCACCTAGTTTCGTGAAGGTCTGGAATTCACGAGAGACAGCCACTCCTCCGACTCCCACTGAGGATCGATGTGTTATGCTGCTAAGAACACCATGCTCCCACACACCTGGAAAAGGACTTATCTCCAGGAATTTGCACTTAGGATGTCCCACCAGGATGGGTGAGTTACTTCACACCCCGGGTGAGGGGAACTACTCAGTCTGCTGGGATCCCATTATCCTGCTGCAAGCTGGATCTGTTAAAATGCACTATACTTGGAATGGAACATACACCACTGAAAGAAGGGAGTAGGTGGGGTCCTGGTCTGGCCTACCCCACCCCAGTCCATCCCCTCACACCTGGCAGTGCTGTCTCCCCCAGCCAACATGTATGGTTTGTACAACCAGGTCACGTTTCTAAAGCTGCCAATCCATCTCCTCAGGGAACGGGGGAACGTTTTGTTTTCCCACTGGTGTGATCATTTTGCTATGTTATTGTTCCCTCCATTGGCCTATAGAATGTTATAACTCACATAGAAGCCCTTATTAAATTCACCTAACAAGCCTTGAATGATAGCCAACAAAGCCTGTCCTTACTGAACACTGAACGCTGAAATGTCTCGGACGAGAAAAGCTGTCCAAAGGCTCGTGAGCCTTTCTGTGTGAGGGCATCAACAGAAACAAAACAACATAATCATGTAGGTTTTAGTGTTTAGGGTTATTAGTAATGGTAACAGTAAAATAGTACCAACACTTTTTTTGTTTTAGCTTCTAGACATTAATTTTTATCCTGATAAGTGTTAAAAAAGCTTGGGTTGAAGAATTTTAGTTTCTGAGACTCAACCAGAAATGAAGCCAATAAAGGCCTGCGGGTATCTTCGTTCCCTGTTTCTACCCCTTGAACCTGGGACGTCATTTTGACTCTCAGGAGATCGTCCCCTGTTAGTTCCATTTGCTTAATAGCTATTTTTCTTCTCTCATGTTCTTTAAAGAATCCCCTAATTTTCCCAGCCCATAATGACCCTTGCCTTTTTGGCCTGAGGTTTTATTTCCTCAGCTGGGTGAGAAGCCCCCAGAGGGCAGTATTCCGGCCTCGTATTTCTTGTTCAAGCCCGCACTGGGCACTGTTTTTGTTCTTAGGCAGTGTCGTGGTGTCAGTGACTTCTCTCTGTTGTTCTGGGTGAGCAAGAGGGAGTTCATGGACCTTGAGAGGAAGCACATACTCATGGCAGATAGAGATTAGGCATGAAGGCTCCTGGAGATGGTCTGTAACAAGTCTTGGGAGCTGGCAGAGACTGTGGAGGCACACCAGCATCTTGTCAGTGGGTGTGCACCGGTCACGCTAGAGACAGAGAAGGTGGAGTTCAGACCAGGATCTGAGATCCTGGTGCCGGGACGGGGTGTTGGGGTGTTGCCTGAAGCAGGGGGCTGGGAATCCCTGGGGAGAGTGGCTTGAAGCATGAGACAGCTTCTGCTGTTAGGTGCTCTTTTGAACGGGCGAGAACTGATTGATCTAAGTTCTTTGAAACATGTTCGATGGGTTTGTGTAGAAGCTTCGGAATTAGCAGATATTGAAAGAACAGTGATATTCAGAGAAACTCTGCTGCCTGATATTCTATTTAATTTAGAAGAACATAACCCCCATCTTAGAAGATAAACTCTTCCCTCCCCATTGACACAACTGGGGAGAGGTTCCCATAATCTGTGTGACACACAGTCCTGTCATGATGCGCACACAAAGACAGGGTATTTCAGAGCTTCTAGGGAAGGATCTGAAATCTCTCCTCAGGAAAATGTGGTCTTTCGACTTAGACATCATTCGGCTGACAAAGACTAACGCTAGGGCTGTGAAGTCTAGAGAAGCAGTTCCTTCATTTTGTGAATGGATATCGTTCCCATGCAGTGAACCACACATTCAGAGTATTTGTGTAGCAATCCAATCTACCTTCCTGTTGGTCTTGCCTGATAGTCTAGTATTTTTGGTTCAATAGAGCTGCAATAGAGGTGAAACTCCCCGAGAGTCCTTGTTTCTATACAGTATGTATAGAATGGGGCTTGGCCAATCCTCATCCAATCCTCATCACGCCTATTATGCCCTAAGCTGTGACTTCATCACCCTGATCACCTAGGAGGTGAGAGAGCTGGGGCAGGGAATTCCATGTACTCTCTCAGATCTCAATGGCAGAGGTTGAACCAGGGGCCAGTTTATTCCCAAATGGTGTTCCTTGGCTCTATGCCCTGTTTGCTATGCTTTTTGTATTTTTTCTCTTCGTCATGTTCTCTCCCTTTTTACTTGAGATAGACCAACATATAAAGAAATGTAAGTACCATAGGAGGCCTTAGGGCACAGGGGAACGAGATGTATGAGAGAGTGTGTGTACGGAGGGAGGAGAAGGTATACATTATAAGGTGGGGAACATGGAAGCAATGTCTGTTCTTCTCTGATCTTCAAGGTCTTAATGACCCAGGGCTAAAGGTTTTAGAAATAATAATCTTTTATATAATGGACGTACCTGAGGGACATAGGTCAGGACTGGACTAGGCAGCCCATTTGTGGTATATCTGTGGAGCATGAGGAGGTATCCAAGGTCCTGCCTGAGTTGACATAAGGCCCAGGTATAAGGATATAGGAAATCCTGGGGAATCTGGGGATATGTGAAGGAATTTTCAGATGATGGTCTCTGACTCGCCATGCTTTGTCTTAGTCTTGCTTAGATGCAAGTATTCTCTGCATAGTGCTGTGCGCAAGGATAAAGAAAATGAGATAAAGATGGACCATCTGGGAAGGCCAGGTGAGTATTCTTTGCTCTTCACCTCTGGGCTCATTATGTCCATAAGGCGGGCGGTTCTAGTTACTTCCATGGTCCATGTGCTAGATGGCTGAAAACTCCACACTCAAACCTAGTCTCAGTGAGGCAACCCCCTCACATTCTGTTTAGCTTAAGAATTCTGTCTTCTCTCTAGGGAGAACATTTTCAAGTAGAAGTTTGGTTCTGAGCCCTCATTAACTTCATAATCTAGGGTCTCCTGTAGGTGGAAAAGTTTCTCTTTTCTCATCTATACTTACGATGTTTCTCCTCTTATCAGGGTTGTCTCTCAAGTGATTCAGTGACAAAGTTACCATTTTTTCATGCCCATGAAAAAATTAGGTGACTCTTCTCCAGGCACTTGTTATAAAGTTGCTTTTGTGATAGAGATAAGTGCAGAAGGACTTTGTAGGGATAGAATCATACAAACAGTCTGAGGAGACTGAAAGCCCATTGTTCTGGGAAACATTCTGACCACCAGGGGACCATAATTCCTGCAAATTGTGTATTTGCCTCTCCAGGTAAGGTTAGCTCTTCCCTTCTTTGTGCTATTCTGTGACTCCCTTGTGAAATTACAGAGAGATAACACACTGGACTCTTGGTTTTTTGGTCCTTCAACCTAGACATCATTGAGTTCTTCGTGTCCACAGTATCACTCCCTCAATATGAATGTTACATGTTAAACTTTTGTTTTCTCTCTGCTATGTAAAGTGAAAGTTGTGGGCTATTTGGTGAGGATTGACTTTTATAGTTCATGTAACATATCCCATTATATAATTATTATAACAATTATTATATAATGATACAGCTATTATATAATGATAACATTATATAGCTTTATTATTCAGTGGGATTTCTGCACAGATATTTTGAGAATCAGGCCAAAGCACAAGAAAAGGTTGGTCACTGAGGAACAAATCTTTCAAGCTTAAAACATTTTTTATATATTTAACTCGAGAAACAGTAATCTCTTGTGACAAGTATTTCCCAGACAATGGGTCAAGAATCATATATATAGTCCTGTCCTGACAGGATTTTTCTGAGTGTTTAATGATGTATAGAAAATTTTATAATCTGCATCTCTTTCATTGTTCTGCTGTCCAAAATGGGAGTTGCAATCTGCTGGGTCAGCGGTATAATCAATTTTCTTCTTGTTCCAGGCTGTCCTCTGGAGTCATCAAGGAGACAAGTTCTGGGAAGGAAGGAAGATGGGATGGGAAGAGATCCCTCACTACTTGTGAGGGTAGCAAGAGAGCCCAGGGGTTCTGAGGTTGAGATCTGTACCCCTGGACCATCAGTTTGAGAGTGGTTGAGCCTCTAAGGAATCACCTGTGACATCATATCCCAGACACGAGAGGGCTTCTTAGACCCTCATTATGTATGTTTATACTGAAAAAAAAAAAAAAAGATAATAAATATTTTGAGACTCTCAGAAAAGTTCTATATTACCAGGAGTTTTTTGTTGAACTTAAGGTTTCTAACACTCAGTTGCTTATAGTCAGTCCAAATCCCAAACAAATTTCCCACTTCCAGGTGAAATCCTAGGTGAATGACTTATGCTATCTTATTCTCCTAAAGCAACATGTAGAGTCATTATTTCAGGGGAAGAAAAGCTCATGGTCCCTATTAGACGAAGCAAACTTTTAATCCGGGACCATGGCTGAGTCCTTCCTCTCTCTACCCAAGATTATCACGTGGCTAATTCATCTGAACACTCTAAAATGTTCTGTCCAGATTGTTTTCTTATATAAGTGCCATGCTCCTTTCATATCTTACAGTAGAATATAGATTCATGAAGACAGATGCTTAGAGAAGGAATTGGTATAGATTTTCTCTTTCTACCCAAAGCTTCATGGCCCCCCCGCAAATGCTTTATTATCAAGTGAACCTATTTTCATCTAAGTTCCGCCACATAATTCTCTCATTCTTACCTACTTACCTGCTCTTCCTCTCTGTTCTCCTCTTTTAACCATCTTTGTCATGATGGGTCATTAAAGCATCCATGTGGAGAGTTGGAGAGGTGTATAAGGAACTGTGGAGAGAGAGAGAAGGAGAAGGAGGAGGGAGGAGGAGGTGGAGGAAGGACAGAGAAGGAGGGAGGAGTGGGGAGAAGGGAGGGAGAAGAGAGGGGAAGGAAAAGGAGGGGAGTGATATCTAAGTTGGAGACACGAGATAGGTTGTTTTGAGTTGAAAGGAATTCCTGTCAGTAGAAATGCTAAAGAAAAGTCTGGCACTACCTGTCAGAACAGTTATGTGAGGGATTTCTACACTGAATAGGAAGTTAAAATTGTCTGGAAAAGTCCCTTCACTGTCTAATACTTACAATAACTTTTGATAAAGAACTATTAAATCCCAATTCACTTTGATGTTGATAAAACTATATGCATATCTATTAAGATGCTATTCAAAATGGCCAGGGAGGTATTTGTTTTTTGTGTCTGCATCTGTTTCTTTGGAGGGGGAGTCTCTTGGTATGTTCTTTTTTTTTTCACAAATCCTCCTGCAGTTTCTGGGGGCACATTTCTTTTTTCTATTTTCCATTTTATTCTCTTTTTATACATTATTTATTAACTTTTATTGATTCTTTTTTAAAAGCCTGATTATTTTAAAAAGTTTTAAATAATTTTTCTTGTCTTCTTCATTTCTGGGCTTATGCATGTCTTTCCTATTTCTGATTCCTAAATTTCTGATTATTTCCTGCTGAGTAATTTCTTTCACTTTCTCTTTTTTTGTTCTGTCTATCTGCCCAATAAATTTCTTGCAGATGTTTCATTCTTCATGTTTCACTACTCTGGAATGAGAGAATACAACTCTAAGGCTCTGCTCCCCAAAATATAATCTTTCCCAAGGTTAAATGAATTTAAGGAGATCCAGGGCTCTAAATTTAGACATCAAACAGAAAGCCCTATAGGTATTTAAAGCAGTAAGTGGTTTATTACAGGAAATTGTGCGCTTACGAAATCTTCATCATGAAGTTTCAAAAACCCCAGGAAATCACTGCTAAAGGTCACCATGCTGCAAAAACCAAGGCTAGCAATTTTCAGGGCAAGTGGAAAGGCCCCCTACAAAACGAAATCTCCCATAAATGGGAGAACCTAGCATGGTGGAACCTAGCCCAGATTCCACCTGTCCAGGCTTATGGGAAATGTAGTTCTCAGTCTTCCAGCCCCTGCTGTTCAGGGAGAGCATACAAGAGGGTGGGAATGGGGAGGAATTGGTAGGAGGTCATGCAGCTCGGTTGCCTATCCAGTGCAAAGAGCATGTAGTGCTTACATGACAATGCTCCTTAGCTACTTCTTTTTCTGTTCTTCACAGGGATTCTTCAGGCTGCTGGGTCAGGAGGGCTTAACAATAGCCCAAGATGAGATCCCACCCTTTTGACATTAATTCCAAGGAGGGAAACCATCGTCTTTCTCACCTTTCTACAAGCACACTGCAATCACAATAGCTTTCCATTTATTTTCCCCAAATCTTGGGTATTTAAACTTATATATCTTCATGTGTGCTACACCAATGTTCTAGTCTTAATATCCTTCCCAGGAAACTATTGCTCTTCCAAAATGCTCCCTGAGTGGTGATATGCCTGATGTATTTATTAACAGATACACATTGTGTCTCAACCTCTGGGACTTAAATTGAGATTTAAGCTAGCCTAATAGTTTTCTTCCTGAACAAAAGTGTTTACTTTGCTTGTATTTGTATAAACAAAGAGTTTATCATGGTTCATTTCCAAAGCTGAAAGGAGTAATCTCTTCTGCTAATGATGCCCTGGAATAACACTTCCAGAAAGTTGTTCACTCCTCAATTACCACTCCATTGAAAAAATAATCCTAAATATCAAGTTAAAAAGAGGTTCCATTGAACTATTATTATTGTCTTTCTATATAGTCTTCATATACATTTAAATGTCAACAACCCCACATTTTTCTCCTTTAGTATCTTAGATCATTAAATTAGTCTCAAAGTTTCAAACATTTATTTATTTTTAGAGAGAGAGAGGTGGGGAGGGGCAGAGGGAAAGGGAGAGAGAGAATCTTAAGCCGGCTCCCCGCTGAGTGCTCAGTCTCACGACCCTGAGATCATGACCTGAGCCAAAACCAAGAGTCAGACACCAACCGGCAGAGGCACTCACACACCCCTCAAATATTGTTTTTAAAATAGAAAGGCCAATATTTGTTTTTTAAATATCTCACGCATGATTATAAAGTGGTGTTTTCCCCCCAAATTTGTCTACATGAGGGGACACAAACAGACTTTATATGGAAAAGAATAAAAATATTGAAGAGTTCTGTGTCAGGAGGAAAGGCCTTTTTGGAGGAGAAAGGGGGGCTGGAGTCACTGAGTATCTTTAGGCCTAAAACACCTGTCCATCAGCAGTGGTGGCCTTTTTGTCGAAAGCATTCAAAATGAAACAAAACAAAACACAGTAGATAACAGTTTTTCTACTGATTATTAGTTATAATAAGTAAAGTACTACCAATAATTGTTTTTTATTTCCGCTTCTAAACATGGATTTTTATCTCAATACATCTTTTAAAAATCTAGGTTAAGAAATCTTCGGTTTCTGAGAGTGTTCTCAAAATGAAGCCAATAAAGGCAGGCGGGCATCTTATTTCTGTTTCCATCCCCTGTAACCAGGGAGCCACTCCAACTCTCAGGAGGTCATCTTCTGTTAGTTCCCTTTGTTTAATAGCTATTTTTTTTCTCTCATGTTCTCTGAAGAATCTCCCAATTTTCCCAGCCCATAATGACCCTTGCTTTTTGGGCCTGAGGTTTTATTTCCTCAGCTGGGTGAGAAGCCCCCAGAGGGCAGTATTAAGATCTCGTATTTCTTGTCCAAGCCAGCACTGGGCACTGTTTTTGTGTAATAAGTTAAAACTTAGGAGGTATTGCTTCAGAGAAAATTCCATTTGTGAGCAAGGCTGTGTTCATGCAGCAGGCAATGCTATGGCCCGATCCCTCGACTCTCTCCCCAGCCTTTCCAGAGCTGCTGCCAAGGAGCAAGGGAACATATTCTGGTGATAATCAGAGCAACGCTTCTGCCTAATATTCTGTTTAGTTCAGAAGACAGCATTATAATTATCTTGGAAAATTAAGTTCCCTCCCCTGATGCCTGTGACTGGGGAGATAACCCATAGTCAATGGGACACACACTCCTGACAGGAGTAAGTACACTGAGACAGGGAATTCTGGAGCTTCTAGGGAAAGATATGGATTTTCTGTTCAGGAACAACTGATCTTTCTTTCCTCTCCAACTTAGACATCTTTTTCCCTAAATAAAGCTGGTCCTAAAGCTGAGGGGTCTGAGGAAACAGGCCACTCCCTTTGTTTACAGACACGATTCCAATGCAGGAGCACACCTGGACTGAGTATTTGTGTATGAGTCTTCCCTCCTCCTCGCTGTGTTTATATAGGCCAGTGTTTGGGGGGCCACTGAGGCTTTTGCAGAAGTAAAGCTATCTGATTTTCCTCAGTGTTTGGTTTTTCAAAGGCTTGGCCAATCCCCACTGAGATATTCATTACTCCCATTGTTTCTGAAACTGTGACTTCATCAGCCTGTCACTCAGGAGGTGACAGAGCTGGGACAGAGAATTCCTGGATCCTTATTTGCATCTTCATGTGTGGGTTTGAATCACACCTGAATGTGGCCTTCTGCCTATACATCCTCTTTACCATGACCATTCTTTCTTTGGTCTTTTTCTCATTTTTCCCCTTCTTCAGTGAGGTTGATGAACCCATAAGGAAATGTAAGTCTTAATGTGGGGCCTAGAAGAGGAGAGGAGGGATCCATTAAATTGTGAGGTCCTTGAAAATATGTTCCTTATTACAAGATCTGGGAAAACAATTCCTTATCTCTGGGCTTTAAAGCCTTTCAATGACCCTGGGCTAAGAATTCTTAGAAATTATACTTTCGTGTATGATGGAAATACCTGGGGGACAGAGGTCAGGACTGGGCTAGGAAGTCCATTCCTGGTATGCCTATGGAGCCTGAGGAAATATTTGGGGCCCTGGCTGAGCTGAGGTGAACGCCCAGGTTTAAGAATAGGAAAAACCCTATAGAATCTGGGGATCTATGATAGAGTTTCCAGGTATTTGTCTCTGATCCAGGGAGCTTGGTCTTAGTCTTGTTCAGATACAGACGGTCCCTGTGTAATACTGTGTATAAGAATAAAGAGGACGACGTTATAAAGATGGACCGTCTGGGAAGGCCAGGTGAGTACTCTTTGCCTTTAACCTCTAAGTTTTTTGGCACAAAAAGCTGGCAGCTCTGGCGAGTTCCAAAGCCCACATGCTAGATAGTTTAGACATGTACAAATCTGGTCTCAGTGAGACAGTCCCCTCATGTTCTGCAAATGACTTCTCCTGCCTCTCAGTAAGACTAAGTCCTCGGAGACTTCTTTCTGGTGAGAACATTTACCAAACAGAGTTTTTGTTCTGAGCTGTCATTAATTCCTGTGAGTGGAAACATTTCTCCTTTTTGTTTATTTCTGTGATGTTTCTCTTTCTAGTAAAGGTCCCTTTTAGTTGACTCAGTGATGAAATTTCCATATTATGTGCTAGACAGTGAAAGGAAATAAAAGATTTATAACCAGGCAATAGTTATAAATTTGATTTTGAAATAGGAATAAAGATAGAAGGATCCTGGCATCTGTGGAGATGAAACCTTTAGAGAAAAATTGAAAATCATTCTCATGATCTGTTGACCATAGTTCCCATAGGCTGTGTATGTGAGGCGGCCTGCCTCTCCAGGCAGGGCACTTCCTTCCTCCTTTGTGCTGCTCTATGACTCTTCATGGCATCACGGGGAGAGAACACATCAGATTCTTGGGTTCTCTTCATCCACCATATCCTATCTTCCATATGAATATTACATGTTCTACCGATGCTCTGACCAAGTTTCCCTCACACAAAATTGAAATGTCTGGTATATAAAAGGTTACTGTGTTGCTTTGAGGTAAGTAAAACAGGTGGGAGATAAATTTTTGGCTGGATAAATGATTGGATTTGAGAACTTTTTTTTATCAACTCAAGGGTAGACCATGTATTTGTATTTGTCACATCCCCAACATAACCAAAGTATATGGTGGTTTTAATTGCAAACAACCACAATATCTATCCCAACATTGCCATTATATAAATGAGAATATACAATTTATTATTGTAGTTGGAGAAGTTAAGTGAATTGTCCCAAATTTCACTTGAAGTCATTGTAACTCTCAGTCATTTGTATAAATGTCTCCACTTTCTCAGTTTGTGTTCCACTTCATCACTCTGCTACTGTTTTTTTTTTTTTAAACTTTATTTATTTAACAGAGAGATAGCGAGAGCAGGAACACAAGCAGGGGGAGTGGGAGAGGCAGAAGCAGGCTTCCCGTGGAGCAGGGAGCCCGATGCGGGGCTTGATCCCACGATCCTGGGACCATGACCTGAGCCGAAGGCAGACGCTTAACGACTGAGCCACTCAGGTGCCCCTCTGCTACTGTTCTTGAGACACTTGTTTGCCCGTAGAGCCCAAAGTAGAACAATAATATCCCAAGTGATAATTTCAAAAGAGTCAAATGGGTGGCTTTGTCTAGAACATTTCCTATTGTAGCAACGGGAGAGGGGTATCACCCTCATGGAGGGATGAAGAGACAAGGCTTTATCATCCAGGGCCTCTTGTAAGTGGTCAAGGAAAGTTTAAGTTAGTACAACTGTTCCGTCTGAGAGTTCAGAATCTGAGTGGGCTCCTATCTCTCTTAAACATCAGCTTTGCCCTTTGCAAAGCATTACTGTCATTCCCCTTTATCCTCAGAGGCTGGGTAAAGCTTGGGTTCAGTGGTTATCCCTCTCTCCTGCCCACATTCTTGGTCCCTGATATGCACATTCCTAAATTCAAATGTTAGTTCCTTGGAGTGTCATGATTTTTTGTGCTAACTCTAGGTATGATAAAAGTGTGGGCAATCAGTTTAGATGCTAAAATATTGGCATATTTGTGATGTGTTTGACCCTTATAATTTTGATTAAGACTTTCCTGCTATGTAGTTTCAATAGACATCAGATTTTAGGAGAACACTATCACAAACTTTCTTATTCACACATAGAAAATTAGAGCTAGAAGGAACCACAGAAAATATAAGCTCCTATCTTTCCAATTACAGATTAGAAAACTCTCTTTTCCTCCCAGTTGTATGGAAAGGATGAGAGTTGTATGGTTTTTGGTGACTTTTATCATGAAGGTCACACAATCACTCCTATCTGGGGATAAACAAGGCTGGGGTTATCCACATGGAAACTTTGGCAAATCAGGACAGGAATGAGGGATCTGGAGCTGTGTTTTCCTACCTTCCATTCCTTGTGAATTTATTCATATTTTGCAAACTGAAATGTTGGCATCTTCACCCTCATATTCTTACTGATTATGTAGATAGGGAGATAGTTCTATAGTTGTTGTCTGGCTATAATCTCTTATGGTAATTATTTTCCATACTATGGCTCATGGGCCACATAATTCCATCCTGATATAAATTCTGTGAGATATTTGTTGCTGTCCTGAAATATTTGCAATCTAAGTCTCTTGAAATTGTGTCTGCCCAAATAAGGTTCTGTCATTTTGCTGCATTAAGCCTTAGCCAAGGAGCGTTCTCTCTGTTTCAGGCCGTCCTTTTCAGCTTCCTGGGAGAGAAGCTCTGAGAGGGGAGGAAGCTGGGATGATACGAGATCACTTACTCACTGTGAAGGTGGTAAGAGACAGAACCCAGGAAGTCTGCCCTGTAACATCAGTTTGACAGTGGCTGAACCTGTAAGGGATCCTCTGTGACGTCATGTCTCAGGAGAGGGCTTCTCAGACCCTCATTATCTGTTTGTTCTGAAATGAAATTGATAATAAACACTTAGATACTCTCAGAAAAGTGCTGTGTTATAAGGAACTGTTTGCTGAATGTCTATCCTCTTTCATCTCATTTCTTTTAATAAATCAAAATCCCAAGCACACTTCTGTTGTCCTACGTGAGATATCTGTGTCATTTGTTTTCTCAATACAGCATGTGGTTTCACTCTAGGTGAAGAGATGCTAATGGTTTTTATCAGAATAGACAGAAAGTGAATCCAGGACCAGAGCTGAGCCCTTCCTCCCTCCAGCCAAAATGATTTCACAGCCAAATAACATAAATATGCTCAAGTGTTTTGTCCAGATTACATTGCTCTCTTGCACAAGTGCCCTTCTAGTCCCTTGTCCTACAGTGGAATATTGTTTCATGGATAGATGTGTGGGGAAGGAATTGGGGCAGCTTTTCTTATTCTTCCCTAAGCTTTTAGGCCCCTCAAATAACACTCTCCTACTACCAAGTTAAACTAATTTTATCTCTCTTCCACATAAACACACAATTCTCCTTCATCCTCACCTACCACATACATTTGTTTATCAAGTCCTACTGTTTCTTTGCTCTTCCTCTCTGTCCACCTCTCTTGACCATAGGTGATATCTCTGTCATGGTCCTGAAGCATTATATTTTTTGCCTGTTCAATATAACTGCTCCACAATTCAGATTATGGAACTAATCTGTCCCCTTTTCATGCTATGCTCCACATGTCATCGTATGTAGCCTAAAAGTCATGTTTCAACATGTCTTTTCTTTGTATAAAGGTCTCTGTAGGCTCTTCATCAACTATATTAGCGCTTTTATACTGTGGCATTCATTGGATCAACTTCCAAACTGAAAAAGAATAAAGATTCCGTGGTGTAATCTCTGTAATTTTGAAGAAGCACATTTTAAATCTGTGCGTTTCTTTTTCCTGGGCACATGGCTTTTCAGCAAGAGGCTATGTTTCTTAACTTCCCCTGCAGCAAGGAGTAGCTATGTGACTAAATGTTAACCAACAGAATGCTAACAAACAATCCAGGCAAATCCATGTCATTGGCTAAAAAGAAAATGTTTTCTCTGTTCTTGAGTTGGAAATGGAACCAACTGAGGTCACCTAAGAAGCCCTGTTTAGAGTAAGGAGAACAGCTTTTCTAGCCATGGTTCTTGGGGGTAATTTGTAGAGTAGAGGCCAACTCTTGCTGCTGCACATTTCCCTTAGAGAGAATAAACTTTGCTCATTAATCACCATATTTGTTGGCCTCTTTGTTAGAGTTGCCTGGCCTTTACTATAACTTCACATTCTTCTGTTCATGGTGTTTAGTATATCACAAGAACCATTGACCCATCATTTAAAACACCACAGTTCTTAACATAATAGACAAGGTTCACCACAATCAGACTCAACGTACCTAACATGTAGCTTAAGCACCAGCAGTGCTTATATATATATATTTACTATTATCTGGGCACTGGAGTCCTTTACTCAATTTCTTTTTTTTCCCCCTCAATTCATACCGGTGTTCACTATTCATTTCCCTGAATGGTCTTCCCCTATAAATGTCCTGTACCTTTCCTCTTTCTCAGATACTCTTTTTCACTTAATAGTTTACCTCAAAACTCTTGGATCAAAGAGAACCAAAAAACTTAAAAACAGCATGTGGTTTCACTCTCATAGGTGAAGAGATGCTCATGGTTTTTTATCAGAATAGACCGACACTGAATCCAGGACCAGAGCTTAAAGCTTAAAAATAAAATTAATTTGCTTTTCACTCACATAGCAGACTTATTTGGTGCTGCTGATAATGGGACTTCTTCCCATCCTGTGACTCCTCCACCCACTGGATGGTCAGTCATCTGTCTTCACTCTGTAGAAAGGGGAAAGAGCATGGACAATGCATGGAAGTGGCCCGCATTCCATTGGTGAGACTCAGTCACATAATCACACCTAGTTGTAATAAATGCTGAGAAATATAGTCGCTGCATATACTAAAAATCATATTACTTATAAGAAGGGGATGGAGTATGGTATACCACTAATGATCCTGTTAAGAAGAAAGAGAGGAATGTATAAAGAACTCCTCACCTTGACATATCACAATCAAACTGCTAAAAAACAAAGAGAAAATCTCAGAAACAACAAGATAAATATGACTTACCATGTACAAGAACACAATATGATTTATGCTAGAATTAATGGAAGTTCAAAGAAAAATTATATAGTAAGAGTGAAGAATCTTTATCTTACATAGATGAACAATTACATTCACTTATATCCCAAACACAGATAAACAAAAGACTGACAAAACATTCTAAAACATTAACAGTAATTATCTCAGAATGATAGAATTATTAGTATTTATTATTGTCCTTTTAATATTTTCCATATTTTTTATAAAACATATATTCATTTTCTAATAAAAGAACTAAAGCTCCCATAAATAGAAATAGGGATATCTCAGCAATTTTATATAAGAACCTTTTATTAAAGAACAAAATATTAATTAAACATATCTTAATAGGTCAGGGTTACATTTTAATATTTAAACTCTCTATTACATTTCTTCATAATATTTCCTGCAAACATAATGCATGGCTAGGTCCTGGGATTTACATCAAATCTAAGGGACTAGGATCTTGCTCTCTCTTGAGAAGTAGTTTTCAAAACAAGCTTCTCTTAGAACTGGGCTAATTATTCTTTCTGATCAGATTCATGGACCAAAGTGTCCTGATTTATAATATCCCCAACCTCTTGAGAGCAGAGACCCTAAATGAACAAAAGCTGTTTGGGGGCTTAAAGATTTAAAATTTCCCTTATCAGGGCACCTGGCTGCCTCAGTCGGAAGAGCAAGGGACTCCTGACCTCAGGTTCATGAGTTCAGGATTGTGACTTCAAGCCCCACATTGTACATAGAGATTCCTAAAAATAAATAAACTTAAACAAATAAAAAATAAAAATTTCCCTTATCATATCCTAGTCTTCTTTTCTCTATTACATCCCTTATATATAAGAGCTCCATGAAGCCTATTGCTTTTTCCAAAATTATTTTGCTTTTGAGATTGTAATTTATTATAATTCCTATGGGAAGAACAATATGCTCAAAATCCAAGGAAGCTAAACTAGAAGCAAGAGCAATTGATCAGAGCCATCATGAATAAACCTAGTAGGGATAAAAATAAGCATGATGATTCTAATAATTTTGAAAATGGTGCTTTCTACAGTCAAGTCTCTATGGAACTAAACACACTTGAACCATAAGAACAGCCATTAGTTGGCCTCAAATAATGTTTTTCATTATTCAATTTATTATAGTAGAAGTCTTAGTGATTGTCTTAGTCAATGAAGGCTACAATATCAGAATACCATATACTGGGTGGCTTATAAAAAGAGAAATTATTTCTCAAGTTCTGGAGGCTGGAAGTCTGAGATCTAGGTGGCAGCGTGGTCGGGTTCTGGTGAAGGTCTTCTTTCAGGTTGTAAACTGCTAATCTCTCACTGCACCCTCACATGGCGAAGAGTGAGAGAGCTCTCTGTGATCCCCTTTCTAAGAGCACTAATTCCTTGCCAAAGGCCCTACTTCCTAATGCCGCCATGTTGGGAGTTAAGATTTCATATATGAATATGGTGGAGTGGGGGAAAGGGCAACAAACATTTAGTCCATAACAGTGATACATGTAATTTAACTTTTATTATCACCAGTCTTTTTCAGTTTAGCTGCTCTTTTTTTGCTCAGTAAATATTGTTTGGACAAGGTTTCTATAGGGTAAGTTGACTTCTTCTTCACTCAAAAGTTACTATCTCTTTCAAAGACATTTGGAGGTTGATGTGAAATTATAAAAGAAGAGACAATAAGTTCCTATTCTAAAAGATTTTATTTATTTATTTATGAGAGAGAGAGAGGGTGAGAGAGCAAGAACTGGGATAGGGGCAGAGGGAGAGGGAGAAGCAGACTCCTCACTGAGCACAGAGCCCAAGAGGTGCTTGATCCCAGGACCCTGAGATCATGACCTGAGCTGAAGTCAGATGCTTAACTGAATGAGGCACCCAGGTGCCCCAATAGGTTCCTATTCTAAATAAAGCTGCTTGCATATATGAACACAAACACACACCCACACACACCCCACAAAGAACTGATCATTTAGGACAGATTTAGTTGGTGTTATATCCTAATATTACCTTCTATGCCCAAATCTTAAGCAATTTTCTTTTTTAAAAAAGATTTTATTTATTTATTTATTTATTTATTTATTTATTTATTTATTTGACAGAGAGGGACACAACGAGAGACACAAGCAGGGGGAGCAGGAGAGGGAGAAGCAGGCTTCCCACTGAGCAGGGAGCCCGATGTGGGGCTTGATCCCAGAACCCTGGGATCATGACCTGAGTCAAAAGCAGATGCTTAACAAGTGAGCCACCCAGGCACCCCTTAAGCAATTTTCTTCTTGCCTTGATAGTTAATCTAGAATCTGGAGTCCCAGCATGTGAAAACAACCTATTTGACAAAGAAACAGTTAAATAATATCAGAGTGAAAGAGGAAGGTAAAACTGCATATGGTTTTGCTTTTGAAATGCTTCTGGAAATTAATCTTCAAAAAGTCTTTAGTTAGAATTCTAATAACTCTGAATTTATGATTAATGAGGTTTAGGCAGGGCAAAGATGTTTTTTTGTTTCATATAATAACTAACATGCTAAGTGTTATGGGCTGAATCGTGTCCCCCAGAACTCATATGTGGAAGTCCTAACCCCCAGTACCTCAGAATATACCTTGTATTTGGAAATAAGGACTTTAAAGAGGTAATTGGGGAAAATAAGGTCATTTGGGTGACTCCTAATCCAATATGACCGATATCCTTACAAGAAAGGACGATTAGGGTATAAACACACACAGTTCAAGGGGTAAACATGTGAGGACACAGAGAGATGGTGGTCGTCTATGAGCCAGAGAGAGGCTTCAGAAGAAACTAAACCTGCTGATGCCTTTATCTTGGACTTCTAGCCTACAAAATGGTGAGAAAATACATCTCTGTTGTTTAAACCACTCGCTCTGTGGTATATTGTCAGGGCAGGCTTAGCACATTGATAGACTAAGCACAATGCTAAACTAAACAGAATTGTTGAGGGAAAATGTTTTCTAACAGAGAAACTTAATTTTAAGTATGTTAAGAATTACATTTGTAGTATCTATTTGCAAAGAATAATTGTGCTAATACAAATTACTGGTTATTAAAATTGGTTTAGAATAATCTAGACTTAATCCTTTGTTCTTCACATCACGTAGATGGAAACATAAGGAACACGTTTAAAAAATACATTTTTGTTTAAGCTTTTCACTGACCTTTTCCAGATAAATTAATGTCATCATCAATAACTAAGGAATGGCATATGAGTAGGAAGGAGGCAGCAGCCATAAATACTATTAAGTCTCAGTATTACTTATAGTGGTAACTACTACATCATGTCTGGGCTAGTTATCATCTAAATGGTTTACATGTACTTTCCTTCTAATTTTTCTTCTTTTTTAAAAGATTTATTTATTTATTTTAGAAAGGGGTGGGGGGAGGGGCAGAAGGAGAGGGAGAGAGACTCCACGCTCAGTGTGGAGCCTGATGGTGGGCTCAATCCCAAGACCCCGGGATCACGACCTGAGCCGAAACCAAGATTCAGATGCCCAACCTACTGAGCCAGCCAGGTGCCCCTTGCCTCTGATTTTTCTAACATTTTTCTCTTATTTTGGCAATTTAATATATTTTTGAGAGGAAAAAAAGAAACACAAGCTCATTCACTTGAATGCTTGGGTCAAATTTGGAATAGTTTTATGCTGCTGATGCCTGAATATTCTATAATAAAAATCAGGAGGTATGACTTATGTCTGCACCCTGGTATTTATTTGTTCCTATAAAAACATTCAGAATTGACTCTGGATGACATAGGAATGATCTTTTCAGAATTGCTAGTTTACCCATGCCAGGAATTAGAAAGTTTCCTCAGTGCTATTTATAAAGCATTGTGTTTTTTAGTGTGTACCTTCCACAAGTTCAATTCCTTTCTCCATCATGCCTGGACCACCCACTCTACCCTGGGTGCAGGCAATGAGTGATCAGATCTTGTTAAACTTTCTGATTCCTTGACACTTTAACAAAAATCATCAGCAAGCTGTAATTCTAATAAGTGACGATCTTAGAATTTGAGAGAAAACACTGCTCTTTTCATGCTAGACTTTGACTTTTTTTTCTCATCTTGGCACTGGTAGGTGTTTTAGAATTGCCCTTTGAATATATATGTGTGTATATATTTATATTTAAATATATATGTGTATCAATATAATACATATATGGCATCATCATATAGTGAGTGCTTGTTTTTTTAAATCTTTAGAGCTTGTTTATTATGCTAATGTTTTCTCATCAAACAAAGCCACCTACACTTAACAAATATTGAGCATGTATCGTGTGTTAGGCACTGGAGTTTAAAACAACAAAGGGCAATTTCAATGCACTGAATCTGGGTTGTACTTAAGAGAATGAAATGTGAATATCCTACTCTGTGTAATAAAAATAAACAGAGGGGTGCCTCGGTGGCTCAGTCGTTAAGCGTCTGCCTTCGGCTCAGGTCATGATCCCAGGGTCCTGGGATGGAGCCCCGCATCGGGCTCCCTGCTCTGCGGGAAGCCTGCTTCTCCCTCTCCCACTCCCCCTGCTTGTGTTCCCTCTCTTGCTGTATCTCTCTCTGTCAAATAAATAAATAAAATCTTTAAAAAAATAAATAAATAAACAGAAATCCTAAAAATGGAAGTTATTAATTAGCAGTGTTCGAAGCTGAGATCTAATTATCCTCTTCCTTAATGATACACTATCCACAACTTCAGCCAATGCTCAGAAACAGTCCTGATAAATTCTGTAAGCTTTCTATGTGAACAACTTCCTCATCACCCATATTCTTTTCCAGAAGGAAACTTCGAATGTTTAACAGACTGAGGAAGCCAGTCCCATAATATACATGGTAATGTAAAGATAGGGAAAAAAAAGTGTGCTGAATTCTGTGACAGTAGGAGATCTGTGTGTTGAGTTTCAGTGACTGAGTAACGCTTCTCAAATTACCTAGTGGGCTTTGGAAGCCCGAAGTCATTTGGCGGCTTCCAAGGCAGGAGGAAATTACAGCAAGCAGAGCTATGTGGCAGCATCTTCACAATCACGGCTGCAAATGCCATCTAAAAGAAAGGCAAAATCATCTGTATTACCTAGTAGGAAAATACCTCCCTACAGAGAAAGGAGCTGTTAGGTGCAGTCTTTGAGCAGCTGGGAAAATACAATAGAGCAAGGAATGCTTATCACATAACTGAAGAGCATGCTCAGATACTGTTTCGAAGTAAAACATTTAATTATCAAATTTAAAAGGGTAAAACATTGAGCGAGTATCATCAATAAAAGGGCAGTTACAATGAGATGATCAGATTTGCTCCCAAAGTCTTGAGGCCTAGGACTGTAATCTATATGTGTGTGTGTATATATCACAGTCCCATTCATAGCAGAATCAAGAGTGGTGGAGAATTGTTCATGGTTGGAGAAATTTAGGTAACCGAATGTTAATAAGGTTGAATATGACTGGATCTCTTAAGAGTGACTGTCTGAACTTCTGGTTTCCCATCTGATATGTAAGAAGCTTGGAGCTCATCATTCCTATTCATACAACAAGAAAAAAGCTGAACACATTGAAAACCACCACCATTTCCTAGATTTGCCAGAGCATTGAGGTCGCAGGCAAACTGTGGGCCCTCAAATTAGAGACCGGCAAGTAGAGACAGAGTAAAACTTACTGGAACAGAAGCCCACGAGCAGAAAGCTCTGTGGGAACCAGTCATGGTGAAGGAACACCTAAACTGCTATTGACAAATTGCTGGAGGCTCAGTGTGGACAAACTCAGGGGTCCCACACTTCTGTGAGTTTTACCTTTAGGAGCTGTACCAGCTTCTCACAGTGAAGATAAGAGAAAAATCCCCTTGTGATTCCAGCAGGAAAAAAAGGAAAAGTAGTCATTTTGAAATATACCTAGAACATTCAGGTTTTTTTTTTTTTTTCCATTAAAAAAAATGTTTTTAGCAAGATCTGTCCTGAAAGGAAGCTATTTAATCAGAACCTACTGGACTAGAATTTTACCAGAGCCTAAAAGGCCTGTGGGCAGGGGAATATTCAACTTCAGCCCCTTCTGGCCTTCCTGTCTCACCTAAGGGGGGAAGAATATCTGAGAAGCACACTTGAAGGTCACAGCCTGGGGGCACAGGCTCACTAGGAAGTTGAGACCAGATAGTAGGCCTGCAGAATGCTTCCCCTCCCCTGCCCCCACATTACCACTACATCACTGGGCTGCCATGTAGTAACAGGGGATTACAACAGAAGAACTGCATGTCTGAGACATTATTGATGAAGAAGTCACTAAGGAACCTCAAAGACATGGAAGGCAAAAGCACCAGTGGAAATTTTAGCCTCTGATACCTATAGTTTGTAGTTAACAGTAAACACAGTATAACCCCTTGCCTGATAAACATAAAACCTTACACTAAAGGCTTAGGTGTTCCTTTTACCCAGCACATCATGTCTGGCTTTCAAGAAAAAATTACAAGGCACACTGAAAGATAAAAATACAGTTTGAAAAGACAGAGCAAGCATTGGAATGAGACTCAAATTATGGCAGAGATATTAGAATGATCAGACCAGGAATTTAAAATAACTATGATTGGGGCACTTGGGTGGCTCAGATGGTTAAGCATCTAACTCTTGACTTTGGCTCAGGTCATGATCTCAGGGTCCTGCCTTGGGCCCTGCTGTGGGCCCTGCCTTGGGCTCTATGGTCAACGGGGAGTCAGCTTGAGGATGCTCTCCTTTGGCCCCTTCCCCCACTCATGCTCTCTCTCTGTTTCTCTCTAAAAATAAATAAATAAATCTTTAAAAAAATAAAATAACTATGATTAATATGTTAATGGCTCAAATGGAAAAAGTGGACAACCTGCAAGAGCATATGGATAATGTAAGCAGAAATGGAATTCTAAGAAAAAATAAAAAAGAAATACTAGAAATTAACAGCACTATAATTGATATGCCTTTGAAGCTGGCCAAGGGGCAGGGCCAGGAGAGCAAAAAATTAAAAAACCAAGGATTTTCCCATGCTTCCTGATTCTCCTTCCTGGTCGTCTGGCCAGAAAGATGAGCTAGAAGTCTAGGAAGAAAAAAACAACAAAAAAATTCACCACCACAACTATTATAGTCAGTCTTTGGTTTTGCAAAATCCTTCTTAATCTATTATTTATGGAGTCCTAAGGGGTTTTTCTTTTTCTTTTTCTTTCTTTCTTTTTTTTTTTTGACATCTTTATCATTTTTAAATGTACAGTTCAGTGATATTAAGTGATGAGGAAGCAGAAGGCAAGCTGAGGGCAAAGCACAAGCTAACACTCCACAACCACCCCCACACCTCCAAGGTGGGGTATATGTGACTTTCCTCAGGCACTCCTGACTGCCCAAGAACAAAGGAAAGTCAAGAACAAATAGTTAACTGATAGAGACCACATTCATGCAGGACAAGAGTCTCCATCAGTTTACAATTGTCTTAATGACTTACAAGAAAAAAGCAATCTCCAGAAACCTATAGACTCAATTTCCTGGAGCCCTAACATCACCCTACTCTCCATAGGATAGAAAATCTTATATAATCCATCACTCTTCACAGCCCCAGTGCAGCTCTTTCTGTCCATGGGTCCTGTCCCCATGCTTTAATAAAACCAGGTTGTTTTTGCACCAAAGATGTCTCAAGAATACTTTCTTGGCCATTGACTCTGAACTCCACCACTCCAAACCACATCATTCATGATGAGAACTTGCAACACAATAGGTAAAAAGGAAATTTCCTTAGCACAGTAAAGGCTGTTTATGAAAAAACCACAACTAATATCATAATCTGCAGGGGGGGGGGGGGAGCAGGAAGATTTGCCTCTAAGATCCAGAAGAAGGCAAGGGCATTCATTCTCACCACTTCTAGTCAACATAGTACCAAAAGTACAGCAAGAGCAATCAGACAGGAAAAATAAATAAAAGATATTCAAATTGGAAAAGAAGAATTAAAATAATCTCTGTGTGCAGATGACATGATCTTTTATGTAGAAAACCCTATAGACTCCACAAAAAATCTTGTCAGAGCTAATAAATACAATAAAGTCTCAGGGTACAAAATCAACATACAAGTACTAGCTGTGTTTCTTTATGCCACAATGATCTAGCAGAAAAGAAAACTAAGAAAACATTTATGACATCCCATTTTTTGATAGAATCCAAAATAATAACATACTATAGGAATGAATTTAACCAAGGAGTGAAAGATCTGTACACTAAAAAGTATAAAACATTGATGAAAGGAGTTGAAGAAGGTACAGATAAATATGAAGATACTCATGTTTATGGGTCAGAAGAATGAATGTTGTTAAGATGTTCATACTAACCAAAGCCATCTATAGATTTGGTGCAATTTGTATCAAAATTCCAATGGCATTTTTCACAGAAATCGGAAAACAATCCTGCAGTTTGTATGAAACCATAAGATTCCATAGCCAAAACAATCTTGAGGAAAAAAAAAAAAGCTGGAGGCATCACACTTCCTGATTTCAAACTATATTACAAAGCTATAATTAATAATCAAAACATATAGTAGTTGCATAAAAACAGACATAGAGACCAGTGGAATAGAATAGCGAGCCCAGAAATAAAACCAAACATACATAGTCAACTAAATTTCATGCAGGTAGCCAAGAATATACAATGGGGAAAAAATAGTCTTTTTAAATATATAAATGGTGTTAGCAGAACTGGATATTTACATGCAAAAAAAATTGAAATTGGACTCTTATCTCACACCATACACAAAAATCAACCTAAAATGGATTAAAGATGTAAAAATAAGATCTGCAACTGTGAACCTCCTAGAAAAAAATAAACATTGACTTTGGCAATGATTTTTTTGGGTATGACACCAAAAGTTCAGGTAATAAAATAAAAAATAAACAAGTAAAATTATATCGAGCTAAAAAGCTGCTGCCCAACAAAGGAAAAAATCAACAAAATAAAAAGACAGCCTATGAATTGGGAGATTTTCTTGGTATCATTTGCAAACTATATATCTGATAGGGGGTTAATATCCAAAATATATAAGGCACTCATACAACCAAATAACAAAACAAAAACAAAACAATTCCAATTAAAAATGGGAAAAGGATATGGATAGACTTCTTTTCCAAAGAAGACATACAAAGGCCAACAGGTATATGAAAAGGTGTTCAGGGGCGCCTGGGTGGCTCAGTTGGTTAAGCGGCTGCCTTGGGCTCAGGTCATGATCCTGGGGTCCTGGGATCGAGCCCCACGTCCGGCTCCCTGCTCAGTGGAGAGCCTGCTTCTCTCTCTCCCTCTGCCTGCCACTCTGCCTACTTGTGCTCTATCTCTCTGCCAAATAAATAAATAAAATCTTAAAAAAAAAAAGAAAAGGTGTTCAACATCACAAATTATCAAGGAAATGCAAATCAAAACCACGATGAGATATCACCCTACATCTGTTCGGATGCTATTATCAAAATGACAAGATAACAGGTGTTGGTAAGGATGTGGAGAAAAGGCAACCTTTGTACTCTGAGTGAGAATGTAAATTAGTACAACCATTCTGGAAACTGTGTAGAGGCTCCTCAATAAGCTAAAAATAGAACTCCCATGTGATCCAGCAGTCCCTTTGCTGGGTGTATATTAAAAAATTATTATTATTCTTGTTTTTAATATAGCAGACTATCTCAATACTAGCTGGATTAGGTTAAATAAAGAATTTTTATGTTCAAAAAATTATTATTATTATTTACATTTTAAGCAGTTTTATTGAGATAAAAATCTTTTTTTTTTCATGAAACCAACCATTAACAAATATTTACTGATGTCCTACAATACCCCAAGAATATTAAATCAGTATCTGGAAAAGATCTGCTCCCATGTTCATTGCAGATCCCATTATTCACAATAGAATAATGTGAATAATCCCCTTATTCACAATAACCAAGGAATGGATACAACGTAAGTGTTCATCAACAGATAAATGGATAAAGATGCTCATAAGTGCATATTTGTACTATGAATATATATGAATATTATTTTATTCATAAAATATTTATTCATAAAACATTATTTTATATATGAAAGTTATTCAACCTTAGAAAAGATGAAGATCCTACCATTTGTGATAACATGGATGAACCTTGAGGACATTATGCTAAGTGAAATTAAGGACATTATGCCAACTGAAATAAGCCAGACAAATATATTCTGCATGTGAAAGAGACATGAACCACTGGGAGAAAAGTGTCAATTTATAATAAACAGACTCTATGGTGGTCCCCAAAGATCCTGGCTTCCAGGCATCCATGTACTTATGTAATCTCTCCCCTTTGGTGATTCACTTCTAATTAACAGAATAGAACAGAAATAATGGAAAGTCACTTTTGAAATTAGGTTATAAAAAGACTGTACCTTCTATCTTGAGTTGTCTCTCTCTTTTTTGTGTTTTTGCTCTTTCAAAATAAAAATTAAAAACTACATTAAAAATTAGCATACTAAATTCAGCAAAAATATTTAAAAAGTCAACAAACCTTAGGTTTACCCACAGTTAAATTTGGTTTGAAATAGAAAAATCTATAATTATCATGAACCACATAATAGATTCAGGGCCAAAAAATCCATATAATCATTTCAATGACATAGTAAAATAATTTGATAAAAACTGTTCATAAACTAGGAATAGAAATAAACTCCCTCCTTCTAAGTGATATCTGGCAAAAACATATAGCAATAATAATCCTAAAAAGGGAACGTTGGAAGCATTCCCTTTAAATGACAAACAGGAGGGGTGCCTAAGTGATTCAGTCAATTAAGTGTCTGCCATTGGCTCAGGTCTCAATCTCAGGGTCCTGGGATGGAGCCCCACATCAGGCTCCCTGCTTCTCCCTCTCTCTCTGCCTGCTTCTCTCTCTTCCTCTGCCTGCTACTCCCCCTGCTTGTGCTCTCTGTCTCTGTCAAACAATAAATAAAATCTTAAAAAAAAAAAAATCACAAACATGAAAAAAAGTCTGTTTTCATTGTTTCTATGTAACATTATACTGGAAAGTCTGGCCAGTGCAATAAACCAAGAAAAATAAATTAAAAGCTTAAGAATTGTAGAGAAAGAAACTGAATTATCTTTATTTCAGTTAATTTTTTACTTACAAATATATGTCCAACACATTTTTAGATATAATAAGAAAGGCTATGTGTGGGGCTGGCTAGAATCAATATACCAAAGTAAGAATAACAACAACAAAAATTGCATTTCTCTGTTTTAGTATCAGTCAGTGAATATAATTGAAAATAGATACCATTTATAATAGCAATACAATTATTGATACCAAAGAATTAATCTAACAAAAGTAAGAAAGATCCACATCCAAAGAATTACATAACATTATTGAGAGACAAAAACACTTGAGTGGGCCATATATGGCATATTCAGTAACAAAAAAGTATCCAGTTGTAATTCTTCCCCAACTAGCCTATAAATTCAGTATCAGTGAAAATACCAACATGTGATTTTAGGAATTTGTCAAGCAGATTTTAACATTTATGTGGAAAAGTAAAAAAGTAAGCGTTGGCAAGACGTTTCTAAGTAAAAAGAATAAATAAAAAGACGCAATTAATAAAAAGAATTAATATATACCTAGCCTAGTATAGATGAAAACTTATTAGAAAGTGAGAGTAATTAAAACAGTGGAGTATTGATGTAGGGATAGACAACTGGCTAACTGGAAGAAAATGGACTGCCTCTAAAAGTCTCACACTATATGAAACCACAATATATAATATAGATAACATTTCAAATTAATATGAAAAAGATTCTGTGCAATAAATTATGTGGAGAAAATTGATTACTTACTTGAAAAAAATGAAATTAGATCAGTTTTTTATTTCATGAGTTAAAAAATCTAATTTCGGGGGCGCCTGGGTGGCTCAGTCATTTAAGTGTCTGACTCTTGGTTTTAGCTCAGATTGTGATCTCAGGGTCATGAGATTGAGCCCGGAGTTGGACTCCCTGCTCAGCACAGAGTCTGCTTGAGATTCTCTCTCCCCCTGCCCCTCCCCCTCCTGTTCATGCTCTTTCTCTAAAATAAATAAATCTTTAAAAAAAAACTAACTTGGGGGCACCTGGGTGGCTCAGTCATTAAGCGTCTGCCTTCGGCTCAGGTCATGATCCCAGGGTCCTGGGATCGAGCCCCACGTCGGGCTCCCTGATCCGCGGGAAGCCTGCTTCTCCCTCACCCACTCCCCCTGCTTGTGTTCCTTCTCTCGCTTTGTCTCTCTCTGTCAAATAAATAAATAAAAATCTTAAAAAAAAAAAACAAAACTAATTTGGGAGTTTGCAGACATGTGAAAAGCAATACTTTATAACATTTAGAGGATTAAAAAGCAATATTCATTTGACTTGGGTAAATAAGTTTTTCTTAAGCAAGATGCAAAGAGTTCTAATTATTAAAATGATTGATAAACTGGGATACCTGGGTGGCTCAGTCGGTTAAGCATCTGCCTTTGGCTCAGGTCATGATCTCAGGGTCCTGGGATCGAGCCCCACGTCGGGCTTTCTGCTCAGCAGGGGAATCTGCTTCTCCCTCTCACCTTCCCCCTGCTTGTGCTCTCTCTCATTCTCTCTCCAAATAAAATCTTTAAAATAAATGATTGATAAACTAGGAACTGCTCTTCAAAAGATATCATTTAAAAAGTGAAAAGAAAAGTCACAAACTTGAGGAATATATTTGTAGTGTAAATTATGATTATGGACTAGTATCTAGATTATATTTTTAAAATATATATATTTATAAAAATATGGAAAATGAGCAAGTGACTTAAACAGACACCTCACAGAAGAGAACAAAAGACCTGACCATTCATATGTGAGAAGATGTTTAAAATCTTTAATATTTAAGAAACTGAGAATTAAGATAACATTATACAGTTTTATGTTCTCCTGATTGGCAAAATAAAGAACTCTGAATATTTCAATGTTAGAGAGGATGTGGATCATTGGAAACGCATATACATTGCTGGTGGAATTCATCCTACCTGGAAGGTCGAAGACATATACATCATATACATCCTAACATCTGTTAATTTCACTCTTACCTGTAGATTTTAGATAAACTTTTACAAATATACACCAGAGACATGTTTGTACCAGCATATTTGTATTTAGAATATTTATACCATCATATTTTGTAACAGTAATAATCCAAATGGCTATTGACAAGATAATGTATAAATTCACTGGGGAATATTTATTTATACAAGAAAATATATTTTACATGAGTGAAGACTAAATTAACTATAGCTTTTGTAATGACAGAAATGGAGTTTAGAAATACAATACTGAAAAAGAAAAGCAATCTCAGAACACTAAATGCAGTTTGATATTTTATAAAGCTTAAAAACAAGCTAAACTAAACAACACATTATTATATATATTATGCATATATATCTATATATTTTATATTAGTAGACAAGGTAATGAGAAGCACACAATTCCGAATAGAAGTCACCTCTGGAGGTGGTGACAGATAGATGGAAGAGAAGAGGAAAACAGGTAGAAAAAAGAGGTTGCTAAAGATCCAGTTTCCTGGTTGAATGGTAGGTTTATGTACATTCAGGTTAATAAATTGTGTATATGTAATGAACATTTTTGTCTAATGAAATATTATATTAAATAAAGGAATTTAAAGCATTTTAAAAAACAAATTAGTGAAAATATTTGCAACATATATGACAAGAAGCAATACTAATTTAAAATAAATATAAAGATCTCATACTATTCTAATGTAAAACAGAAATATTAAAAATGAATGAACTAAGCATTTAATTAAAGTAAATAAGCATTTGAATACCATGATTCAATGTCAATACATTTAAAATGTCAATTTAAAACAATAAAATACCATTCAGTCTACAAGTTTGGCATTAATTAAAATTATCAAAAATATGAAAAATATAGGGGTGCCTCGGTGGGTCAGGTGGTTGTGTCTGCCTTTGGCTCAGGTCATGATCTCGGGGTCCTGGGATGGAGTCCCACTTCAGGCTCCCTGCTCATGGGGAGCCTACTTCTCCCTCTCCCTCTTCATCTCCCCTTGCTTGTGCTCTCTCATTCTCTCTCTCTCTGTCAAATAAATAAGTAAACTCTTTTAAAAATATGAAAAATATAGAAAAAGGATAATTTCTGTATCAGATTTATAAAAAACAATTTTATTGCAAAATTCTTAAAGTAATTACAATATAAAAATTAAATAACTTCAATAATCACTCCTAGAGTCTTATCTAAATCTCTTTGAATGTTTCTAAGTGATGGAAACATACACAGCCAATAAAATTTTGTATCATAAGTGAATATGTGATGTAATAAAAATGTTAAAGAACTATACAGGTAATAACCTGTAGCATAGTATAATACTAATTTTCTTTAAAATATTATATTTTAAAGATTTAATTTATTTGTTTGAGAGAGAGAGAGAACACCAGCGAGGGGGAGGGGCCAAGGGAGAGGGAGAAGCAGACTCCCCACTGAGCAGGGAGCCCGAGGGAGGACTCGATCCCAGGACTCTGGGATCATGACCTGAGCTGAAGGCAGATGCTTAACCAACTGAGCCACCCAGGTGCCCTTAAAATATTATATATTAATATAAAAATATATCACAAATTGGTTTTCAAATTCTTAGGGTGTGTTTATCTCCTGGTGTTAATATTACATACGTTTCTTTATCATGTTATTCTCTTTGATTTCTGTATTTGTTTTATTAACTTTTTCTAATTTTAAAAATACACTATGTTCAAATATGCATATTTTTTTCAATGAGACTCTCCAAATTACACATGTTCTATTGACCTCAAAATAATTGTTTTGGGTAGTGATCAGGGGGAAGGTGGGGTGAGGGAATGTAGGCCCAAAAGTAATCATCCTGTAGAACTCATTAAAACAGCTGGTGAGAAAACAGGAATTCAGGCTATAAATGACCACAGTGGGCAAAAATTCTGTTGAGCCTTGCATCTGACAAAATCTGTAGAAACAAAATATAGCAAGATGGAATTCCATGCCTCTCTGGGATATGCTAGATGACTTCAGTGATTTAAACACATAACAAGGTAGAAGCAATAAAGAATATTTTCCAAAGGAAATGGCACAAAACTTCTTTTATCCTAGGAAAATGTCATAGGATTAGATCTTGTGATGGAAACTACCAAAGGGTTCAGGATATTTTAGCATATGACGTTAAAAGTTTGCCTATGTGTCCAAATTTATTTTGAGGTTTTCGGGGGTGGTTTAATTAGTATTTTCAGGACTACTTATTTTTATGTCTCAACTCTTTGGTCTACCTTCTCTCCAGTTTTATTACCATGCTTCTCCTCTGGACTTTATCACCCCGCTTTGTTTATTCATTTACTCATTTATTGAGTAGGAGGTATGCACCAGATTTGCTGCTTAATTGTTATGGGCAAAAAAGGAAATAAGTGTTGTTCCCCGCATTCTACTTGGTGGTTTCTGACTGGAATGTACAAGCAACCCAACCTTTGTAGTTCACTGTAATGAGAACTACTGATGGACATCATGATTATTTACCAAAGTTAGCCACTTTGCTTGCATCTCACTATTTCTTTTTAATTTAATAACTGCTGTTTCTTTCTTTCATTCTTCTTCCCTTTCTTTCCCTCCCTCCTTTCTTTCTTTTCCTTCCTTCCTTCCCTCCCTCCCTTCTCCTTCCTTCCTTCCTTCTCTCCTTCCTTCCTACCTTCTTTTTCTTTTTCTTTCTTTCTTTCTTTCTTTCTTTCTTTCTTTCTTTCTTTCTTTCTTTCTTTCTTTCTTTCTTTCTTTCTTTCCTTCTTTCCCTAAGGTTTTTTTAGATGAATAAATTCAGGTCTAACTAGTTAATACTATACTATGCATTTGAAATTGGGAAGAGAGTAGATCTTAAATGTTCTCACCCCCAAAAAGAAATGATAACTATATGACATGAGAGAGGTGTTAGCTAGTGTTATGGTGGTAATCATTTTGCCATAAATAATTGTATCAAATCAGCACTTGTACATCTTAAACTTACACGATATGTCAATTGTATCTCAAAGGAGCATCTCACTATTTCATCTACAGAATCTGTCACTTTCCTCACTTCTCTCTCCCTTTCCAGTTTGTTCTCAGTTCTGCAACTAGTAAAGTTTACATCAGTGTATGGGAAAAGAATAAGTTGAAATAGGCAGAAAAAACATACAACTAAAGGGGTCAAGACCTTATTCCGTGAGTCATTTGGAGACTTTAAATAATTTAATCAGGGTATGCTCTATAAAATTAGCATTTTAGAAAGATTATTTTAAATGCAGATGGGAGAGGCGCCTGGGTGGCCCAGTGGTTAAGTGCCTGCCTTCGGCTCAGGTCATGATCCCAGGGTCCTGGGATGGAGCTTGGTGTTGGGCTCCTTGCTCAGCGGGGAGTCCGCTCCCCACCTCCGACTTGTGCTCTCTCATTCTTGCTCTCTCTCAAATAAATAAATAAATAAAATCTTTAAAAAATAAAATAAATGCAGATGGGAGGATGGATAATAGGGATTTACAGGAATAGATGTAAATTTATAAGGGTAATGCACAACATTGCAGAAGGAGGCTACTTAGTAAGCTGATACCAACATGCAAGAACCGAGAAGTGAACAAATAGCGCAGTAATGAAGACTAGACAGGAGGGACAACTAGTAAAGTATTTTAGCCAGAACTTGTGATCCGCCCTAGACCTAAAGCCATCCTACCAAATTCCACATTTTCAGCTTCCTTGTTCATTTTCTAAAATACATGGCACACAGCATGTTACAGTTTAAATAAAATAATCCTTGGGGTGCCTGGGTGGCTCAGTCATTAAGCATCTGCCTTTGGCTCAGGTCATGATCCCAGGGTCCTGGGATCAAGCCCCGCATCGGGCCTCCTGCTCTGCGGGAGGCCTGCTTCTCCCTCTCTCACTCCCCTGCTTGTGTTCCCTCTCTCTTTGTGTCTCTCTCTGTCAAATAAATAAATAAAATCTTAAAAATAAATAAATAAATAAAATAATCCTTTAAGTAACACACATGAATTGGGAAGAACTGGAATTCATTAAAGTTGAACCTTGTTAGATAGGAGCTGGCCGTGGCTCTTGAACTATAGTAAGTCTTTCTCAAAAGGATGTTTTTTTTAAAAAGTCAGACATTCTGCTGATTTTCTAGAAACTTGCTGGTCTTCAGGTATAAGCCAAATAGTCACAAAATATTAAATTGACCTGTAGCAAACGGCACACTGAGGTGTGGTGTGGACACAGCACCAACAGAAGTAACATTGCATTTTCAAAAGCCTTGCACAGTTAGGGCCTCAAGTCTCACATACAGCAGAAAATCCTTCCAGCCCCAGGACCCTTTGCCATTCTTTCTTTCCACTAAATGTCTATGACATGTAACTTCCAAGGTTATCCCACTAATTTCAAATGTGCTCTGAAATACTTCCTCGCCATACTTTCCTTTGTCCATTCTTACTCTTTAGAGTCCATTAAAGACATGCTCTTTGTTTTCTGCCTTAGAATTTATTTTTATTTTTCTTTACTAAAATTTATAGCAGAAAGATCAAGAGTTTGGACTTAGCTGGTCCTGGGTTTAAATTACATTTTGGAATTTACTATATGACCTTACATAAATCAGATAGTCTTTATAAACCTTCGTTTTCCATTTAACAATAGGAATGATAATACCTACATTTCAGTTTACTTACGAGAATTAAATTGAAATGATATAAAGCATTTACTATAGCACTTAGCATTTGGTAACAATAAATACGCGTTTCTCATTTAAACCTTATTTTCATTTTTACAACTTCATATCTTTGTATGACTTCTAATCCACAGCTTTTGTCATTTATTTTTCTTGACTTTATTAGTGATTTTCTCTTTTCTTGGATTCAAATTCTGCCTCCAATATTGCTGCTTCACTAAGTACCACAAAACTTCCAATATTTTTTATATTTTTCATTTCCTCTCTATTTTTGTCCTTACTGCATAATATTTATATCTATCTGTGGACATACAAACTCCTACCATACCTACTCTCTTCCAAATGGCAGAGCAAAATAAAAGCAAACCCTTACCAATGTGCCAAGAGTTTTGAGGTTGCATTATTATGAGACTATCTCTTCCTGAGTCTTAAGTAATAATTCCTGGGCACATCTGGGTGGCTTAGTCGGTTAAGCCTTCGACTCTTAATTTCGGCTCAGTCATGATCTCAGGGTCGTGGGATAGAGCCCAGGCTCTGTGCTCAGTGCGGAGTCTGCTTGGCCCTCCCCCCTGCCCCCCGCCCCCACTCTCTCTCTCTCTCTCAAATAAATACATAAAATCTTTAAAAAATTTTTTTAAATATATAAAAAAAGACATAATTCCTGGATCCTCTTATGCCTCAGAGGTGTACTAATGATGTAAAACAGATCTGTTCATCGGAAATAAGACTGTAAAATTAAGTTACTGGTACTTGAAAGAAGAAGTCATTATAAAAGCTGAGGTTGTGTTTCCCTTGTTACTTCCTTGTCATGTTAGGATATGGGACAGCAAAGGAAGTTAAAGAATCTGCCTGAAAGCTCTCACAGAGTCAGGGAAACTATAAACTACCAATCTAAACTTTCAAAAAGATTCATATTTTGCGTGAAAATATTTATGTGGATTTTATTTAAAAGGTAAACTATGTCCCCAGGTTTGTTTACTTTAGCATACATATTACAACAGGCTATGGTAAAGAGCTCAGATGGAAATTACAAGACTCACAGCCAGATTTTCTTTCTTTTTTTTTAAGATTTTATTTGTTTATTTGAGAGAGAGAGTACACGTGTGAGTACAGTTGGGGGGTGCAGAGGCAGAGGGAGAAGCAGACTCCCCACTGAGCAGGGAGCCTGACATGGGGCTCGATCTCAGGACCCTGAGATCATGACCTGAGCCAAAGGCAGACACTTCACCGACTGAGCCACCCAGGTGCCCACAGCCAGATTTTCTATGAAAGTTTTGCTGATGTCAACATGAGAATGGATAAACACATTTGAAAATATTCTATAATCTATGAACATGTTTAAAATGGAGTCCTTGGAAAATTAATGTTAATGATCATGGGCAAGAAAATAAAGTTTAGTCATCAAATGAGTTTGGAAAATATGAATTTAAATTATTCAAAACATTTGGTGGAAACCAGCAAAAGTAGCTTCTCAGCTCATAGTGATTGTTATATGTTCTAATGGGCTTATACATTTTTCTTGGGGAAAATTTCTTTTTCTCCCTCATGTTCAATATGTTAATAGTTAGAGCTCACATCTTCTTATAAGCCAATGTCTCCCTGATTATAGTGACAGGTCCAAGGAAAAGCCAACAAGCCCATAAGTGTACTTGTCTGGATTTTTCATACCATACTTCTATATGGAGTAGGCTGATTAATAAAAATGAAGCTGGGGCATCTGGGTGGCACAGTTGGTTAAGCATCTGACTCTTGGTTTCAGCTCAGGTCATGATCTCAGAGTCCTGGGATCGAGCCCTGCATTAGGCTCCACACTCTGCCCAGAGTCTGCTTGATATTGTCTCTCTCTCCTTCTGCCCCTCCTGCTCATGCTGTCTCTCTCTCTCTAAAAATAAAATAAATAAATCTTTTAAAAAAATGAAGCTAACATAAATAAATTAAAATGAGACATAAGAAAATAAAGGCCTTAAATAACTTAGCCCTTACAAATTTCCATTGCTAAATTCAAAAGTTTTGTCCTTCCTTGTTCCTTCCTTGTCAACCTAGATACATGGCAGACCACATAACAAAGACTAAATAAAATTATGCTACAATGGGGTGCCTGGGTGGTTTAGTCAGTTAAGCATCTGACTCTTTTTTTAAGATTTTATTTATTTGAGGGAGAGAGAGAGTGAGCAAGGGGCAGAGGGCGAAACAGACTCCCCGCTGAGCAGGGAGCCCATTGCAGGGCTAGATGCCAGGATTCCGGGAGCATGACCTGAGCAGAAGGCAGACGCTTAACTGACTGAGCCACCCAGACACCCCTAAGCATCTGACTCTTTATCTCAACTCAGGTCTTGGTCTCAGGGTTGCAAATTCAAGCCCTCCGTTGGGCTCCAGGCTGGGCATGGAGCCTACTTAAAAAAAGAAGAAGAAGAAAAAGAAAAAGAAAAGAGGAAGTCTAATTAAATCTCAGTGCTTGCTAGGTAGGAGATAGCTACACCTCTGATATTGTCTCTTTTTCTCTTCTCAGGGCAGAGGTAAATGCCCAAGCCAGAAACAGTCAGAAGAAAAACAGAGAGAACCTTTTCTGGAAAAGCTGGAAATGAAACAAGTATTGGAGAAATATCACAAGATATTTCAGCACAAGATCATATGATTGAGATAATGGAGGATACAAAGGGAGGGTACTGAAACTTGGTCTGGTACCTTGTTTCTCAGCCACAACTTCCTGAAATTTTCAAAATACAGGATGACTGGAAACATTTTCACTTCTTTGACATTTTCATGCTGACACAATCCAGAGTAAACTATTGCTGGTAAATGAGTGAACTTTGATCTTACAGAAGTGAGAACTAAAAACATAGAACAACGAAAACCTGGTTATTGCTATTCTTTGACAAAACATATGTACTGATACTTGCCTTCACAACAAATCTGCTACTGTTTTGGGCTTCCTCCATTTCCAGTCTCCCAAAGTCATCTCCCTCAGATGCATGGTAGCAGTTCCTGATCTAAAGGTTTGAGTCTCTTTCTCACCTTTACAATGAGCAGGTACAATGAATGTGACAACCTTCTCCTTTGGCAGTAGCTGGATATTCTGCTTTAAGGTCTCTCATAAGGCTGTAATCCAGTTGTCAATTGGGGCCATGGTTTCACTTAAAGATTTGACTGAGGAAAGATCTTCTTCCATAGTCACTGTTGTGGACTGAATTGCGTCTCCCCAAAATTTATAAGTTGAAGCTCCAACCCACAATGTGACTGCATTTGGGAGGGCCTTTAGGGAGATAATTAAGGTTAAATGAGGTTATTGGGGTGGGGCCCCGAGCCAATGGGATTGGTGTCCCTATACGAAGAGGAGGAGACACCAGAGAGTTCTCTTTTTTCATGCACATAGAGGAAAGGCTGTATGAGAACTTGATGAGAAGGTAACCATTTGCAAGGCAGGAAGAGCTCTCACCACACACCAGATTTGCCAACACCTTGATCATGGACTTCAGTCTCCTGAAATGTGAGAAAATAAATTTCAGTTGTTTAAGGCACCTGATCTATGGTATTTTGTTATGCAGCCCAAGCAGACTAACTGTGACTGTTCACTGTTGACTATTAGTGACTGTTCACTAATAAGGTTGTCAGCAGGATTCAGTGTGTTATGGGATGTTGTATTTGAGGCACACTTTTTCTTGCTCAGACAGAGGCTGCATTTAGTTCCTTGCCATATTGACCTCTCCATAGAGAGAGAGAGAGTCTGAACTCTTGCAACGAGAAAGAGAGAATACTAGAAAGATGGAATCACGGTTATTTATAACCTAATCTTCAAAGTGACATCTCAGCATTTTTGCCTTATTTTATTCATTAGAAGCAAGTCCTTAGGTCCAGCCCACCCACAAGGGGAGGGGATTACACAAGGCATGATTACTTGAGGACTTAATTGGGGAACATTTGGGGAAGACTCTACAACAAAGACTGAACAAAGAACAGGACATCCAAAAGCTGTGGGACAATATGTAAGAGTGCAACATACTTGTAATTGGAATACCCGGAGGAAAATGGTGATGGAATGGGGCAGAAGAAATGATGGTCAAGAATTAATGATAGACACCAAACCGCAGCTCCAACATACTTAAAGAACACCAAGCAAGATGGGAACACACACACACACACTACTGTACCTTGTATACTATGTTCAACTGAGAAAGGAGAGAGAGAGGGTGAGAAAGTTGAAGTCAAGTGGAGAAAAAGTCACATGAATTAGTGTTTCCCTATTCTTTGGGTAAATACCCATTAGTGGAATTACTGGATTATATGGTAGTTCTATTTTTAATTTTTTGAGGAATCTCCATATTGTTTTTCACAGTGGCTGCACCAGTTTGCATTCTCACCAACAGTGCAGGAGGGTTCCTTTTTCTCCACATACTCGCCAACAGTTTTTCTTGTATTTTTTATTTTAGCCATTCGGACAGGTATGAGGTGATATCTCCTTGTGGTTTCAATTTGCATTTCCCAGATGATGAATGATGTTGAACATCTGCTCAGGTGTCTGTTGGCCATCTGTATGTCTTCTTTGGAAAAATGTCTGTTTATGTCTTCTGCCCATTTTTAATTGGATTATCCATTCTTGTGCATCTGTTGAGTTGTATAAGTTCTTTAAATATTTTGGATACTAACCCTTATCAGATATGTCTTTTTCAAATATATTCTCCCATTCAGTAAGTTGTCTTTTAGTTTTTTTGATTATTTCCTTTGTTGTGCAGAAGCTTTTTATTTTGATGTAGTCTCAATAATTTATTTTTGCTTTTGTTTCCCTTGCCTCAGGAGACATATCTAGAAAAATGTTGTTTTAGTTGATGTCAGAGAAATTACCGCCTGTTCTCTCTTCTAGGATTTTTATGGTTTCTGGTCTCACATTAAATGGTCTTTAATCCAGTTTGAGTTTATTTTTGTGTGTGGTGTAAGAAAGTGGTACAGTTTCATTCTTTTGCACGTAGCTTTCCAGTTTTCCCAACACTGTTTGCTGAAGACACTTTTTCCCATTGCATATTCTTGCCTCCTTTGTCAAATATTAATTGACCATATAATTATGGGCTTATTTCTGGGCTCCCTATTCTGTTCTATTGATCTATGGGTCTGTTTTTGTGCCAGAACCATACTGTTTGAATTACGATAGCTTTGCAGTATATCTTGAGATCTGGAATTGTGATACGTCTAGTTTGTTCTTTTAAAGATTGCTTTGGTTATTTGGGGTCTTTTGTGGTTCCATACAAATTTGATGATTATTTGTTCTAGCTCTGCAAAAAATGCTGGTGGTATTTTGATAGGGATTGCAGTAAATGTGTAGATTGCTTTGGGTAGTATGGACATTTTAACAATATTTGTTCTTCAATCCATTAGCATGGAATGTCTTTCCATTTCTTTGTGTCATCTTCAATTTCTTTCATCAATGTTTTATAGTTTTAAGAGTGCAGGTCTTTCATTTCCTTGGTTAAGTTTATTCCTAGGTATTTTATCATTTTTGGTGCAATTGTAAATGAGATTGTTTTATTATTTTCTCTTTTTGCTACTTCATTATTAGTGTATAAAATGCAACAGATTTCTGTATATTGATTTTGTATCCTGAGACCTTACTGAATTTATTTAACAGTTCTAGTAGTTTTTTTGGTAGAGTCTTTAGTTTTCTATATGTGGTATAATGTCATCTGCAAATAGTGGAAGTTTTATTTCTTCCTCATCAATTTGGATGCCTTTTTTTCTTTATGTTGTCTGATTGCTGTGGCTAGGACTTCCAGTACTATAGTGAATAAAAGTGGTGAGAATGGCCATCCTCATCTTGTTACCAATCTTAGAGGAAAAGCTCTCAGCTTTTCACCATTGAGTATGATGTTAGCTGTGATTTTTTTCATATTTTATTATGTCGATATATGTTCCCTCTGAACTTACTTTGTTGAGGGTTTTTATCATCAATGGATGTTTTACTTTGTCCCATACTGTTTTTGTATCTATTGAGATGATCATGATTTTTATCCTTTCTCTTGTTGACGTGATGTATCACGTTGATTGATTTGCAAATATTGAACCACACTTTCATCCTGGAAATAAATCCCACTTGATCACGGCAAATGGTTTTTTAAATGTATTGTTGGATTCGGTTTGCTAATATTTTGTTGAGGATTTTTGCATCTATGTTCATCAGAGATATTGGCCCGTTGTTCTCCTTTTTTTGTGGTTTCTTTACATGGCTTTGGTGTCAAGATAATGCTGGCCTCAAAGAATGAATTTGGAAATTTTTCTTTATCTTCTATTTTTTGGAAAAATTTAAGAAGGTTAGGTATTAACTCTTCTTTAGATGTTTGGTAGAATTTGCCTGTGAAGCTATCTGGTCTTGGACTTTTGTTTGTTGGGAGTTTTTTTGATTACTGATTCAACTTCATTGCTGGTAACTGGTCTGTTCAAATTTTCTATTTCTTCTTGATTTAGTTTTGGGAGGTTTCCAGGAATTGATCCATTTCTTCTAAGTTGTGCAGTTTGTTGGCATATAATTTTTCATAATATTCTCTTATAATCTTTTGTATTTCTGTGGCATCAGTGGTCATTTCTCCCCTTTCAGTTCTGATTTTGTTTATTGAGTCCTCTCTCTGTGTTTTTTTTTAATGATGAATCTGGCCAAAGGTTTATTGATTTTGTTGATCTTTTCAAAGAACCAGGTTTCATTGATCTGTTCTATTGATTTTTTTTTTTTTTTTGGTTTCCATTTCATTTCTTTCTGATCTGATCTTTATTATTTTCTTTCTTCTACTGGTTTTGGGTTTGGTTAGTTCCTTTTCTAGCTCCTTTAGGTATAAAGTTAGATTTTTTTATTTGAGATTTTTCTTGCTTCTTGAGGTAGGCTCATATTGCTATAAATTTCTCTCTTAGAACAGCTTTTGCTGCATTCCAAAGATTTTGAACTGTTGTGTTTTCATTTTTATTTGTCTCCATGTATTTTTTTTATTCCCTCTTTGATTTCTTGGTTTATCCACTCATTGTTTAGTAGCATGTTTTTAACCTCCATGCATTTGTAGTTATTTCCAGATTTTTTTTCTTGTGGTTGATTTCTAGTTTTATGGCATTGTGGTCAGAAAAAATCATAGTATGACTTCAACCTTTTTGAGACTTGTTTTGTGGCCTAATATGTGATCTATTCTGGAGAATGTTTTACATGCATTTGAAAAGAATGTGTATTCTGCTGTTTGGGGAATGAATTATTCTGAAGATACCTGTTAGATCCATTTGGTTCAATGTGTTATTAAAAGCTACTGTTTCCTTGTTGATTTTCTGTTTGGATGTTCCATCCATTAATGTAAGTGGGATGTTAAAATCCCCTACTATTATTGTATTACTATCAATTACTTCCTTTATGCTTGTTATTAGCTGCTTTATGTACTTCAGTGCTCCCATGTCCAGTGCATAAATATTTACAATTGGTATATCTTCCTGTTGGATTGCCCTCTTATGATTATGTAGTGTCCCTCTTTGTCTCTTGTTACAGCCTGTTTTAAAGTCTATTTTGTCCAATATAAATATTGCTACCTCAGTTTTCTTTTCACTTCCACTTGCATGATAAATGCTTTTCCATTCTTTCACTTTCAATCTGCCTGTGTCTTTAGGTCTGAAATGAGTCTCTTGTAGGCAGGATATAGATGTGTCTTTTTTTCTTCTATCCATTTCATCACCCTATGTCTTTTGATTGGAGCATTTAGTCCATTTACATTCAAACTAATTATTTTTTTTAAAGATTTTATTTATTTATTTATTTATTTGAGAGAAAGAGAGAGAGACAGAGAAATAGCATGAGAGGGGAGAGGGTCAGAGGGAGAAGCAGGCTCCCTGCTGAGCCAGGAGCCCCGTGTGGGACTCAATCCCAGGACTCCGGGATCATGACCTGAGCTGAAGGCAGTTGCTTAACCAACTGAGCCACCCAGTTCCCAGGCGCCCCAAACTAATTATTGATAGGTATGTTCTTATTGTCATTTGTTACTTGTTTTGTGGTTGTTTTTGCAGTTCTCTGTTTCTTTGTTCTCTTGCTCTCTTCTCTCATGGTTTGCTAGTTTTCTTTAGTGATAGACTTGGATTCCTTTCTCTTTGTTTTTTGCATATCTATTACTGGTTTTTGATTTGTGGTTGCCACTCAGTTTGCATATAACATCTTATGCATATAGCAGTCTATATTAAGTTGATGGTCACTTAAGTTTGAACCCATTCTTTACTCCTCTACCCACATGTTTTAGGTGTATGGTGTCATACTTTACATCATTTTATTTTGTGAATCTCTTGACTGATTTTTATAGGTATACTTAATTTTACTACTTTTGTGCTTCCTGCTTTTCTTACTCCTACTTGTGGCCTCTCTTTTCCACTTAAAGAGTCCCCTTTAACATTTCTTGTAGGGCTAGATTAGTGGTGATGAATTCCTTTAGCTTTTGTTTGTCTGGAAAACTTTTTATCTCTTCTTCTATTCTGAATGATAGCCTTGCTGGATAAAGTATTTTTGGCTGTAGATTTTTTCCTTTCAGCACTTCGAATATATCATGCCACTCTCTTCTGGCCTGCAAAGTTTGTGCTGAAAAATCAGCTGATAGACTTATGGGGTTTCCCTTGTATATAAATGCTGTCTTTTCTCTTGCTGCTTTTAAAATTCAAAGAATATTATTTTTTAACTAGGTGATTTAAGTGGCCAAGTAATATAGACTTGAAAAATGAGAGCATTTGAGCATCTTGAGAAAGCTAGACTTGGAGCAGAGAGACATAGGCAAAAGTTGAGAGGACAATTTACTAATATAGATTTGGTCCTTTTCTCTGTTGAGGTGGCCCATACTCTATTCTTGCCCTGTTTCATCAAAGCAAACATGTTCTCTACAAACAGTATCAGTATCACAAATTACACTTAAGTGGGTATAAGACAATGAAAGTTGGAAATGTCTTCACCCCATATATTTTCACTTTGAAAGTTGGTATATATCATATGATGGTTAAGAGCATGGCCTCTAGAGCCAGAGTATCTGGCCTCAAGTTTCAGCTCTGTCACTTACTAGTTGCATTCTTTTTAGGCAAGTTATTTAACTCCTCTGTCCTTCAGTTTTTCCAAATCTAAAATGGGTATTACAACCCATTTCAAATTATTATGAGTATTTACTTGTTAACTCATATAAAACATTTAAAGTAGTCTCTGGTGCATAGTAAGTACCATATGTTAACTATTATTACATGGAGTAAAATTTCACCATCCAGGGGACATGTTGAGCAACAGAAGAGGGAGGGTGCATTACTATTAATACTCTCAAAAAATTGTGAAAATTCTGAAAGTACCATCACAATTTTCATTTACTTCCTACTAGTGTATTAATAAGAAAGTGTTGTAACAATTGATGTCTCATACATAATTTGGGTAAAATAAATCTAAATATAAGTAGAAATTCTATTCATATTATATATTACTTTAAGACATGTACATAAATATTTATGTTAATTATTATATAGGTGGGGTTCCTACAAGTGTATCCTATAATTTGATACATATTATATATATATTATATATATATAGTACCTGACCTGTAGTTAGGAAAATAGTGCATGGCATATAATTGGGTATTTAATGTGCAATGCCTGACAAATAGTAGGTGCTTAGTAAATATTGTTGAATAAAACAGTAAATGATTAAATGATTTAATTAATTTATGTCAAAGATATGTCTGAAATTGACAAGAGGAAGGAAAGAAATGGGAAGTGAGCCAAATTTCATGGTTCTACAAGATAATGGCTTTGAAGCCCTAAATGCCAGAAAAGAGTATAGGCAATACCAGAATACTGAGAAAAGGCTAAAAATCAATTTGCATCTAACACTGGGATATTTAACAACAGAGTCTAAGCTTAGTGTTGAATTGTTATAAGTCTTTCTTTAAATGTTATCTTCTGGGGTGCCTGGGTGGCTCAGTTGGTTAAGTGTCCACCTTCAGCTCAGGTCATGATCCTGGAATCCTGGGATTGAGCCCCATGTCAGGTTCCCCACTAGATGGGGAGTCTGCTTCTCCCTCTCCCTCTGCCCCCTCCCTGCTCCTTCTCTCCCAAATAAATAAATAAAATCTTTAAAAAAATAAATGTTATTTTCTATGTTAATATATAATATGGATACGTGATTTTTAATAAAATAAGAATTTTCATTATAACTTACATTTATATAGAAAAGATGTAATTTACACATTCATTTCAGTTTTAGTTACACTGTCCTAAGGAACAAGGAAGTGAGCCATTGAGTCTTTGTACCTTTACCTGGTGTTGCTGTGCATATTTTGTCAGTGATGAAAATTACAGTAACAAAAAGCAATTAAGAACGAATGAGATTCATGCCTTGTAGAGGTAACAATATATTATTAGCCTTTCAATAATCATTAACTTTCCCTTTCTTAAAAAAAACTAAGAAAAACAAATTTGTTTTAATTTGGTAATAAGAAGAAAATTATTATTTAAACCAAAGTAGAAAACATATATATTATATGCAAATGGAAACACTGTCAAATGAAAAGACATCATGTTATATTTATGAAACCCTAAAAAAGTCAGAAAGCCTACCCAGAAATTCATAAAATCAAGAGCAGGAAGTTAAGACAAATTCAAATCAGCAATATTCCTTTTTATTTAAACCCCCTGAAAGTCTTATAAAGAGCTTTGAATAGTCACATTCACCAATTTAATTTTTATAAATTCAGCAGCAGTCTTTGGAACACTAGGAGACAAAGGACTGTATTGTAATCTTCAGTGAACAAGGTGGATTCTTGCTCTATTCCATAGTTCAGGTCTTCATCATAGGATCTTAAAGGCTGAACTGAAACCATAAATAGAAAAACTGTTATTTTCCTCTTTATACACACTTGCACAGAGGAATTATACTATAATGTCATATAATGTGTTATATGACAACACACACACACACACAAACTCACATGTATTAAAAAGCGTACCACTTCCCTGAACAGAAAACTTCAATGCAATGATTTGCAAACTTTAGCATGCATAAGAATTATTTCTATTTCATAGAACTAAGATGGCACCCCAAAATGCCATTTTAAAGTACCCTCACGTGATTCTGAAGCAGTGACTCAGCAATGATTCCTCTTTAAGGAAAAAGTAGTTTAATCCTTATTCATTATGTTGGAATAATATTCATACGTTCAAGATTATAAATCGTAAGTCTATTGTAGTCTTAATCTAACAAAGTTCAATTTTTAATGTTTCCATATACATATACCTACATATAATCTTATAGGTGTAAACATTTAATTATATCTGATAACATGAACACATAAATGGAATGATGCTGCATTTTTGTGGATGATTTTTCCTTTTTCAGTTGGCCGTACCATAATTTTCTAGCCATTAGCTCACTGACATTCATTCTGTTTCCAGCTTTTTGCCACTACTCACAATGCTGTAAAAAGGAATCATTATATATAAGTTCTTACACACTAGTGGCTTTATCTGCAAGGAAGAAATTCTCAGGGGTAGAATTTTGCATGAATGGATCTGTGGAACATTTAAAAAAATATTTCATAGACATTTCCAGATTGTTTTCTGCAAAGGCTACCACACCTCCCATTTCCAATAGCAATGTTTGAAATTACAATTTTCTCTGTATTCCCACCAGCAATAAATATTGGTGCTGTTTTAAATTTTTGGTGGTCTGATTTACATAAAGTGACATCTCAGTGTTAATTATAATTTGAATTGCCTTGACATACTGGTGAATTTGAGCATTTATAAATGTCTGTTTGTCACTTGAAATTCATAGCTTTGCCCAGTGATGATCCATCAAATGCTATCCTTTAATAATTGTTAAGACATATATTAAGATGCATATAAATGTATATTTATCCCTTTCATGCCATATACAATTTATTACCTTTTATGTGTGTATGTGTATATGTATGATTTAACACTTTATATTTATATACTTTTAAGAGTTCCAACTTTAATCCTGTGTCTCAATCTGTATTTCTTATAAAAAAAAACCCATGCTTTGGTATATATTATTTCTAAATATATAGTCTTCCCAAAATTGTTTTTTTTAATGGAAAATATATCCACTACCTCATTTCACCATCTTTTCTTTTTAATGTATAACTTAACAAATTTCTTCTGTTATACATTCTGCATGAAAGCAAATTATAAAATGCAAATCTGATTGTGTCTTGCCCCAGCTTAATCTTTCAAAGCCCACTGCCTCCATAACAGTCCCTAAAATAAAATATAAATGTGAAATATAGCAGACAAGGCCATTCATGATAGGGCTGTATGCAGCCTTTTCAGCTTAGATTCTCACCACTTCCTCTCTCTTGAGATTTACATTAAACAATCATGTCTTTGTCAGTAATATCTTTTATTTATGTGTCTTCAGTGCTCAGAACACTACTTGTCACCATAAATATGATCAATACATATTTTTTTTCCAATGGTTGTACCATTTTATTTTATTTTTTTAATTTTTTTTGGTGGTTAATTTTTTTTATTATGTTATGTTAATCATTTTTAAGGTTTTTATTTTTAAGTAATTTCTACACCCAACATGGGGCTCAAACTTACAGCCCTGAGAGCAAGAGATGCATGCTCTCCTGACCAAGCCAGCCAGGCACCCCAGTTCAATATATTTTTTTTTCAAAGATGTTATTTACTTACAGAGAGAGACACAGTGAGAGAAGGAGCACAAGCAGGGGGAGTGGGAGAAGGAGAAGCAGGCACCCCATGGAGCAGGGAGCCCGATGCGAGGCTCGATCCCAGGACCCTGGGATCATGACTTGAGCCGAAGGCAGACGCTTAACCACTGAGCCACCCAGGCGCCCCTCAATACATATTTATGAATGAAAAACTTCTTACTGTTCCCCAAAGATGTGGTTCTTTTCTATGCCTCCATATTTTGTACATGCTATGTCCTTGCCCTAAAATTGTCTGTCTTTCAATCATTTGATGTTTGCCTTGAATATCACATCTTCAGAATTTCCTCCAGTTTCTTAGGAAAACTTTCTATGTTCTTATGGCATCTTATACTACCTTTACCATAACGTGCACTATACAAGTGTTGACATAAGTCTTTTCTCTTTCACAAAATGACCGTTACAATATCTTAAAAAAATTTAATCATATAAATGTACCCAGTTTCTCCTTAGCTCCATGATATACCATTGTTATTGCTTAGAATATATAACTAATAATTGGGGTGCCTGGGTGCCTCAGTCAGTTGAGCATCTGCCTTGATTTCAGCTCAGGTCATGATCTCAGGGTCGTGGGATCAAACCCCGAGTCGGGATCCCAGCTCAACCAGGAGTCTGCTTGGGATTCTCTCCCTCTCCTTCCCCCTCTGCCTCTCCCCTTTTTTCTCTCTCTTTTTCTCTTTCAAATAAGTAAATAAATCTTTAAAAATAATAATATATAACTAAGAGTTGGATAAGAGTCACATTTATAAAGAGCTGTTATATATTCTGAATATGGATATACATACATACATAAATAAATATACATATGTATGGAAATATGTGTATATACATTCTTTCTTTTTTTATAATACCAGAGGAGTTCCCAATTTTCAAAAAAATGTATCTGGTTTGAACAACATTGAATAATTTCTCCTCACTCACCTTCTTGGGTTGTAATTCCCATTTTCCTTTTCAGTGTACCTCAGAATGGTCTTCTTTTTCATCCAGAAACAGGAAGAGATTTAGACACAGAAATTAGCCCAACATCATTAAAATCATCTGACTCATTGGGATTTTCTGAAAGGAAGGAAATAATTACTGGGAAATAAATCAGACCTCCCCTCAAGTGCCTTAGAACCTCTTTGAACATTTAGACGCATTGCCCACAATTAGGAAGGCAAAGGTGTGATTTACGGGGCACAGGAAGTCTTTTCCATGCCTTAAATATGTTTTCCCGACATAGTTGCTGCAAATACCAAGTCCCTGGGATGGAAGAAGTGAGGCAGGCCCTTCTCAGAAGGTAAGGAATACAGAGAAGGTGTTGATCCTTCATGGAGTAGGTGGGTGTTGGGTTATTTCTTCCAACCCAGCAGAATTAGGCCGCCCAGAGGCAGAATTAGTGCATTGGTGCTAAACAGAAGTTGGAGGACAAAGAAAGCCATATGATGTAATGGGAAATAGTGATGGCTTCTATGGGAAAAAGATATAGGAACTTTAAGCTTTTATTTTTATTTTTATTTTTTTTAAAGATTTTATTTATTTATTTGAGAGAGAGAAAGCATGAGAGGGGGGAGGGTCAGAGGGAGAAGCAGACTCCCTGCCGAGCAGGGAGCCCGATGTGGGACTCGATCCTGTGACTCCAGGATCATGACCTGAGCCGAAGGCAGTCGCTTAACCAACTGAGCCACCCAGGCGCCCGGAACTTTAAGCTTTTAGATTTTTAGGGGAAAATATAAATATCAAGTTAGAGTAAGGAAAGGAGCAGGAAGTAAGAATGGCAGGAATTGTGAAAGAAATGTGAAAAGTGAAACCTTTTAGATTAATTTGTTTCAGTAAGATGAGGTCCAAATCAAATATTCTACTTGCATGGTTCTTTGTACCTCCACCAGAAATCTTCACAGACCTCTAAGTCAGATCGCATGATTGCAGTTTTCATGTTCTCTAAGAGTCACTTGTAGTTCATTCCTGCCTTTCTTCCTTATATTCATCATAAGCTTCCTATTACATGTTTGAGATTTCTTTCACAGCTATGCAAAGTACAATGCCTCAGCTGCAACTGTAGCTACTGGTCTGAACCCCAGGGCTGTAGACCCTCAAAGAACCCACAGACCTGAGGAAGTCAGCACATCCAGATCATCTGCTTTCAGGCAAGAATTCATCTCCCGGTATTGAACTTGGTGGACAGAATTCTCTCCGCTCGAGCAAACTGACAACAGAGGTCCTAGATTAGGGATCAGCAGATCATAATAAAACTTGCCCTCCCTACCAGTGCTTTTTCCCAGCAGTGCACACATACTCAATCTTTATCCATGCCCTTGTCTTGTTTGCATCCCTTCTACTACCAAGCTTTTCCCTTATAAGGCTACAAACTCAAATGCAGTAGGTTGAGGCGAAACCACCCCTACTGCCATCATATGCCACCCCAGTTTTTCCCCCCAAGCAGGCGGCAGTCTTCTCTAATTCATGGGAGCTTTAAAAAAAAAAAAAATCTCTGAAATCTATCCATCCTCTCTTCTCCATGCTCACTATCAAGTCCTTTTCATCTTTCATGTCAACTATTTCAAAATGCTACCCCTGTCAATAATGTGGTCTTCCTACAACCCCTCACACATCCCGTCATCAAACAGAACTTTCTAAAAAACAGCTGGACTATTTCACCCTCCCCGATCACATAATACTCTTTGATGTCATCTTCTTACCAGGAAGTACATGATTCATCCTTTGTTCCCCATTCTTCTACAGCCTTATCAGTAGCTTCTCTCTTTGAGCTCAACTTTTACTTCCCCCCAAAATGGCAGGTGGCTGTCCCTTAAGCTTCTCTACACTTGTACATATTTTTCTCTTTCCCTATAATGCACTTTACCTAGTTCTTGGAACTTGATTTTCAAAATGTCTCAAAAGCTTCCTAGAAGCCTCCAATTCTCCCCCTGTCCCTCCCCTAGTTAATTACTGTCTTCTCTGTGCCACTTGTGTTCCTTATTCTCATGAATGTGCAATACTACATGGTGCCTTACTGTCTGCATATATCTCTCTTCCGCTAGACTTGAAATTCCATGACTACCAAAACACTTGACTATTGCTGTCTATATCTTCAGAGCCTAGTACATTGCTTAACAGAACAGTAGAATGAGTACTAAGTATATAGTAAGAGCAAATACATATTTGGGCAATAAAAGATTCCTCCTAAACCATATAAGCATATTCATTCTAAACTACCAATTCTATAATGTCCCAATTAAACATCCAGCTAAAGTACAGGAATCATCAACCAACCAAAACCCCTTTCTCCTCTGAAATCTTGTTCCCTCTTTTGGAGAAACTGCTTAAACCTCTTCTAGGTTCCATCATTTTGGCTGTTTGATGCTTGAGTCTAATATGCATACACTTGCTTTTAATATGTATATATATATTTCAGATAATATGTATTTTATCCCAAGAATTTTCTTATCCCATAGAGACATTAGAAAGACCATAGCTTGGCTCAGACCTGTAAGCCGCTGTTGCTGTCTTCGCCTCTGAATCCACAGGAGGAGAACAACGAGAAAGGCCAACACAATGACGCCAAGGATCCCAAATGCAACAAGGGATGCGTGACCTAAGTGCAAGTAAGTATCACAAGAAATGATGTCTTAGCTAACAGACTGAGGTCCCTGGTACCATCCCTCTCTTAAATACAGGATGGCTGAAGTAAGTTTCCCAATCCTCAGAAAGACTTCTGACCGGGGCGCCTGGGTGGCTCAGTCGTTAAGCGTCTGCCTTCGGCTCAGGTCATGATCCCAGGGTCCTGGGATCGAGCCCCGCATCGGGCTCCCTGCTCTGCGGGAAGCCTGCTTCTCCCTCTCCCACTCCCCCTGCTTGTGTTCCCTCTCTCGCTGTGTCTCTCTCTGTCAAATAAATAAATAAAATCTTTAAAAAAGAAAAGAAAAGAAAGACTTCTGACCCAAAGTCTCTTAACAAAAAAGATTCTAAATAATGCAGACAATTGGACCCATGCTCATAAACCCCATGATATACCTCCAGCATTTGATGATCTCTGCGTCATGGCAATTTCTGTAGGAGAAAAGAGAAGGAGACTCAATTTGGGGAGTAATGTGTAGAACAAATATTTCTATTTTTTTATGTGAGCCTCGGTGCCTCTCAACCAAGTAAACTACTCCTTCCCACCTAAAACTAGGGTCCCTTTATCCTTATTCTTCTTGTACAGAGATACATATAAGTTATATGCTTTTCCTTGGTGAAAGCCAATGTATAACAACAAATGTTCTCATCGTTCCTTCAGATTGAAATATCATCATTCTGGGCGCCTGGGTGGCTCAGTTGGTTAAGCGACTGCCTTCGGCTCAGGTCATGATCCCGGAGTCCTGGGATCGAGTCCCACATCGGGCTCCCGGCTCAGCAGGGAGCCTTCTTCTCCCTCTGACCCTCTCCCCTCTCATGCTGTTTCTCTCTTTCCCTCTCAAATAAATAAATAAAATCTTAAAAAAAAAAAAAAAGAAATATCATCATTCTTTCCCCACGGTCTCTGTGTTGAGGTGTCCAGTCTTGACACAAGGCACTTCAATGCCCACCCCCTCATTGCTGCCTGAGATTCCAAGCTTACTCCAGGCTCCTGGCACTCACCTGAGCACCTCACAGCAGCATCTTCCTTGTGCCCACAGTCACTGTGCCCCCAGGGTCTGGCAGGACAATCCCACAAGGAAGACTCATTTCCTTTGCATGTCACTTCATTGAGCCATATGGGCCCAGTCCCCTGGCCAAATGCTGCCTCTTTTAGTGCCTCTAAGGCTGGGCCACAGCCCACCTGCCGACACACCACCTGCACGTCTTCAAGGTCCCAGGAGTCATCACACACTGTCCCCCAGGAACCTCCATGCCAGAGCTCCACACGTCCAGAACAATTAGAGGTTCCTTCTTGAAGTCTTATCTTGTCTGAAAAATCACAGACACCTAAATCATTTCTGAGAACATAAAAACTTCTAAGAGGTCACAGAGGAAAAGAGAGATTTGAAATTCTTTTTAGATCTCTATTTTAATACTTTGCTATTTAATGTGCATTTAAAAATATATTTTTAACAAAATTTATCCTTTATGAAAGCCTATGTCCTTTCAGCAAACTGGGTGTATTTCATCCTGGACATCAGAACATTAGTGTGGGGGCACCTGGGTGGCTCAGTTGGTTAGGCATCAGCCTTTGGCTCAGGTCATGATCCCAGAGTCCTGTGATTGAGCCTTGAGTTGGGGTCCCTAATCAGTGGGGAATCTGCTACTCCCCTTCCCTCTACCTCTCCCCACTGGTGCATGCTCTCTCTCCCTCTGTCTGTCTCTCCTGCTTGCTCTCCCTCTCTCTCTCAAATAAATAAATATTTTTTTAAAAAAAATAACATTAGTGTGAGTCAGAAAATGTGAAATAAACAAAGTTAACACTGTATAATGTTAATTTCTCTCAAAGAGAAAACGATTTAGGAGATTGCCAGGTACATAAAAAACCTCTTCCAGTGTAAGAAGATGGAGAATGGCAAAATACTTCAGGATTGATATTTTTGACTGCTTCCCTTCTTCTATTAGTAAAGCAAGATAATATTTGAAAGAAAAGTGGGAGGAGGGGCGCCTGGGTGGCTCAGTTGGTTGAGCGTCTGCCTTCGGCTCAGGTCATGACCCAGGGGTCCTGGGATCGAGTCCCGTGTCGAGTTCTGCTCAACAGGGAGCCTGCTTCTCCCTCTCCCTCTGCTCATGCTCTCTCTCAAATAAAAAAAGTATTAAAAAAAAAAGAAAAGTGGGAACGGTAAGGTAGACCATTCAATAGTCAACTACTGAATTATATATTTTCTGCTCTTCATGTGTTCTCAGAGAAAGCAATTAAATAAAACTTTCAAGGAGACCGTGGGGAGTGTAATGCTTTTTGGACAACTAATCCGTGATCCTGAATACCTATAAGCCAAATTAAATGAAACCAATTACACCATCAGGGTAGAAGAGGTAGCAGAGGTTGTTCATTCCTACTTAATGAGATCAGAAGATGATAGTAGAATTAAAAATGGAATTCTCATATCAACCAGCGGATACTCACCGGCACATATGATCCAGGTCTCCTCTGAAGGGCTGGCCACTCTCTGTTTCCATGGAGCAGATGGACACTGCCATAACGTGTCGGGTCCTTTCGGGCACTGGACATTGTCCACCCACATGTGCCTGGATGTTGGTTTGTCTAAAGATGCAGGGATGATGTCTCCTCTGTCTGCACAGCCCAGCTGCCTGCATACCACCTCCACGGTGGCTGCAGACATACCACTTTTGCCAATGCTGCCCCAAGCTCCATTGTAAAAAACTTCCAGACGCCCTGCACAACTGTGTCTGTTGGTTTCATCAGTCAGTCTCAGAGACATGAACTCTGGGGTGAAATACAGAGTTAGTAGTTTCACATCTTCTCTGAAGATTCACAGGGCTCCCTCCCTTTACTCTAAGGTAGAATGGTTTTAAAAATAGGTATAATATGTCAATTACTAGTAATTCTTTAGTAACTTCTGGATGATTTAGTAGATTTCGATAAAATGTATTATGTTCTACACTAAATATAGTATAGCTCTATAAATAGCTTATGGTGTTCTAGTATTGGGTTTTGTGCTTAGGGACCTCTTTAGAAGACCACCAATGATTCTAAATTGATTTCTAAATCTTAATCAAGGGCTCAGAGCCTTTATATCAATCATATAGTTTATATTTTTCTCCCTAAATTACTGCAATTTTAGCCTCAAGAAACTTATTTCATTAATTTTTTTTGCAGCTCTCTTGATAGTTCACATTTATGGAGATACTCAGACACTAAAACCAATGTTGTGTACATTACCTTAAAATAAAATATTTCCTTTTCTGACTCTTCATAGTTGGCTGCGTATGTCCTCTACCAGTTTATGATATTAAATGCAAATGATATCAAATCACTTCTGGCATATAGAATTTTTCCCTTCCCCAAGTAACCAAGTCATAATTCTGTTTTTCCCAATATACTACAACTGAGTACAGTTCTCAACTTCACAATAGTTTCTAAAGCTTGCCATGTATACAGAATAAAAGCGGTGGCTTCTTATGATAATTTTTACTCCTATGACAAGTTAAGTTTCATTTGCCTATCATGAAAAATTACTTGGGTATGGTAATTATCTTTTGCCCTGTAGAAGGTAGTGCTGGATTTATTTCTTCTTGTCCCTTTTAATCTACTTCTTTATACAGTGATATCAAGTGGTGCACTGAATGTAGCTCCATATATATTCATAAAAGAAGTTCTCAATCTTAGTTTTGTTCTCATGTTCATGATATGCAAGCCTATTTCTGTATTTTCCTCTTTCTGATGTTATACTACCTTGCACATGGGGTAGCATTAATTAATCAAATCCACATGTCGGGACCCTGACTCAAGCAATAGTTTCCTCTAAACCTGCTTCTCAGGGAATTCTCTCAGTTGAATATCCCTCACTCCCCTTGGCTCCTCCTCAGTCCTTTCTTAAGTAATTGTGACCAGAGCTTCCGTGCAGAACTTACCTGAGCAGATAACTCCCGCATCCTCCTTATGTCTGCAGTTGTGTCGCCCCCAGCCATGTGAACGGCATTGCCAAATACGAGATTCTTTTCCATTGCAGTTCATCTCATCCAGCCAGATGGGCCCTGTTCCTTCCCCAAAATGAGCAGAGCCAGTGGCATTAATGGCCATTCCACAGCCGAGCTGTCTGCACACCACGTGGGCATCACTCAGGTCCCAGCTGTCATCACAGATGGTGCCCCAGGAGCCCTCATGGTAGATTTCTATTCTCCCAGCACAGCGACCACCTCCATTTACCAGGCGAAGCTGACCACTCCCTGAAAAGAGAAAATAAAATGTTAATAAAAATGAAGGGGGGGGAATCGGAGGGAGAGATGAACCATAAGAGACTATGGACTCTGAGAAACAAACAGGGTTTTAGAGGGGAGGGGGGAGGGGGATTGGTTAGCCCGGTGATGGGTATTAAGGAGGGCACGTACTGCATGGAGCACTGGGTGTTATACGAAAACAATGGATCGTGGATCACCACATCGAAAACCAATGATGTATTGTATGGTGACTAACATAATATAATAAAATTTAAAAGAGTTCAAAAAAAAAATAAAACACATCCATAACGATTGGGATCATTTTTATAGATTGGTCACTGATTCTCACCTATGCAAGGAACACCACTTTCTTCTGGAATGGTAGACATCGTGTCCAGAGATGATGAGTTGCATGGCGATAGCGTCTGACTCTGATTTCCTGCAAACACCAAACTGCTCAGTCATACAAGATACAAAAAGTTAGGGTGAGGAAGGGAGATCCGATGAAGTGTAAGACAGATGAGCTGAGAACAAACAGCTTTAGAGAGAGGGGAAGGTGGTAGGTCAACCAGGCTGGGAATGAGTCAAATGCTTTGAGAATGGCTGGTACATGGTAAGCACCAGGTACGTAATTATGAGGTTTGTGAAAATTAAGTTTACTTTTCCTCTAAAAAGACACATGAGGTTAATATTCTGGCACACTTCTCATGATTCCTTAAAATAGATCATGCCCTTTTACTTTTGTTCTTCATCTCTATAGGTACGCCTGCTCTGAAGGCACGCCACCATGAGAAACGTTCGTCATTGGCTGTCCGTCATCCTCTTACCTGAGCAGATTACAGAGGCCACTTGCCCGGCTGAACATAGCGACGCACCCAGAGCAGTTACAGGACAGTCTCCCATATGCTGCTCAGTCCCAGTGCAGTGAAACATGTGCCTCCAGATCGGACCACTTCCTTTCCCAAAATGCGCTCCTCCTGGGGTAGAAAGGGCTGGTCCACATTTGAGCTGCTGGCACAAAACGTGGGCATCTTCCATGTCCCAATGAGAGTTGCAGAGGGATCCCCAGTTCCCAAGTATCTTAAGCTCCACTCTTCCCTCACATTGGGACTTGCCATTCACCAAACGCATTTCTGTGTATCCTGGAAAGAGACAGGGCTTTTAAAAAGATGTCTGCAATTACCTAACCCCACCCTCTTCACAGTATGGGAACAACTTGAACATGTTCTCTGGGTCTCACTTGAGCAGACGACTCCAACATCCCTGCTGTGGCTACAAGTCCCATCTGGCCGGGGGGCTACTGAGCAGAGTGAAAGATGGGACTCCTGCCCCTCACACTGGAATTCTTCAGCCCAGATCTGTCCATTTCCTTCTCCAAAGTGAGCTCCCCCTAGGATGGAAATGACTGTGCCACACTGTAACTCTCTGCACAGCACACTGGCAGCTTCCAGAGAGAAGTCAGAGTCACAGACGGTGCCCCACCTGTCGCCATGTTTCACTTCAACACGACCAGAGCAGGGAACTTCTCCTCCAACGAGTTTGGGTTCCCTGTGGGCTGAAAAATGATACTATTTCAGTGAGAAATGACATGATTCCTAGATTTTCCTTCATGATGCGACTGGAAAGGGGAGGCCGGGGTGTTTAATGATTTTTCATACTTGTCCCCCTTGGCTTTTCTGCCTGGAGTTGGGCATAGCAAATTCTAGATCTCCCCATTCCTCACTGGACCAATTCATCTGAGAGAATTTTAGAACTTTGTTTCTTGGCATCAACCATTCCTAGAAGCATGATAACTCTTTCCATTTAGTATTTTGTGTACATTATTCATAACACTGGAGACCATAGATGATATATAGCTTCTCTTTTTATTTTTTAGCCTTATATTCATTTCTCTACCCACCGCAGTCTGGTGTTGGCCCCAACCTTTTTGAATGGTTTAATATAAAGCGTTGCAGTATACTTCCTGTTTTCAAACTGAACATGGGATTTCTTCTTCCCTTTGATATATGTTACACTAGATACATGAGATACTCCCTCCTCCTGTTTTCTCCTCCTTCCCGTCTGACAGTGCTTTACTAAAACACTTCATGCATTCCCTGACCAAGATTCTGTCCTCAACTCCCTCACCTTCTCTTAAATGCCAATAAATATGTTTTCATCTCTATGTTTCTCTTTAAATTTACATTCATAAACCTATCTACTTGGACATCAGAATATAAGGTGTTCAAAATTGAATGAATTATTTTACTGACAGGACCACAGTATTCTTTACTCAATTAATGACATCCAGACCAAATTAGAATCACTTAAAAATCGAACCACTTCTTTATCTCATAAATAATGGTAATGATAATGACAGTAGTGAGCATTAAATGAGCACCTATTTTATTTATGGCACTTTACTAAATATTGAGCAAACATTATTTCACCTAATCTTTACAATCTCCTCAGGGGATAATTATTAGTATCATTCCAATTTTACAGACAAGGAAACTGAAACAGAGAGGTGTAGTAATTTGCTGCAATCACATAGAGAGTTACTGAAGGGCCAGGATTCGAAGGCAGGCAGTATGTTCCAGAGCCTAGAATCCTGACCTTCTCGATACACTGCTCATGTGGAACATCACCAAGGTCTGTCAGTCCTCCGGGATATTTCTCCTCCTTATTTGTTGCTACTGCTTTTTCTTTTAAGATTTATTTATTTATTTTAGGGGGGGCAGGGGGAGGGACAGGGGAGAGGGAGAGAGAGAATCTCAAGCAGATGCCCCACTGAGCGCAGCACCCGACACAGGACTCAATCTCACGACCCTGAGATCATGACCTGAGCCAAGAGTCAGATGCTTAACTGAACCACCCAGGCACCCCTGTTGCTACTGCTTTAATGTAATTTGTCATCTTATGTCATATAGACCTTTGCAATGGCTTCCTAAGCAATCTTGTTTCTAAGCCTTCTTTCTAATAAATATATGCATGCCCACAGATATGTTATTACATTTCAAGTATTTTCACATGATTTCTTTGTCTTCAAGGCAATTCAACGTTTCTTTACTATTTATGCAATAATTTATCATTTCAACAAATAGTATTAAGGACCTACAATGTTTTAGGCATTTGGGTGGGCTAAAAAGTCTGTCACAGTTCAGTCCATCAGTGAAAATAGCTACTGCTACTAATAATAATCATAACCATAGCAGTTAACATGTATTGATCACTTGCTGTGTAATTCCTGTGAAGCAGGTGTTATAACTACCACTTTTCTTTTGAGGCAATTGAAGCACAGAGAGCTTTGGTAGATACTCCAATGTCACACATCTATTAAAATTAAAGAGAGATAATAAACAGTAATTTCTTAGCATACTTTAAAATACTTTATGATGTCACCTTTAAAGCTTTCATGTCTATTACTCTATCAATCATACCTGATGTTCCAGCCTTAAAGAATCCTGGTCATGCCATGTTTCTGGGCCTCTGCAGAAACTTTTCTCTCCATTTATAATGTATTTCCCAACCTTTGTACCTGGGAAAAAGCTACTTCTTTTCAAGGTTACTCAATCTCTCATTGAACACCCTCCCTCAAAAACACACAGGTGAGCAGAAGATATACATGCTCAAATAATGATGAGTCCAGGGGTGCCTGGGTGGCTCAATCTGTTAAGTGTCTGCCTTCAGCTCAGGTCATGATCTCAGGGTCCTGGGATCGAGCCCTGCATCGGGCTCCCTGCTCATGGGGAGTCTGCTTCACCCTCTGCCCCTCCCCCGTCCTGGTGCGCTCTCTCTTTCTCTCTCTCAAATAAAATATTAAAAAAGCAAATAATGATGAGTCCAAAACTAAAAATATATGTTAGATACAAAACTAATAAACGAAGGAGTCATCAGCCCTGTTGGAGGCTTTGCAGGAAAACTATAGAGAGTGCTATAAATTCGAGCTGAGTTTTGAAATAAAAAGATAAGGAGTTTGGCAAGTAAGTGATGTGTAAATCCACATTTAATGGATACGGTCATAGGGGCGCCTGAGTGGCTCAGTCGGTTAAGTGTCCTACTCTTGATTTCAGCTCAGATCATGATCTCAGGGTCATGAGATTGAGCCCCATGACAGGCTCTGCACCTAATGTGGAGCTTATTTAAGATTCTTTCTCTCCCTCTGCCCGTCCCCTGCTCTCCCTCTCTTAAAAAAAAAATAAAATAAAATATAAAAATAAAGGGTACAGTCATGAAATATGGCATAATTGAGGAATTATGAATAATTTAGTATGAATGGGATTTAAAATGTAAAGAAAAGACGCACCAGAAATAAAGCTAAAGAAATGGAGCTCAGGTTTTAAGAACACTCTTTGCCAAGTACAACCATCAAGATAAGTAAGAGTTTCTTTTAACATACTCAGAGATGATTGAAATTATTTGGGGAATACAAACTGATTCCTTTAATTAATTTTTTAAAGAAAGGAAGTGCATTTGAAGGACCTTCTAAAGGGCATACGTCTTTTAGAAGTGCCTACTGTCAAACATCACTTCCCTTGACATTACTCTCAGCGTGACACAGATATCCTATCAGCACTTGCCAGTTTCTGAAAATGTTTTAGATCTGACTATATTCTCTATTGTAGCAGTATAAAATACCCCAGCACATTAAAATTTCACCACTTATCCATTAAATCTGTACAAAGCAAGTCTCTACACAAATGTGAGTTGAAGAACACATTGCTTTCTAAACACAGCTCCAAGTTTAAAGCAAATAATGTCCCTACCCCACAAATAATGAAGGACTCTTGAGTCCTTAATTTCTTCTTGCTAAATCATTATCTGAGCATGAAATTCCTCTAAGATATCATTAGCTAGTATGCATATGATCCCATTCCACTTTGGGAGAGATATAAACCTTTAAATAAAGGCAGTTTCTTAGACTGAGCCAAAGTCAGCTTTCTTGTAACCTCTTGCTCTCTCATCTGGATCCATCTCGAACAAAATAAAACACAGCTGATGCCAAAACAAACCAAAAAATGAAACCAAACCAAATAATTTTCTCTTTGATGGTGAAAACTTGTGAAGCACTGGAAAACAGTTCCCTTCTATAAATACCCTCGTTTCCTTTTTTCCTAAAATGTTTGAATCCTGAGCAAAAGGAGAGTCTTCCATTCAGAAATGACTTGGGAGATTCCATTCTAGCTTTCTTTTTTTTCATGAATCTGTTAGTAATACATTAATCTACACCATGAGTTGGCTTCCTTATATTGTTTACTTTGTGTACATGGTTAGACTATTCATAATTTACTCCTTTAAGAGATTTCTTTCCTGCTAAACCTGTGACTGCATTTTAACATAAAAGCCATTAATTTGATTTTTGTACCTGTATTTAGCTCCTTTGATCAATAATTTAAACTTTCCCCTGGCATAAGTAACTGAATTTGTATTTCTTTCTTTCTCTATAAGTAAATAAATGAAGACAGAAGAACAAATATAAGAATTCATTAGAATTACTTCCTTTTGTTTAGTAATAGATAAAATACACAATATGATTTAAAGAAGCATTAACACATTTTTATCATTTATTCCTTTCCAGACTCTGAAGAAGTATAAATCATTCTAGTATCAAAACTATTTCTCAAACCTTAGTAAATACAGGGGCATCTGGGTAGCACAGTTCGTTAAGGGACTGACTCTTGGTTTCTGCTCAGGTTGTGATCTCAGGGTTGTGGGATCCAACCCGGGGTCAGGCTCTGTGCTCAGTGCTTAGTCTGCTTGGGATTCTCCCTCCCTCTGCCCGCCCCGCCCCACCCTGTGTTCTTTCTCTCTCTAAAAAATAAAAATAAATCTTAAAAATAAAAAACCTTAGTAAATACAGCACAAATCATATGAACTGATGCTTAAGTTCAGATGTTCTCTGTGGCACATACATAGCCATCACAAACAAAATGTCTGGGATTCAAAGTAATTTTGTAGCCAATTTTCTTAGACCGTTTTGTGGCTGGCTTATAGAAACTGCACATCAGAGATAGACTGTTGCTTTATCTTTCTAGTCTTCCTGCTTTGTTGAGTTCTTTGGCCCTTTTCAGCCCTAAAGCCCTGTGCTCTACAAAACTAAGAACTCTAAGAATCTAAGGAGATAATGGAATTTGTAGTTTGAATTTGGCAGGCACAGAGATAGTATTTCCATGATTTTCCCCCCTGGAAATCTTCTGGAAGTACCAAGAAATCAAGAAACAAAATTAAAGGGGCAGCTAGGTGGCTCAGTCAATTAAGTGACCAACTCTTGGTTTTGGCTCAGGTCATGATTTCATGGGTTGTGGGATCGAGCCCACTTCCGTTTCGGGTTCCCTGCTCAGCAGGAAGTGGGTTTGAGATCCTCTCCCTCTGCCCCTCCCCCTACTTGTACTCGCTAGCTCACTCTCTCATAAATAAATAAATCTTTCAAAAAAGAAACAAAATTACAAATTCTATTTCTAGCAAAACAAGAAGAGTGCTAAAACCTAGGTACCCACTAAGTAGAAGAGCTTCTAAAAACTGCACGAATATAACAAAAGAGTTTACAAAAGAAGACAAAGAGCACACACAACATACTTAACAAACAAAAATATAGTTCTGTAAACAGAAGGGCCCACCTTCTGCTGCAAATTTATGCTATTTCTATTTGGGATTTCTATTATATGCAGTTGAATAGAATCCTAAATAATTCAGAATGTTACCAAAACTGCGTGCTCTAGTAATAAAACCTAAATTTTGGATGCGGTTGAATGGAATGGATGGAAAAAATATATAATAACTCAGATATTATAGGCTGGAAAGCTAATGTCTTGTTATCCATGGTAAGATATTTGGACAAGTGTCACCTTGAAAAGAAAACGATGTGTGCTCTGAAGCTGAAAAATCAGAGAGTGTCCTTGGAGAACAAAAAAAAACTGAAAAAAAAATCGGAATGCTGGCATGACGTAAATCCTCCTTGCCACTTTCAGCATTTACAAGAGAGAGATGAACTCAGACTTGAAGTAGCCACACTGAAAGAAAAAAATGGAAGGAAAAATACCAATTTTGTGAGGGAGGTATGTTCTGCCTTCAGCTACTACATAATGAAATGAGAGACCTATAATTGGGAACTTGCAGGATTGAAAAAACAAAACAAAACAAAACCCTAAGCATCCTTATCCCCCAAACTGAGGTGGTGATAAAACTGTAGGCTTAGCAGAAAATAGAATTGATACTCCACAAAGTCCATGAGCCTACCAGCAAAGACAGGACTTTGGTCTTGCTTTTTCTCCCAAACCCCAGGTTTCAAATGACCTTAGGGCAGTGAAGGAGCTGGTCATAGCAAAGATCAAAGTTTATAAATATATTCCTTGACTCTGGTTACTTTCAAGTGGCATTACCATGAAAGAAAATTGACCAGAAGAATTCTCAGTTTGGAGAGAATTATTTCGCTGACTTTGAGGACAGCTGACATCAGCCAACAGTAACTCAACCTGTAAAGCAATCCAAGGGTCCCTGAACCAAAGTCAGCAGAAAGTGGGTTGTGAAAGGTGTGCAGCCCCCAAACCGCACCTAGATATGACTTTGGAGAGCCTGCAGTAGAAGGAACTGGCCCAAGAATAGACCTGGGCCCATGAAGGACAATGGACAGAGGACAGCTTCTCAGAGGGCAGAACCTGGACTATCAGATTGGCTTACCAGGAAGCTCACTCAGTTGCAGGGCAACTTATCATTCTTGACCAATAGGATTTGATAATTACCTCAGAGAAACAATTCTAGGCACTTCTTGGTGACCACAGAACCACCCAAACAGCCTTAAACTGCTTACCTATTTGACTTATTTTAGTGAGAAAGAAGTAAAATTTTCTTTATCCACTCTTATTTGGCTTTCTTTTGGATGCTGCTAAACTAAATGCTAACTAATATAAAATACAATTAATAGGAAAATATTTAGAAGAAAATGATCTTACATACAATAATGCTTACACATGCCCAAACATAAGCAAAGTTCCCCCCCAAAAAAAGTTATATAGAGAAATATAGTTCATAGTTGTAGCATGATACATGATGACAATAAATATTATGGATGTATAATATGACAACAAAAAATGAATAATATGACTAAGTTAAGGTCAAATATGTCTCTCATCTCTCAAAATTAATCCAATCAGAGTTCTTTTTAAAATAAATCTGAATTCTAGGATGAATACAAGTGATGCGCCTAGAACAAAATGATTCATAAAGGTTGAAAATAAGAGAATAGAAAAGAAATAAAGCAATAGTTGTGATACTAATATCAGACAAGTTTGGGGGTGCCTGGGTGCCTCGGTGGGTTAAGCATCTGCCTTCGGCTCAGGTCATGATCCCAGGGTCCTGGGATCGAGCTCCGCATCAGGCTCCCTGCTCAGCGGGGAGCCTGCTTCTCCCTCTCCCACTCCCCCTGCTTGTGTTCCCTCTCTTGCTGTGTCTCTCTGTTAAATAAATAAAATCTTTAAAAAGAAATATCAGACAAGTTTGATTCAGAACAAAAATCATTCAACCATAGAAAAGGGGAAACTTTATAATACTAAAGAGAACAATTCATAATGACCACATAACAGTCATAGGAAGATCTATGTCCCAGATTCACAGAGCATCAATTTGTCAATTATATGAGGCAATCACTGGTATATTCAGTGGAAGACCTATAACCTCACGTATTTATATTAATAACTAGGAAAGAATCAACATTAATTAAGCACTGCACTCAAAAAGTTAAATCAGTCAGAAACCGGAAAGGAATTAATAGAAAGAAAAACAAATTATAATGAATTAGAAGATGAAAATAATATTAATCTTAAAAAATCCAAATGCTGGTTCATTAAAAAAAAGCAAAACCAAGCTAATTTTATCTAATAAAAGAAATTAAAAGTATAAATAAAGTCACAGAGTAATAAATGATAAGAAAAGAAATGTCATGGATAGAGAAGTAATTTCAGAAAGGTCTTTAAATATTGATATGAAATTACGGTCAAGATGTTTTACCAAGTGAATACTAAGGTACACAACAATTCATATAATATACCATCACTTGAACAACAAAATGAGGTGAAACTTATATATGGATTTGTTTGTATTTACATAAAATATCTCCTAAAGAATATATATATATATATATATATATACACATACATACATATATATATATTTGTGAATATATATATATGTGAAGAATAGAACTGGACAGCTGGGGATAATTTTTGGGAAGAGCTTACACTTTCATTTCAAAGTGTGAATCATAAAAAAAACCACACACATACATACACGAACACACACACACACAAAGTGTGAACCATGTGAATATATTGTCTAATCAAGGAATCTCTTTAAAAAAGAAAAGAAGAATGGTTGAAAAGCAGATATGTATATTCAAATTTGTACCTTAAAAGATTGTCTTTTTCCAGTCAGAGGATAATTTCTATGTAACTAAAGGTAGACACAATTTGTAACATCAGGTAATGCACATAGGAGCACATCTAGATTAGGATGTATCTGAAGTAAAGTCATTGGTTAGTGGACGTGGAGCACCACATGACCACATCTCTATATGGTTAACAGTTTTGTTCTTAGGTTGCTTTTCTTAAAGTCTTTCTTTTACCATATCAGTAATAGTTATGTCAATATGTTACCTTACAGTTGTTAAAAAAGGCATCACTTTTCAACAATGTTAACATTTGTGTAAATGTGATTAGCATAAAATACTAGAGATTTTCCTTAAACCTGGCCAACTCACAGCTCACTTTGGAACTGCTAAAAGAAGTTGCAGTGAAAACACAAAAACATTCAGAAAGAAGAAATTCTTGCATAGTCATGCCAGTTTATCCAACATATTTTTTTTTAATTTTTTTTTATTATGATATGTTAGTCACCATACATTACATCATTAGTTTTTGATGTAGTGTTCCATGATTCCCTGTTTGTGTATAACACCCAGTGCTCCATTCAATACGTGCCCTCCTTAATACCCATCACCAGGCTAACCCATCCCCACACCCGTCTCCCCTCTAAAACCCTCAGTTTGCTTCTCAGAGTCCATAGTCTCTCATGGTTCGTCTCCCCCTCTGATTTCCCCCCTTCATTTTTCCCTTCCTACTATCTTCTTCTTTTTTTGTTTTTTTTTGACATATAATGTATTATTTATTTCAGAGGTACAGGTCTGTGATTCATCAGTCTTACACAATTCACAGCGGTCACCATAGCACATACCCTCCCCAGTGTCTATCACCTAGCCACCCCATCTCTCCCACCCCCCACCACTCCAGCAACCCTCAGTTTGTTTCCTGAGATTAAGAATTACTCATATCAGTGAGATCATATGATACATGTCTTTCTCTGATTGACTTATTTTGCGTAGCATATAACCTGCTAGTTCCAACCACGTCGTTGCAAATGGCAAGATTTCATTCCTTTTGATGGCTGCATAATATTCCATTGTATATATAGATATAGATATAGATATAGATATAGATATAGATGATATAGATATAGGTTTCTATATCTCTCTCTATATATATACCACATCTTCTTTATCCATCCATCTGTTGATGGACATCTTGGCTCTTTCCATAGTTTGGCTATTGTGGACATTGCTGCTATAAACATTGGGGTGCACGTACCCCTTCGGATCACTGTATTTGTATCTTTGTGGTAAATACCCAGTAGTGCAATTGCTGAGTTGTAGGGTATCTCTATTTTCAACTTTTTGAGGAACCTCCATACTATTTTCCAGAGTGGCTGCACCAGCTTGCATTCCCACCAACAGTGTAGGAGGGTTCCCCTTTCTCTGCATCCCCGCCAACATCTGCCGTTTCCTGACTTGTTAATTTTAGCCATTCTGACTGGTGTGAGGTGGTATCTCATTGAGGTTTTGATTTGGATTTCCCTGATGCCGAGCGATGTTGAGCACTTTTTCATGTGTCTGTTGGCCATTTGGACGTCTTCTTTGGAAAAATGTCTGTTCATGTCTTCTGCCCATTTCTTGATTGGATCATTTGTTCTTTGGGTGTTGAGTTTGATAAGTTCTTTATAGATTTTGGATACTAGCCCTTTATCTGATATGTCATTTGCAGATATCTTCTCCCATTCTGTCAGTTGTCTTTTGGTTTTGTTGACTGTTTCTTTTGCTGTGCAAAAGCTTTTTATCTTGATGAAGTCCCAATAGTTCATTTTTGCCCTTGCTTCCCTTGCCTTTGGCGCTGTTTCTAGGGAGAAGTTGCTGTGGCTGAGGTCGAAGAGGTTGCTGCCTGTGTTCTCCTTTAGGATTTTGATGGACTCCTGTCTCACACTGAGGTCTTTCAACCATTTTGAGTCTATTTTTGTGTGTGGTGTAAGGAAATGGTCCAGTTTCATTCTTCTGCATGTGGCTGTCCAATTTTCCCAACACCATTTGTTGAAGAGACTGTCTTTTTTTCCACTGGACATTCTTTCCTGCTTTGTCGAAGATTAGTTGACCATAGAGTTCAGGGTCCATTTCTGGGCTCTCTATTCTGTTCCATTGATCTGTGGGTCTGTTTTTGTGCGAGTACCATACTGTCTTGATGATGACAGCTTTGTAATAGAGCTTGAAGTCCGGAATTGTGATGCTACCAGCTTTGCTTTTCTTTTTCAACATTCCTCTGGCTATTCGGGGTCTTTTCTGGTTCCATACAAATTTTAGGATTATTTGTTCCATTTCTTGAAAAAAGTGGATGGTATTTTGATGGGGATTGCATTGAATGTGTAGATTGCTCTAGGTAGCATTGACATCTTCACAATATTTGTTCTTTCAATCCTTGAGCACGGAACGTTTTTCTATTTCTTTCTGTCTTCCTCAATTTCTTTCATGAGTAGTTTATAGTTTTCTGAGTACAGATCCTTTGCCTCTTTGGTTAGATTTATTCCTAGGTATCTTATGGTTTTGGGTGCAATTGTAAATGGGATCAACTCCTTAATTTCTCTTTCTTCTGTCTTGTTGTTGGTGTATAGGAATGCCACTGATTTCTGTGCTTTGATTTTATATCTTGCCACTTTACTGAATTCCTGTATGAGTTCTAGCAGTTTTGGGGTGGAGTCTTTTGGGTTTTCCACAGGAAGTATCATATCATCTGCAAAGAGTGAGAGTTTGACTTCTTCTTTGCTGATTTGGATGCCTTTTATTTCTTTTTGTTGTCTGATTGCTGTGGCTAGGACTTCTAATACTATGTTGAATAGCAGTGGTGATAGTGGACATCCCTGCCGTGTTCCTGACCTTAGGGGGATAGCTCTCAGGTTTTCCCCATTGATAATGATATTCACTGTGGGTTTTTCATAGATGGCTTTTATGATATTGAGGTATGTACCCTCTATGCCTATACTCTGAAGCCTTTTGATCAAGAAAGGATGCTGTACTTTGTCAAATGCTTTTTCTGCATCTATTGAGAGGATCATATGGTTCTTATTCTTTCTTTTATTAATGTATTGTATCACATTGATTGATTTGCAGATGTCGAACCAAACTTGCAGCCCAGGGATAAATCCCACTTGTTGGTGGTGAATAATCTTTTTAATGTACAGTTGGATCTTATTGGCTAGTATTTTGGTGAGAATTTTTGCATCCATGTTCATCAAGGATATTGGTCTGTAATTCTCCTTTTTGATGGGGTCTTTGTCTGGTTTGGGGATCAAGGTAATGGTGGCCTCATAAAACGAGTTTGGAAGTTTTCCTTCCATTTCTCTTTTTTGGAACAGTTTCAGAAGAATAGGTATTAATTCTTCTTGAAATGTTTGGTAGAATTCCCCTGGGTAGCCATCTGGCCCTAGGCTCTTGTTTGTTGGGAGATTTTTGATGACTGCTTCAATTTCCTTAGTGGTTATAGGTCTGTTCAGGTTTTCTATTTCTTCCTGGTTCAGTTTTGGTAGTTGAGACATCTCTAGGAATGCATCCATTTCTTCCAGATTATCTTATTTGCTGGCATAGAGTCCCTCATAATATGTTCTTATAATTGTTTGTATTTCTTTGGTGTTGGTTGTGATCTCTCCTCTTTCATTCATGATTTTGTTTATTTGGGTCCTTTCTCTTTTCTTTTTGATAAGTCTGGCCAGGGGTTTATCAATCTTGTTAATTCTTTCAAAGAACCAGCTCCTAGTTTCGTTGATCTGTTCTACTGTTCTTTTGGTTTCTATTTCATTGATTTCTGCTCTGATCTTTATTATTTCTCTTCTCCTGCTGGGTTTAGGCTTTATTTGCTGTTCTTTCTCCAGCTCCTTTAGGTGTAGGTTTAGGTTGTGTATTTGAGACCTTTCTTGTTTCTTGAGAAAGGCTTGTATTGTTATATACTTTCCTCTTAGGACTGCCTTGGCTGCATCCCAAAGATTTTGAACAGTTGTGTTTTCATTTTCATTTGTTTCCATGAGTTTTTTTTAATTCTTCTTTAATTTCCTGGTTGACCCATTCATTCTTTAGTAGGATGCTCTTTGGCCTCCATGTATTTGAGTTCTTTCTGACTTTCCTCTTGTGATTGAGTTCTAGTTTCAAAGCATTGTGGTCTGAAAATATGCAGGGAATGATCCCAATCTTTTGGTACCAGATGAGACCTGATTTGTGACCTAGGATGTGATCTGTTCTGGAGAATGTTCCAGGGGCACTAGAGAAGAATGTGTATTCTGTTGCTTTGGGATGGAATGTTCTGAATATATCTGTGAAGTCCATTTGGTCCAGTGTGTCACTTAAAGTCTTTATTTCCTTGTTGATCTTTTGCTTAGATGATCTGTCCATTTCAGTGAGGGGGGTGTTAAAGTCCCCCACTATTATTGTATTGTTGTCAATGTGTTTCTTTGCTTTTGTTATTAATTGGCTCATATAACTGGCTGCTCCCATGTTAGGGGCATAGATATTTACAATTGTTAGATCTTCTTGTTGGATAGACCCTTTAAGTAGGATATAGTGTCCTTCCTCATCTCTTATTACAGTCTTTGGTTTAAAATCTAATTTGTCTGATATAAGGATTGCCACCCCAGCTTTCTTTTGGTGTCCATTAGCATGGGAAATGGTTTTCCACCCCCTCACTTTCAACCTGGAGGTGTCTTTGGGTCTAAAATGAGTCTCTTGCAGACAGCATATCACTGGGTCTTATTTTTTTATCCAATCTGATAGCCTGTATCTTTTGACTGGGGCATTTAGCCCATTTACATTCAGGGTAACTATTGAAAGATATGAATTTAGTGCCATTGTATTGCCTGTAAGGTGACTGTTACTGTATATTGTCTGTGTTCCTTTCTGGTCTATGTTACTTTTAGGCTCTCTCTTTGCTTAGAGGACCCCTTTCAAGATTTCTTGTAGGGCTGATTTCGTGTTTGCAAATTCCTTTAGTTTTTGTTTGTCCTGGAAGCTTTTTATCTCTCCTTCTATTTTCAATGACAGTTAGCTGGATATAGTATTCTTGGCTGCATATTTTTCTCATTTAGTGCTCTGAATATATCATGCCAGTCCTTTCTGGCCTGCCAGGTCTCTGTGGATAGGTCTGTTGCCAATCTAATGTTTCTACCATTGTAGGTTACAGATCTCTTCTCCTGGGCTGCTTTCAGGATTTTCTCTTTGTCTCTGAGACTCGTAAGTTTTACTATTAGCTGTCAGGGTGTTAACCTATTTTTATTGATTTTGAGAGGGGTTCTCTGTGCCTCCTGGATTTTGATGGCTGTTTCCTTCCCCAAATTAGGGAAGTTCTCTGCTATAATTTGCTCCAATATACCTTCTGCCCCTCTCTGTCTCTTTCGTCTTCTTCTGGGATCCCAATTATTCTAATGTTGTTTTGTCTTATGGTATCACTTATCTCTCGAATTCTGCCCTCGTGATCCAGTAGTTGTTTATCTCTCTTTTTCTCAGCTTCTTTATTTTCCATCATTTGGTCTTCTATATCACTAATTCTCTCTTCTGCCCCATTTATCCTAGCAGTTAGAGACTCCATTTTTTATTGCACCTCATTAATAGCCTTTTTGATTTCGACTTGGTTAGATTTTAGTTCTTTTATTTCTCCAGAAAGGGTTTCTCTAATAATTTCCGTGTTTTTTTCAAGCCCAGCTATTATCTTTAAAATCATCATTCTGAACTCTAGTTCTGACATCTTACTAATGTCTTTATCGATTAAGTCCCTGGCAGTTGGTACTGCCTCTTGTTCCTTATGTTGAGGTGATTTTTTCCGTCTCGTCATTTTGTCCAGAGGAGAATAGATGAATGAGAGAACAAAATGCTAACAGGGTGATAACATCCCACACTAAACAAATCAGAAAAGACTTGAAACAGGGAAAAGAAAGGGAAAGAAAGAAAAAAGAAAAAGAAAAAGATAAAAACAAACAAAAACAAAAACAAAAACAAAACAGAATATGATGAAATATGATCAGGCTGGTGCATAGATCAGTGCCACACACTAGATTTTGGGCATATTTTGGTCTGTTAGAAGAAAGTGCCTCCCAAAATTTTAAAGAAAGAAAAACTTATATATGTACAAAAATAAGGGTTAATATGATGAAGGGATAGAATATGACTGTAAAGATGAAAATTATAAAAGATTTTATAAAAGGAATTGATAACATAAGAAGTTGGTTGAAAAAAGAAAGAAGAAGATTTAAAAAAAAAGGGGGGGGGAGAGAATGTGATCAGGCAGGAGACTAGAACAAAGTCATACACCAGATACTTAGGGTATATTTTGATCTGTTAGAAGAAACTGTATCCCAAATTTTAAAGAGAGAACAACTTATATATATATACCAAAAATAAGGGTAACTATTATGAAGGGATAGAATATGACTCTAAAAATGAAAAATAAAAAAACATTTTTTAAAAAAGGGATTGATAAGATGTTGGTTGAAAAAGGGAAAAAGAAAAATTCAAAAAAAAAGTTAAAAAAATTAACTTTGAAAGACTAAAGAATCATGGGAAAAAAGCCATGAATTCTATGTGCAGTATTCCCCTAGTGCTGGAGTTCTGCCGTTCTCATTGATCGGTAAACTTGGTCTTGGCTGGCTGTTCTTTTTTTTTTTTAATTATGTTATGTTAATCACCATACATTACATCATTAGTTTTTGATGTAGTGTTCCATGATTCATTGTTTGCGTATAACACCCAGTGCTCCATACAGGCCATGCCCTCCTTAATACCCATCACCAGGCTAATCCATCCCCCTATTCCCCTCCCCTCTAGAACCCTCAGTTTGTTTTTTCAGAGTCCATAGTCTCTCATGGTTTGTCTGCCCCTCTGATTTCCCTCCCTTCATTCTTCCCCTCCTGCTATCTTCTTCTTTTTTTTTTTTTTTTTTTTTACATATAATGTATTACTTGTTTCAGAGGTACAGGTTTGTGATTCAACAGTCTTACACAATTCACAGCGCTCACCATAGCACATACCCTCCCCAATGTCTATCACCCAGCCACCCCATCCCTCCCACCCCCCACCACTCCAGCAACCCTCAGTTTGTTTCCTGAGATTAAGAATTCCTCATATCAGTGAGATCATATGATACATGTCTTTCTCTGATTGACTTATTTTTCTCAGCATAACACCCTCCAGTTCCATCCATGTCATTGCAAATGGCAAGATTTCATTCCTTTTGATGGCTGCATAATATTCCATTGTATATATATAATACCACATCTTCTTTATCCATTCATCTGTCGATGGACATCTTGGCTCTTTCCACAGTTTGGCTATTGTGGACATTGCTGCTATAAACATTGGGGTGCAAGTACCCCTTTGGATCACTACATTTGTATCTTTGGGGTAAATACCAAGTAGTGCAATTGTTGGGTCATAGGGTAGCTCTATTTTCAACTTTTTGAGGAACCTCCATACTGTTTTCCAGAGTGGTTGCACCAGCTTGCATTCCCACCAACAGTGTAGGAGGGTTCCCCTTTCTCCACATCCCCACCAACATCTGTCCTCTCCTGACTTGTTAATTTTATTGGCTAGCTGTTCTTGCTGATCTCTGAGGGAGGGGCCTGTTGCCGCGGTTCCCAAATGTCTTTGCAGGAGGCAGAATTGCCCCATCCTTGCCTGGTCCAGGGTAAGTAATCTGCTCGGGTTTGCTCTCGGGAGCTTTCGTTCTCTGCAAGCTTTCCGTACAGCTTTGGAGGACGAGAGTGAAAATGGCAGCTTCCCAATCTCTGCCCCGGAGGAGCCGAGAACTTGGGGCCCCAGTCCTCAGTGCACCCCAGAGAAAAGCAGTCAATCATTCCCGTCTCCCCGGTCTCCGGCTGCACTCCGTGCTCAGCTGGCCTGTGACTGAGCGTTTCTATCTCTGGCACCGGACTCATTGTGGAGTCTCCAAACCCAGCAGATCCCAGCAGTGCGCTCCCACGCTGCTCCTCCCGGGGGAGGAAGGGGAGTCTCCCCGGATCTGCCGCTTGTTGGGTCCCTGCTGGAGGAGCATTGCCCCAACTGTGCTGTGGATCACAGTTTATGGCAACCCTGAGCTGAGAGCCCACTCCTCGGCTCCGTCTCTGCAGCCAGCTTCCCCGCTCTGATACCTGGGAGCTCTGCCGCACTCAGGCACCCCCAGTCTTTCTGTGACCCCGAGGGTCCTGAGACCACACTGTCCCATGAGGGTTCCACCCCCTCTTAGCCACTGGAGCAACGTCCCTCAGCAGAGCAGACTTCTAAAAGTTCCGATTTTGTGCTCCGCTGCTCTATCACTTGCCAGAAGCGGCCGCTGGAGGACCCCTCTCCCGCCATCTATCCTCCCAAATATCACCTCAGATTCACTTCTCCACATGTCCTACCTTCCAGAAAGTGGTCGCTTTTCTGTTCAGAGAGTTGTTGCTATTCTTTTCTTCAATCTCCTGTTGAGTTTGTAGGTGTTCAGAATGGTTTGATCCCTATCCAGCTGAATTCCCGAGACCAGACAAAATCCAGGTCTCCTATTCCTCTGCCGTCTTGCTCTTCCTCTGACTTATTTGTTTTATAACTGGAAGTTTGTACCTCTTGACCCCCTTCATCCATTTCACCCATCCCCCTGCCCACCTCACCTCTGGCAACCACCAGTTTGTTCTCTATAGTTAAGAATCTGTTCATTTGTTTTGTTTTTTAGAGTCCACATATAAATGAAATCATATGATATTTGCCTTTCTATGTCTGGCTTATTTCACTAAGCATTATACCCTATAGGTCCATCCATGTTGTTACAAATGGCAAGAGCTCATTCTTTCTGATGGCTGAGTAATATTCCATCATATATATATATATATATACACACCACATCTTCTTTATCCATTCTTCTGTAGATGGACACTTGGGCTGTTTCCATATCTTGACTATTGTAAATAATGCTGCAATAAACAGAAGTATGTATATTTTTTCAAATTAGCATTTTCATTTTCTTTGGGTAAATAACCATTAGTGGAATTACTGGATCATATGGTATTTCTATTTTTAAATTTTTTATTAAGTTTTGTATTTTAATTCTAGTATAGTTAACACAGTGTTATATTAGTTTTAAGTGTACAAATTGGTGACTCAACAATCCTATACTATCTCAGTGCTCATCATGATAAGTGTACTCAATCCCTTGCACCTTTTTCACCCATCCTCCCATCCACCTTCCCTCTGGTAACCATCAGTTCTCTATAGTTAAGAGTCTGCTTCTTGGTTTGTCTCTCTCTTTTTTTTTTTCCCCTTTGCTCATTTGTTTGTTTCTTAAATTCCACATATAAAGGAAATCATATGGTATTTGTCTTTCTCTGATTTACTTATTTTACTTAGCATTATACTGTCTAGCTCCACCCATGTTATTGCAAATGGCAAGATTTTATTCTCTTTATGGCTGAATAATATTCCACCATATATATACACCACATCTTCTTTATTCATCTATCAATGGACACTTGGGCTGCTTCCATAATTTGGCTATCATAAATAATGCTGCTATAAACACAGGGGTTCATACACCCCTTCAAATTAGTGTTTTTGTATTTTGGGGGGAAATACCCAGTAGTGCAATTCCTGGATCATAAGGTAGTTCTATTTGTAATTTTTGGGGGAACCTCCATACCGTTTTCCATAGTGGCTGCACCAGTTTGCATTCCCACCAACAGTACGAGAGAGTGCCCCTTTCTCCACATCTTCACCAGACTTGTTATTTCTTATGTTTTTGTTATTAGCCATTCTGAAAAGTCCTGTCTTCTTGCCCAAGCCACTCTTTCTCCACCTTTAATGATTTTTCACTGTTTTCTCTGTCTCTACTTATAGTCCCCCCTTATTCTTGTTTCTTTATTATGATTTGTTTTGTGTCTCTCTTACAGATGGAGCAGATCTCAGCCTGAGATTGGTAGATGGAGTCACTGAATGTTCAGGAAGATTAGAAGTAAAATTCCAAGGGGAATGGGGGACAGTGTGTGATGATGGCTGGGATAGTAATGATGCCGCTGTGGTATGTAAGCAACTGGGATGCCCAACTGCCATCGCCACCACTGGTCGAGTTAATGCCACTGAGGGAACTGGACACATTTGGCTTGACAGTGTTTCCTGCCACGGACATGAATCTGCTCTCTGGCAGTGTAGACACCACGAATGGGGAAAGCATTATTGCAATCATAATGAAGATGCTGGTGTGACATGTTCTGGTAAGTTAAAAGAAAAAGAAAAACAGAGAAGGAAGGACCTGTGTTCTTTAGGAGTAGGAATAGATGTGAGATGGGAGAGATAGAAATAACTAATAATTTCCATGTTGTAAGGAATCTTAAACACATTCTTTTTTTTCTTTCTTTTTAAAAAGGTCTTATCTATCTATCATCTATCTATCTATTTAGAGAGTATGGGCAGAGGGAGAGGGAGAGAGAGAATCCTCAAGCAAACTCCACACTGAGTGCAGAACCCAACGTGGGGCTCGACCCCACAACCCCGAGATCAGGATCCCAAAATCACAACTTCGAGCTCATGACCTGAGCTGAAACCAAGAGTTGGACGTTCAACCAACTGAGTCACCCAGACATCCCCATTCTTTATTTGACTAGTTTGGAGGATTGTCTATTTTCTGTAGTAATTATTCAGGCTTCTGTTAGGGACCACATTTCAGAGTCTAAATCTACCTGGAGCTCCAAGACACAAAATGTTATGTCTTTTTTAAAAATCTCTGACTTGCTCATATTTTTCTGCCATTGACAATTTTTATTAACCCTTGCAACTATAATCCTGTTTCTAACTGAATTCATAGCCTATACTGGCTGTTAAAAAAAAACACCAAGAGATGGATAAGTCATCCTTTCCAATGCCTCAGTATGTGGGAAGGAGCAAGATAAAAAAAATCTATCTTTTGGGAGCTAACCTCCATATGTACCTATGGACTAAGCTTAAGTTTCTTTTGCAGATGGATCCGATCTGGAGCTGAGACTTGTTGGTGGAGGCAGCCGCTGTGCTGGGACAGTGGAGGTGGAAATTCAGAAACTGATAGGGAAAGTATGTGACAGAGGCTGGACACTGAAAGAAGCCGATGTGGCTTGCAGGCAGTTGGGATGTGGATCTGCTCTCAAAACATCCTATCAGATTTATTCCAAAGTTAAGGCAACAGACACATGGCTGTTTTTAAGCAGCTGTGTTGGAAATGAAACTTCTCTTTGGGACTGCAAGAACTGGCAGTGGGGTGGACTTAGCTGTGATCACTATGAAGAAGCTAAAGTTACCTGCTCAGGTAAGACTTTCAATCAATGTGTTAAGAAGTTGAATTCCAGGGGTATAAATTTCCAGTAAGATCCTTGAAACTGATGAGAAACATTGGTACTTATGACTAGATCTCACTCAAGAAACCAGAAAATGCCTATTCCATTGTGTGAGTTTCAGATGAAATTATAATTCATTTTGTGCCTTGGTCAAGGGTGTGACTTGTTTTATTTTGTTTTTGTTCATTTTAGCTTTTCAGGAATTTTTTTTTTTAAGATTTAATTATATGAGCGGAAGAGAGAGATTGAGCAGAGGAAGGGGCAATGGGAGAGGGAGAGAGAATCCGAAGCAGACTCCCCACTGAGTGTGGAGCTCAATCTCACGACAATCTCACGATGCTTAACCAACTGCACCACCCAGGCGCCCCTGTTTTTGTTTTTATTTAAATAACAGTTAATTAAGGGGCACCTCGATGGCTTAGTTGATTGAGCGACCACCTCTTGATTTCTGCTCAGGTCATGATCTCACATTCATGAGATCAGCCCTGCGTTGTGCTCGTTGGGGTGTCTGCTTGGGATTCTCTCTCTCCCTCTCCCTCTGAGCCTCCCTCAGCTCTCTCTCTCTCCCTTTAAATGAATAAATAAAATCTTAAAAATATAAATTAGTTAACATACAGTATAATATTAGTTTCTGATGTACAAATTAGTGATTCAGCACTTATAAAGAACACCCAGTGCTCTTCACAAGTGCCCTCCTCAATCTCATCCGCCCCACCTCCCCTCTGGTAACCATCAATTTGTTTTCTATAGTTAAGAGTCTGTTTCTTAGTTTGCCCCTCTCCCTTCTTTTCCCTATGCTTATTGATTAAGAAACAAAACAATTGAGTCATTTTTAAATCCATGGAAGTACTGAAAGATTAAGAAGGATTAAAATTTTGAAGGTAGAACTTAAATATGTCTTTCATGGGAATGTCTCCAAATGATTTTTAAAAAATGTGAGACAGGAATCCATCAAAATCCCAGAGGAGAACACAGGCGGAAACCTCTTCGACCTCAGCCACAGCAACTTCTTCCTAGAAACATCACCAAAGGCAAGGGAAGCAAGGGCAAAAATGAACTATTGGGACTTCATCAAGATAAAAAGCTTTTGCACAGCAAAGGAAATAGTCAACAAAACCAAAAGACAACCGACAGAATGGGAGAAGATATTTGCAAATGACATATCAGATAAAGGGCTAGTATCCAAAATCTATAAAG